>NC_052944.1:48853943-49161870 GCF_013358895.1 Oreochromis aureus | reverse complement strand
GATCCAAACAGATGGAACAAGAAATTGTTTCTCGGTCCAGCTGAACTCCTTTCTGCGCCATTTCTCCTCTCAGTCTCTCTTTGGCAGAAACGAAAGCATTCTGACCTCTGATCTCATAACATACTTTTCTGCAGTGAATGGAGCCTGTCGGCTCATAAACGTTGCAACATTTTTGTTATACCCATCTTCAAACTGCAGATCTAAAGGGGAGGGAACAAGGAAATATATTCACAGTGTTTCAGGAAGAAGAGGGAGGAGTTATCAGGCTTTGACACAGTCCAGGAAGTGGAGCAGTTTGACGTAGACGCTGTTTGTTTAACACTTTGAACATGAACAAAGGAGTCGGATCAGTTTTTACATTTATAATATATGAAAAACAAGTAAATAAAAAGCTGTCACAGCATGGCACATATTATACCATGAATTGTTTCTTGCCCCACATATGTTGCTGTTCATGTTTTTCATTTCAAAAATGTTCACATTTAGACAGAAAAATCATTAAATATTACACAGTTATTAATCCTTCAAATATGAGACATTTGGCTTTCAGACACAGAGCCAGTGTCTTTATCTTTACTGCAAGTATTTTTGTGTTTTACACTGTTGAATATCAAGTTAAATATCCTGCAAAATGTGAACATTTACAGAATAAAAGGTCAGAATGTGTAGAACAGGGGTTTTTTTTCACTCATAAAATGTTTTCACATTCTTGTCTTTTAAACTCGCAGATACAGAAAAAAATATTTGCAAACAACTGATATTTACACAAATATATTGAGAGCTGGAGACTTGCATTTCAAATTTTACTCTTATTTATTATTTGTACTACTTGGAACCACAACTCTGTGGCTCCAACCTCAGATCAGTGAATACAAGTGCTCATCATGATCCGGGGTGTCAGTGGTGTTTTGGGGAATGTTTTCTTACTCTGTTCAAAGCTCAGGTCCTGCCTCCAGGTGAAGTTCTTGGTCTACATCTGCCTCTCTCCACATGTGGCTCATCGTAGGCAATCAGTGTGGAAGTTTTATGGTCCACCTCAGAGTATTTGCCAGATTGATGGGTCTGTCTAGCACAGGCCCACCGCTGGAACGAGACAATTTAACTACACAGCAAAAGCATTGAACACCAAGTAGGCAAAGTTCTTTGTGTTACTCGTGCACCGGACCGGAGCCAGATGTAGTTCCGCCCACTTGACCTCTGTCGGACTCTCAGCCAGGTTCCCTGTAGCACATCTTTTATTGTGGTTACATGAATATGCATGGGTTCCTTAACATATGACGTTTCACATAGGTATACATGCGGACAAAGAATACCTTGTATGTGTGTCGTGTAGGTATGTGTGTGTGTGTGTGTGTGTGTGTGTGGTCAAGATGTGAACCTGTGAAGACTCCCCAAAGCTAGTGCCAGGAGTCTAGCGGTCCATCTAAACAAAAGGCTCTTATACTTAACCACATACAGAGTAGGTGTCCTCCTATACCATAAATCAGTAAGAGCAGATATAACCTCTCTCCTGACCTTAAGTTGTGTGTGCATGCCAGGGTGCTCTGGGAGGCACACAGAGTGTCCACAGACTACTACGGATCAAACCTCCATTATTATGCAATCGGTATTAAACTCTAAGCATATATGAGTAAATATTTCAAAGCATAAATGACAATCCATTATATAAACCTGACACAGATTTTCATCTAAACAGTAGTTTTAAATTAGCTTCCATGTTCTGCTTGCTCCAAGTGTTCCTCTGTTTAATTTTGCCTTATTTGTGTCTCCAGTTTCCTGCACCTCCAGATCATTATCCACTCACCTCCACTCTTATCTGGATTTCTTCTGACACTGGTCTTTCCGTCCAACCAGCTGCCTGCCTGAATCTTACCTGCCAGTAGGCGTCGCTCTGTTTCACCCATCTTCCTGTGGAGAATCTACAAACCCACCTGCCTGCTTTCCTGCTCACTGTAACCATCCATCAGTCCAGAAAAGAAGGTCTCCCTCCCTCCAAACCCAGATTCACCAGCCTGTCAAGGAAGCAACCTTCTTGCAGTACAACTCACCTGCACTGGAAATAATACCGCTCTCCTCTGTTACAGTGGATCCAGCCTCTCAGAAGTTTCCACCTTGCCACATTTTACACCTCTCTGTCTCTGTATTTAATAAAATCAGTTTGAGGTTGAAACAGCCGTGACTTGAGTCTGCTTGTGGGTCCACTTTCAATGCTGGCCTCTCAGCACTGAAAGCTTGACTTCTCCCTCTCGAGTCTAAAATTCACGCATTGTGAGCTTCGACTTTTGCAGCACTTCTTAAGAGAAATCTGGGACAAAAATTGTACCTGTAGCTGAATGGGGACAGGGGGTGGTGAGGGGGTTTGTGTGATTGAAGGCAAAGAGACCATAGGAATGGAGGTCAGCCAATCAGAATGTTGATAACTGGTACGTATAGGGCTTTGGAGCGTGATGTCACGTGGCCACGCCCCCTCCCGCCATGACAGTAGGCCAAAGAAAGCACACGGAAGCGTCAGCTATGGTTCGTACGTGCTGTGTTGTCGGTTGCAACGTTAGATCACATGATAGGGAAGGCAAGAAGCTGGAAAATGGGCTCTCTTTTCATCGTTTCCCCTCCTGGAGGCAACGGGAGGGATTTCATGTATCTGATATTACTAAACGAATACGTCAGGCTTGGATTGCAACGGTCAGACGAGCGGATATCGAGTTCTCTGCCATTCCCAATTTTTTGTTGGTTTACTCGCGGCATTTTCTTTCCGGTGAGTTATAAATAAATTCATATCTCTCTTAATAGGCTTTTAGTGTTATTTTGAATGCGCTGAGGTCATAGATAATTAGATAAAACATCCTAATGTGTGATGCTGCAGAACCACGTCATGTTGATGGAGTAGCTTATTATTTGGCATTATTGCAGGCAAACCAGCATATGAAATGGATGTAACAAATCCAGACTGGGCTCCAACGCTGCATATGGGGCACGACGACATACCTGTGTCAAACTCGGACCGGCACGCAAGGCGAATGCAACGAAAGCGAAAAACAGCACCCATCAGAGGTACCCCCCCCCCCCCCCCCCCCGCAAAAAAAAAAAAAAAACATACAAAATTGCGCTCATTGTACGCTAAACTGCACATAACTTTCAGATGAATCACGCACCTGGAATACTGGTGTACATTTACCTTATGTGTATGCGCTACTTTTGTCTTACAGGCTTTCGTTATGCAGCTGCAGAGTCTGAAGGTGTGCCCCGTGCAGAAGTAATGGATGAAGATCTGACAGACACAACACTGCTTGATAAGAATGTTAAGGTCTGCTGTGTTTTAGTGAATATGTGCCACAGTGTGGTTGTCAAACCAGGGCCAAATGAAACTTGCTCTTGTTGAATATTCATAAAACTGCTGTGTTGCATGTACAGTTCATTGTAAATAATTGTACTTTCTGTAAAGTGGTTTCAATAAAACAGAAAAGTATGTTTTTTGGGGGTTTTTTAATTCAAGATCTGTTCACATGTACTTTGCATTTCATGTGTATGTACTTGCTAACTATTTACATGGCAACGCAGAGCTGGCATCAATCGTGAATCGTCATATATGGTCAACGTACTCACAACGTGGAGGCAGGAATTTATAATTCCGAAAATGATTCGCCGTGTATGCGCTGACTCCACAGACAAGGTACGCGCAAATATATGGATAGGACAACGGTGGTAGGCTGTCTGGGTTTCCACTCCACTGCCTTTTTTCATACGGGTCCACATTACCGATGCACGCTATTTTTTTCCAAGTACCGTCTCTTGGCGTCTGGGCGCAATCGGTCGCGATACAGCGCTTTGTCTTTTGTGCTGATTTTAAGCATGGTTCTGGCAGTCCTGCTTCCAACACAGTGTGTTTGTTTTGATTTGTAGCCTTCTGACATGGGGCCGTGATCCCACAATGCGTTGCGGTGTGACGTGAACTCCAAAGCCCTATTGCTATAGCTCTTTGTGTTGTGTGTCAGGGGCGATTTTAGCCCATTTTTGGGGCAATATTTGCTGTTTGTGTGACACACTACTAAAAATATAAAAAGCATACAGTACTTAATTGAGAGAGAACATTTTAACAACAAAAGTATAGATAAGCCCCCCCCCAGCTCGCCTCTCCCCTACTCTGGCTCTAGCGCCCTTTCTGCCAGAGCGATGGTAGCTGAGACGCAGCGGAGCGGAGGTGTGAGTGCCTGGCTTAAAAAAGGACATATTAGCAGCATTTAACCTTCAGTTACTCTTTATATAGTTAGCTAGGAGTCAGACTATGTTTGTTTTTAGCTGAAAAACATTACACCAGGTAACCTGCAGTGTTGAAAAGGTGTTTTCCGACGATGTTTGCAACCCTACAATCCGTCCTGCTCTGAAGTAAAATCAGCTACATTTGACCGTCCTGTTGCTCCTATTGAAATTTATATAGCCTATTAAATCTAAAACTTAAAATTGTAGCCTGTTGTTGTTACCACTGTCCTGTTTGGAATGGAATGAGAGAAGCTGCTTATTTTGTCATATGTGCATGTGCCAATATTAAACCCAAGGTACTAACTAGTTAACTGACTGGATGCCCATTAACCTTATAACTCCTGTTGTGTGTGTCTGTGTGTGTGTGTCTGTCTGTCTGTCTGTTTGGAAAGAAAAGCCTTCAAACACTGTTATTATTATAACATGAACACATACAAATAAAAAAAAACCTTTTCCCTCTGGTGGACAAACTCTGTAACTACAACATGTTTCTAAAAGGCTTCAAGCCTACTTTGATATTTTTGCAGTTCCTCATTATGTCTGTTTGGAGATGTTGTGATGAGTGAATGAAGTCAGACTGTAGATTTTCTTTCTTCTAGCTGTACTGACTGACCTTTGACCTCATGTGTTGATAACTCTTCACTTCTGTCTCCTCTCACAGGAGAAGATGATCTGCAGGATCCTGCTGCTCATCATCTTCACCTCATGTGTCTCTGGTTAGTTTACAGCTTCACTTTATGAACTCCAAATAAAGCTCAAGAACAGATTTGTTCCAGTTCTCAGTGTGTCTGCTCCTCTCTTTCCCTCTCTGTCTCCTCAACAGGATCATTTGTAGTCAATGTGACACAGACCTGCTATCAGGCAGAGGAGAACCACAACAAAAGGAAGAATATTAATGTATTTCTTTATAAATCACCATATTCTTTTGATGTTGCATTTTGAAATTATATATTAAATACTTATAATAAATGGCACAGTTGGCCAAACGGTGCCGAGTGTAAAATGGATTTAAAGAATTTCTTGAATGCGAATCAGTTTGTAATGTCTGACAAGGAAAACACATATCATGTCTGTCAGCGAGGGCAGCAGTCTAAACACAGATACCCAGAGATAATGTTTTTCTCTACATGATACCATATAAAATATAAAATTAAAAATATCTGATCAAATCATTTCATGCAGGAATCTTACAAAATGAATTTATAAGCAACAACAACCTCTCACCAGCTTGGAAGATGGAAGGAATTACATTGAAGGTAAAAATAAATCTCCAAAAGTTGATTCTGTTCATCTGGACGTAGCGTTTTGTGGGAGAAACGTTTCGTCACTCATCCAAGTGACTTCTTCAGTCTCAGCTGACTGCAGGTTTCCCCAATCTTATCAACAGTACATTTGCGGAGGTTCCGGTAATGGCGGCTGGCTGAAAGGACGTGCCCACCTCTGCTCCGCTATCTTTCTGTAAAATCCTGAATAATACTCGTTTGTTAGACATTGAACGACACCTAGGACAGCTGTGATGCCTCTCTCGCAAAGGAAACCCGGGAAAAACATTAGTAGACCGACTCAATCGAAATTATCTAACTTCACTTCTAAGTTGACCTCTGAGGCTAGCTGTGAAGCTAGCGTTAGCCGTGAAGATAGCGGGACTGGTATCAACGCTAGCCAGGCGATGGAGGAAGGAAATGATGAGCCGACTGAGAAGGAAGAGATGGCCAAGGCTCAGACGTAATACTGGCGGCTATTGCAAGCTTGAAATCGACTTTTCCTCCAAGCCTGACGGTATTTTGTCAGCAATAGAGTCCGTGAGGAAGGATGTTAATGAGTGTGTCAAGCGGGTCAGCGAGGCGGAGGCCCGGATATCTGCAGCAGAAGATAGCATTACCACCTTGGAAGCAAAGGTACGGACTCTTGAAAATAACAACAAAAACCTCGAGGACAAAGTGCTGGATCTGGAGACCAGATCGCGACGATCTAACGAGACTTGTTAACCTGCCCGAGGGCGCAGAAGGAGAAGACGCGCGCGCTTTCTTGGAAAACTGGCTACCGGAGGCTCTGAACTTGGCGCCGCTACGAACCGCTCTGACGCTGGAGAGGCGCATCGGGTCGGCCAGAAGAATATGTCAAATACCGCTGCACCAAGGACTATGATCATGAAGTTTCTAAACTACAAGGATAAAATGACCGTGATAAGAGCTGCCAGGGCAAAGGGACAGATTCTTTTTAAGAATCGCCCGGTGAGATTTTATGAGGACCTAGCGACTGGAGTGCACAAAAGACAGAAAGAGTTTGACGCCGTGAGACAACAGCTTCGCTCCATGGGTATCCGGTACGGCATGATTCCTCCTGCGCGACTGATAGTGACACATAACGGACGGTCCCGCATCTTTAACCTGCCAGGTGAAGCGGAGAACTTTGTGAAGGCTCTGAGGTCGGAAAGTGAACCGGGGTGAGATGATGTAATCATGGTCATACTACAGTGTGCTGGCATGGAGGGATGATTACTGAGCTTTAAGTTTAGAAAGAAGTGAGAGGGAGAGAGAGAAAGACAAGTTTGTTATACTTATTTGTTTACTGGTCCGGAGGCTTACAGCCACTGTTAGTACCCTGATTTCCTTATCGTATTCAATAACGAGTTTTTTTTTGGTCGCATAGCGGGGTGGGGTAAGGGGAAAGTGTTCAGGCACAGTCGGTTGATCCTCGCTTTTGGGTGGAACAACCTTTAGCTGTTAGACAGGTGCCAATATGTATAGGGGGAGGGAAATGGGTGCCCAAGTTCAAGTTGAAGGGGCATATTCAGTATTCATTGTTATGGATGTAGTTTTTGACATTCAGGTATTATTTGTTTCTCTATCCTTTAATATCTCAAATGTGTTGGGAAGCTCATTCAGTGTTATATGTTATGTCTGGTGGGATAAGAATTAAAATTTCTTCTTGGAACTGCAGAGGGCTACAAAAACTGGAGAAGGTAAAACAGGTAATGTCTAGACTGAATTCTATGCACTCTGATATCGTGCTGCTGCAGGAAACGCACCTGTTGTCTAGTCAAGAGGCGAAGATTAGGAGGAGGTGGCAAGGCAGTATATATTCTGTGCCCTTCACTTCTCAGGCAAGAGGTGTTATGATCTTTATTCACAAATCTATACCATTTCAGGTGACAAAGGTTATTAAAGACAAGGCTGGGAGATATGTTATTTTACAGGGCACACTTATTACGGAAAAAATAATCCTGATAAATATCTATGCTCCAAACATTGACGACCCAAAGTTTTTTCATAACCTTTTTCTTACAGTATCATGTCTGTCTGGTAGCCTCATTATGGCAGGGGATTTTAATTGTACGTTGAACCCAGAGTTGGATAGGAGCTCAGGTACTGATCTCTCTCATCCTAAAAGTAGGCAAACTGTTCAACATTTTATGAAGGAACTTGATCTGAGGGATATTTGGAGGGATATGAACCCTAAGGTCTTAAAATACTCCTGCTATTCACATACACATAAATCATACTCGCGTATTGATTACTTTTTAGTTTCTGCCAATTTGAGCTATAAAATAAAGGACTGTCACTATGATAATATTTTAATATCTGACCACTCGCCAAACTCGTTAATATATGAAGATCTGAGACTGAAGAGAGATCCCCCTAGGTGGAGATTTAAACAAAAGTGGCTCCTAGACTCAGAATTTATATCTTTCATAGATAACCAAATAAACATATTTTTTGATACTAATAGGGATGAAACATCACCCTGCTCAAGATGGGAAGCTTTTAAGGCCTACATAAGGGGTCAGATTATTAGCTTCACAAGTTATAGAGCAAAGCAAACTTATCAGAAAACAAAAAAGTTGGAGGCAGAGATTGAGGTGCTTGAGGGTGAATATTTTCAAAGTTTTTGTCCAAGAGTCCATCAAAAGCTTCTGTTACTAAGAACACAGTATAATGAACTTTCTGCTTCTAAGGCAGCCTCACATCTTTTAAGTCTTAAGCAGACATTCTATGATCAAGGGAAAAGCCGGGAAATTATTAGCCTGGCGCCTCCGTCAATTACAGAATGAGAAAAACATTGCCTCAGTTGAAAACAGTGACGGACAGGTTATTGTCGACCCTCTAGGAATTAATGAAACTTTTAAGGTTTTTTTTGAAAAGTTATATAACTCAGACATAACACACATGGGACAAGAGCAAGATCTCTTCTTGGATACCCTCCAGTTGCCCAGCATTTCAGGACTAATGAGCGCAGATCTTGATACACCTATAACAAAGGAGGAGATATCTATAGCAATAGACCATTTGAAAACAGGTAAAGCCCCAGGCCCAGATGGGCTGCCGACAGAAATTTATAGGGCATTTAAAACTAAACTGCTGTCCCCTCTTTTTGACATGTTTTCGGATTCATTTGAAAAGGGAATCCTTCCGGTTTCATTAAGAGGGGCCCTGATAACTTTATTGCCCAAGCCTGGTAAACCGTGCAATAAATGTGGTAACCTAAGACCAATAAGTCTTCTTAATGTGGATCTCAAGATACTTTGCAAAATCTTGGCTCGAAGACTGGAGAGATCTTTACCTGATCTAATTACCTGTGATCAGAATGGGTTTATTGCGGGCAGACAGGGATTTCATAATGTGAGGAGAGTGTTGGATATTCTTCATAGTCAGGAGGGAAAACCGGACACTGATCTACTATCATTAGATGCCGAAAAGGCCTTTGATAGAGTTGAGTGGCCCTATTTATTTGAAATATTAAAAAGATTTGGCTGTGGGGATAATTTCTGTCGGTGGATTAGACTTTTATATAATGAGCCATATGCTGAAATACTGACAAATGGAATTATATCTAAGCCGTTTGAAATTAAACGGGGCTGTAGGCAAGGGTGCCCTTTGTCCCCTTTATTGTTTATTTTAGCAATTGAACCGTTTGCCATTGCGGTGCGGTCCCATAAGAGCATAACTGGTCTATCGGTAAACCAACAGGAACACAGAATTGCTTTGTTTGCAGATGACGTTATTCTTTTCTTGAAAATGCTGAAGGAGTCTATCCCAGCCTTGCTGGATCTACTACACATATTTGGACGGATATCAGGATATAAAGTGAACAAAGAAAAATCTTCATTAATGATACTTAACTCAGGAGAGAGAGGGGGTGCTGGAAATCCTTTCCAATTCAAAATGGTAGACTGTTTTACTTATCTGGGGATTAAGATAGTGCCATGTTTGAGAGATATTGTTGGAGTTAACTACACCCCTATGGTAGACTCAATCACCTCATCCCTAGATAGATGGAAGCCCTTGCCCTTGTCACTTATAGCGAGAATTAATGTTCTCAAATTAAACATAATGCCTAAACTTTTGTACCTGTTCCAGAACATCCCATTGTCACCCCCTGCTAACTTATTTTCACATCTGAAGACAATTTTTGTACGTTTTTTGTGGAATGATAGACGACCAAGGCTCCGTTTATCACTCTTGTACTTACCGTATGACAGAGGAGGCCTCAAATGTCCCAATCCACTTTGGTACTATTGGGCAGCCCAATTGAGGACTATGATGTATTATTTTACAGATAAATCTCCCCCGCCTTGGACAAATATGGAAAACAGTTCGGTACCTCTTCCCTTCCCCAGTACCTACACTCAGCGAAAGTCAAAATGTTGAAAAAACAGACAAAAATCCTATAGTCAGAAATATGATTATGATCTGGTATCAGGTTAAAAATACCTGGGTGAACCCACCTCCTTCGCACGCTTTAGCCCAATATGGGGTAATCAATTTTTCCCTCCAGGCAGAGCAGACCCTGGTTTTAGGAAGTGGGCTGACAAAGGCTTGAAGACAATAGGGGATCTCGCGGGATCAGAGGGTGAGATTTTGATGTCATTTGAGGAGTTGATTTCCAAGTATGATATCCCATGCAAACATCGGTTTAAATATCTACAAGTGAGAAACTTTATTAGATCGTCTCAAAATCAGTGTTTGTCAATCCCTCCGTTTTCCACTTTGGAAACAGAAATGAAAAGAGATTGCTTTGGAAAAGGAATAATCTCCAAATTATATAATATGTTAGTAGAGGGATCCCCTGAATCTTCTTTAGGAAAACTTAATGCCTGGAGGGAAGATTTACGGGAGGACTTATCCTCCGAAGACTGGGAGGAGGCATGTGCTGAAGCACAAACACGAACTACCAGTACTCGTCTCAAAGTATTGCAATATAATTGGCTAATGAGGACGTATGTGACTCCAGAAAAGCTTAATAAGTATAATGGTGATACCCCAGACTTGTGTTTCAGGTGCGGTGAGGAGAAAGGGACGTTTTTCCACTGTGTCTGGGAATGCAATAAAGTACAACGGTTTTGGAAAGAGATTAAACAAGCTCTGGATACTATATTGGGTACACGATTAGCTCTTGACCCTAAACTTTTTATTTTAGGGTTATATCCTGATGGACATCTTATGTCTAGAAAGATAATTACCGCCCTGGACCTATGTCTACTGCTGGCAAAAAGAGTCATAGCACTCTCATGGAGGAAGACCAGTAAACCAAAATACATTGACTGGATTAAGGAATTGTCCACAACTTTACCTATGGAAAAATCACTTACATTATCAAGGGAAACTACCACTTTTTCAAAACATCTGGGGTTCCTTTATGCAATATATGGGAAATATGGATCTTGGCAGTATGGTGGATGGGGCAGATGGGGTGTAAATGTTGGTGGTCCTCTGCAGTTTCCTAAATTAATCTCTTTTATACTTGATCTTTAATGCTGTGTGATTTATACATTTGAGTTTGTAACTTTGAACCATGCACAATAGTGTAACCGAGTTGGTGTTGAGCAACCCTTGGAAATAGAGAAGCTTATTATTATTATTATTATTGTTATTATTATATGTATTTTTTTTTTTTTTTTTTTTTTGGGGGGGGGTTTGTGTTTTCTTTTTCCTTTGTTTGACTAAGTTATTATTTACGGGTCATATAGTTTGTACTTCCACTTAACTGTTGCTCTCTAACATCTTATAAGTGTCTGATTTGCCAGGGAGGGCGAGTGACTGTTGTACGATAATTTAGCTGCCCTGGATGTCCCCTTTGCTGTGGAAGCACTTTAATTTCTGTATGTAATTTTGAAACGCAATAAAGATATTGTTGGAAAAAAAATAAATGTCCTTCAGGAAGTCTGAAGAACTATTCCCAATGAATGCTTGTCTAACAGAGTTCAGGCTATGTTGAAGAATAAAGATGGGAATACCAAAAAAAAACAAAAAAAAACAAAACAAAAAAAAAAACAGTACATTTGCATAATGACTGAAACCAGCCCACTGAAGGAACAATGGGCTGTGAGGTCAGTTCCTTCATCATAATTATGCAAATTCTCATGACCATTGATCAACAATCACTAACCAAAACCCACTGATCAAAGAACACTGATCAATGGCCATGAGTACCATTCACAGAGAGTTGGGGAATGGCTGCAATCACAGCATTGTAAGATGGCGAAAGATGTACCCTTAGGCCCCCTCCTCGATTCAGAGATGGTCTTTCCCTTTTCACGTAAATGGCCTCCTTGACTCCGCGCTCAAACCAGCGTTCTTCCCTGTCCAGGATGTGTACATCCTCATCCTTGAAAGAGTGTCCACTGGCCTGTAGGTGTAAATAGACTGCAGAGTCCTGGCCTGACGAGGTAGCTCTTCTGTGTTGTGCCATCCGCTTCGCTAGAGGTTGTTTGGTTTCCCCGATGTATAAATCCTGGCAATCCTCCTGGCACTTAACAGCGTACACTATGTTACTCTGTTTGTGTCGGGGGACCCGATCCTTGGGGTGGACCAAATGTAATGCAAATATACTGTTTATAAGGTTTGGGGAAACCTGCAGTCAGCTGAGACTGAAGAAGTCACTTGGATGAGTGACGAAACGTTTCTCCCACAAAACGCTACGTCCAGATGAACAGAATCAACTTTTGGAGATTTACTTTCCTGGATGATTGAGAATGCATCAAGACGTAAAAATAGTTGGGTGGTGTGGGAATTGTTTTGGACTTCTGGAATTTACCAGTTATTAAAGTAGGAACAAGCTGCCAGTTATGCTCGTTCTTAGACTGTTTGTGAACTCAAGAAAAGCCTGCACAAAACCTCTCTTTAGGCTGTCATAGTTGGAGGAAGGAGTTTGTCTTACTGTCACTAACTCACTGTCAGACTGAGTTTGAAAACAACTTTTTCCAAAATTATGGACATATAAGAGAGTTTAGAAGTTGGCCTGTAGTTAGAAATCACATTTGGATCAAGATTTTTCTTTTTATTAATTGGTTGCACAACTCATGGTTCGGCTGTGTGGCAGGCAGGAAGTGGACCCAAACGCAAGCTCACGGAGGCAGGAATAAACTCAAAACACAGCTTTATTGCTGGACAGGAAAACGGCGAAGCAAACTGACATGAAACTAAACTGGGAAACAATACACTGGTACACGGAGAAACACACGGCCATGAATGAGGGAGAACGCGACACTGACACAGGGAAACGCAGGGCTAAAATACACTGGGAAGTAACGAGGGGAATGAGACACAGAAGGGGAGCACAGCTGGGAGAAATCAGAACTGACGAGACGAGGGAGCAAAGTAGAATACACTCACAAGAGACATGGACCTTCAAAGTAAAACAGGAAGTAGCACAGACGCAAACTAGACTAGGGGAGACGGAGCAACTAAGAAACACAGAACAACAACAAAGAGACACAGAGGGCAGCTATTAAATACTCAGAACTAAAGAGAATACAAGAAGGCCAAACTAAGACACTAGACTAAAGAATAAACTGGGGGAACAAAGGGAACTAAGACCACAATACAAAACTCAGAGACACAAGAAACTCAAAACACTGGGTCACTGACCCAGGACCATGACAACAACAGTATGTTTGAAAGCAGCAAGTACACAATCTGATGACAAGGAAGCGTTTAATAAAAGTAGAATACTAGGTCCAATGACAAGAAGAGATTCCTTGAAAAGACAAGAAGGAAGAATACACTGAGCAGAATTAGGAGGTCCTAAGTGAGAGTTTACTTCCTTTAAGACAGAAAAAGTCACAGGCTCAAACTGCTGACAAACAGTAGAGCACTTACGTCTAACACTCCCTGTGAATGTTGAGACCTTAAAGCTGAGATTTTTTCAATTAAGTGTTTCAAAAAGTTTTCACAAAGTGCAAAGGAAGCCTCCATAGCAACAGTGGCACAGGGGTTAATCACAGAGTTAAAAATATTAAAAAGAACTCGGCATCTTGTGTGCTAACCACATTATAACACACCCATAATGCAACTTATTGCACAATACTCTTGTATGTATGAGATCCCCAAGTTGCTTATTTTACACACGGTTCCATACAATCTGAATATAAGAGAGAAACCATACAAAGAACCAATAAGCTCCATTATTATTATTATTATTAGTATTATTATTATTATTATTATTATAGAAGCCTCTGTCTGTGGACATGGATCAGTTGACTCTTATTAAAAGTTGTGGACAAAGTCATTGAAACAGACCAATCAGCAGACACAGACTGATAACCGGCTGAAGGCTGTTTGTGGGTCTCATTTTGATTCTGAGTGAAGCTAAAACATTGATTTGACTGTGGAATTAATTTTAATGTTGCTCAAAGTATTATTATAGCTCAGACAAATATAAGGTGTAAAAATATAAACACTGTGACGTGATGACAGTATGAGGACTTTCATCTAGTACAGACCATCATACTGTCTCTCTCCAGGTACATATTATATGCATTTAGTGACAGCAGTAAAAGAAAGAGGTAATCGTAAAAGCGCTCCTACCTTGTGACTGAAAACCTTTCGGCAACACTTTCATGATATGAGGTAATAAGACACAGTTTCTTCAGCACCAACAGCCACTCTGATGCCACTCGGAAACATATCGGCCACTCTGCCTGCTGTGTAAAGTCAAACGGCTCCGGAGGTCCAAATTTAGCCATCTCTTCCTCAGCATGAAGTTCTTAATTCTGACACCATGTATTGAACTGTAGCAGCAGTGTACGTGGCTGCATCAATGCTCAGTAACAAACACACATAGGGGGGTGAACATTTAGAGACTGCATCCTCCTCAGGCCGCAAATGGCAGAAAAATGCGTCTCTTTTTTCCCAGAAATTGAAGGATGGGTTGAGTGTATCCTTCGTGAATAAATGAATTCTTAATTTGTATAATTTAATGAAGTTTACTGAAGGCAAAGCTGGAGCTAAGGCTAAGACCCGCTCATCCCATGCAGGGCTTCAGTTCCCCGTGGAAAAAAAAAAGCAAGATAAGTGTTGACAAGAAGCTTTCAGCTCTCTAAGTTAACTCAGGGTTTTTCCAGAGCGTTCTTGTGAAAGTGTTGGCAGCATCAAACTAATCTAACTGTCATCTACGGATCTAATTCACGGGTCATATCTGTTCTCCCACAGAAAATGATCCTTATTACTGCCAACTCTTCCAGAGATGTGAAAATCGACAATACAGAGATCATTAAAATCTACCAGTCAAACACAACACTGTTGTAAAAAGGAAGATGAGAGACGGGCGCTTGAGTTTGTGCAAATCAAAGTGGAATGAATGTGATTGGCTGAACAGGTGTTCTTGCTGTGTGTTCTGTGTTATCCATCAGCATCAAAGAGACTCAGCAGCAGATTAAAATGAAACAGAACAGCATTTATATATTAGAATAAATCACCAAATGAATACTTTTGCCCATGTTCCTGTGGAAATGCAACATACTGTTTGCTCTCCCTCTCTCTTTCTCTCTTCAGTCTAAGTTCAGTCTAATATGTGCGCTCCAGTGAGACATATTAGACTTCAGTAAAACTATGCAGTTACCTAATTATGCCCAGTGTTTAATCTCCACTCAGAGCTAAAACTCAGCGAAGTTTTAAAGCTGTGTGCTGGTGAGCGTAAACTGTGACTATCACCAGGTTACATGGGCGCTACAGAAACACAGAGACACGAAACCAGGTGGAATTGTTATTCAAATGATTTCATTGTTGGCTGAAGATAATACTGATACTAACACATCCATATCTGCCACACAGAGCTCTACATTTACTGCTCGTTTAGAACAAATGACTGTCTCAGCAAACGAGGACACAATCACACAGTCCACTGTCTTTGTTAGATGCGCGCCTGTTTCAGCAAAATTCATAAATTCCCTCCAACACAACGTCCGGCCCACTGTGCGGCTCCACCAATGAGCTCCGAGGGCCTGCGCAGTAGTATTAGCATACAGCCTGTATAAAAAGCGCTGCTCTGAGTCACGGAGCTCATTCGTCGAGTATCGAGGAAAGAAAATGCCTGAACCCGCCAAGTCAGCGCCCAAGAAGGGCTCCAAGAAAGCCGTGACCAAGACCGCCGGCAAGGGCGGCAAGAAGAAGAGAAAGACCAGGAAGGAGAGCTACGCCATCTACGTGTACAAGGTGCTGAAGCAGGTCCACCCCGACACCGGGATCTCCTCCAAAGCCATGAGCATCATGAACTCGTTTGTCAACGACATCTTCGAGCGCATCGCTGCCGAGGCATCTCGCCTGGCCCACTACAACAAACGCTCCACCATCACCTCCAGGGAGATCCAGACCGCAGTGCGCCTGCTCCTCCCCGGTGAGCTGGCCAAGCACGCCGTGTCTGAGGGCACAAAGGCCGTCACCAAGTACACCAGCTCCAAATAAACGGACTGGCCGTCAGACGTCAACACAACGGCTCTTTTCAGAGCCACACACTTTAAACTAACGAGCATAATTCCTACCGTCAAACATCCTACTTACTGTGTCAGCTACTAGAATCGCGGATGTGCACCTTTGTGTCACTGGGTGATATTAATCCGCTGTACTGAACCCAGTATACAGAAGTGTGTTCCTGCTTTTTACGTTGTGCAAAGACAAACTCACTACAAACCGAAGTAATGTGACTTTGTATTTGACACTTGGTTTTAGGGCCAAGTATAATTGTGTTTGGGTTTTTGTTTTTTTTTTGTTTTTTTTTTTTTACTCCTGATGCAAAGTCCAGTTGGTCATTAGATTAAAATGTGTTGGTGCAGAAAACTAGTATCAACATCATGTTGCAGCTTTTTATTGCAGTTGTTTCTGTATAGTTTTAGTCGTCTGTATTCATTTTGTTAGTTTCTCCATACATACATTCATGTGGTCCTGTCTGTTATATGCAGCACTGTGCTCTTGCTTCACTGTGTACTGTACTGCACATAGTTGAAATGATAAACCCACCTGACTTGATGTGCATTTTAACACACAACTAGACTAACTAGGATACAAAGGGCTCGTTTGTTGGACTATTAGAGGGCAAAAACTGGCTAATTAGATGCCAAAATGTATACAAAGAAAATATGAATTTGTATCATTTTTTTTCTGTATTTTTTCCTCACTTGTGGTGCCCCTGGATGGATGACACTGTAGGAATTTGCCTATACTGCCTATGCCACAGGCAGGCCCTGCTGTGTCCTTCACATCCAGCTTTCCTAGCAATGCCCAGAGGAATTTCCATCAAAGCTTTCTTCAATCTAATTTGGTGGCTCCGTGGCCACCTTTCTATCTGCCTTCATATAATGCAACTATTGTAGTAAGTGCTGTACAGGAGGCAGGAATGATTTCCTGTGGTGTTCAGAGGGGAATTTTGGTTCTCAGTCTCTCACTAAACCCACTCCTGTGACTGGTCAGCATGTGATGGAGTGGGTCAGAGCTATTGTGCAGCATTTTACTTATCATGCACGAAAAATTGTGGCCACATATTTTTCAGTAGGTGGGAGAATTACAGAATCCTCCAGAAAGAGGAGCAGAGACATACTGGGCATAATTAAAAATACTAGATTAAACTGAGGTCACTATCCAGGACATGAGATAAGCTTTATTAGTGCCAGAGCTGGGAAATGCACCAACATGGGCAGAACAGGATAAAATAAATAGCAAATAATAACAACAAAAATATTATATTACAATAATAATGATGAAATTTCCCCTTGTGGGATTAAAGGTATATCAAATAAATAAAATACAAGGATAAAATGTTCGACTAGTAGTGACAAAAAGAATGTTTAACAGTGAGATGGTGGATGTTTTTAGCAGGTATTGAGTATTACACATTGAGACACTTGGTGATCAGTTTGTGGATGTGTGTGTTCACGTGTTCATTGACTGCTGTTGTTTATTGTGGAGTCAGTAACTGTAGAAGGAAACAGAGTCAATGCAGACTAAGAGATCAGAGCCAAAGTGTGGAAGCGAGCTGCTGTAAGGTCACTAATGAAGCTTCTGATGTGCAACAATGTGAGTGAAACTGTGCTTTGGTTAGAAGTCAGCAGCTGTCACAGAAGTGTCGCTGCTCCGTGGGCCTCCAGCAGCATCGGTGTGTTTGCTGGGAGCTCGCGGCGTCACTTTGTCCCACAGCCGCGCTCACCAGATGCTGCTTTTAACTCGGAGTGCGTGAACAAACATGTGTATCAGCTGGAAAAGGCTTTTTACGGAGCTCTGCTGCGGCTCTATCGGTTTTAGCAGAGAAAAGAGTGCAAGAAGCCGCCGAGCAGCGCTGAGCTCCGCACCGAGTCGCTGAGCTTTGGGAGCTCCACGAACCGAGAGCCCGACACGAGGCCTGCACGACGAGACACAAGCCCGCTGTGGACTGCTCCACTGTCGGCCTGCAGTGCTGCTCACACACTCACTTTGAGCTCTTTGATCCCGAGACACGAAACACAAAATGAAGCATTGCGGGGCACACGCGAGAGCTGCGCGCGCTGCCTTCACTCTCCACGGTTCTCATGGTGCGTTTAAGTGCAGCGTGGCGCTTCCGACTTGCCATCACTGTACCGTGAATCTCGTTGAATCTCGATCAGACTCGAAAGGGGAAAAATGTCCGAGGAAGCTCCCGCACCTGCTCCCGCCCCGGCCAAGGCGGCCAAGAAGAAGAAGACGACGGCTTCCAAGCCCAAGAAGGTCGGCCCCAGCGTGGGCGAGCTGATTGTGAAAGCCGTGGCCGCTTCCAAGGAGCGCAGCGGCGTGTCCGCAGCCGCTCTCAAGAAGGCTCTGGCTGCCGGAGGCTACGATGTGGACAAGAACAAGGCCCGCGTCAAGACCGCCATCAAGAGCCTGGTGGCGAAGGGCACTCTGGTGCAGACCAAGGGCACCGGGGCCTCCGGATCCTTCAAGATGAACAAGAAGGCTACTGACAGCAAAGCCAAGAAGCCCGCAAAGAAAGCCGCTCCTAAAGCCAAGAAGCCCGCCGCTGCCAAAGCCAAGAAACCGGCAGCAGCTGCTAAGAAGTCGCCCAAAAAGGCAGCAGCAGCCAAGAAGCCCGCAGCCGCTAAGAAGTCGCCCAAGAAGGCCAAGAAGCCCGCGGCGGCGGCCAAGAAAGCGCCCAAAAGCCCCAAGAAGGCGGCCAAGAGCCCCAAGAAGGTGCTGAAGAAGGCTCCTGCAGCAAAGAAGTCCCCCGCCAAGAAGGCCGCCAAGCCCAAAGTCAAGAAGGCCGCCACAGCAACCAAGAAGAAGTGAGCTGCCACCACTCTCACACTCAACAACGGCTCTTCTCAGAGCCACCACAGCAACACACAAGAGCTCCTTCCTCACACTCACTCACCACTCTGTCATTCACAATAATATCCTTATTATTAAAACACACTTTTTTTTCCCCCATTGTCCTCATTACATTTATCAATCATATTAGTATCATGGTGCACATTTCATGGTGCACATTAGTGCTGTCTTCACAAGTCTGCAACTCAAGAAAAGACAACAATACAAATATTAACTCAATACTTACAATCATACCTTCATAGTACAACACATCACACCACTTCCTGTTTTACTATGAAACACTATCATACAAGAAATACACCTTTAAAAGTTATCACCTACATTTTAAAAGATTCTATTATTTCTTTTGCACTGATCAAACACACACATCCACACATGTGCAATAAGACTGCTGTAAGTGCAATTCTTTGTATTTTCTTACAAAGTTGTACTTTTGTATTTTCTCACTCAGTTGTATATAGCATTTGTATTCTATTTTATGCTGTTGTATATAGTATTTTATTTTATTCAATTCCAGTGTCATCTACTTCTTCAGTGTCTTCTGCTACATAACTTTGCACTTTTGCTGTAACGAAACAAACAAACCTGTGGGACTAATGAAGGTTATCTTATCTTAAAAAAGGCGACAAATGTGACTGAAAATATTACATTTATAGATACATGTTATGATCTATATGAGATATTTCACTTCTATTTTTATTTTTTGAAAGCCTACACTGGCTCTTTTAGTGGAAGTACACTGTATATTTTAATGATACTTTGCCAATATAATCCACTTGAAATGCTCTACTCTACAACCTTACCTGACTAAATCTAGGCCAGTTGAATTGATATTTGGTGATTTCAGGGACACATTTTACTCCAAGCTGAATTTTAGCATGTATTTATTTCATTACTCATTTCATAACCAATTTGATTCATGTACATTTGAACTAATGGAGTTCTGTAGCATTAAGGATGCAGGGAATTGCGTTATTTCAAAATATAGTCTTGAGGTTTACTTCTTGACCTCACCGATCCTTTTGATATCCCAGCTGAAGAAGAGTCTGGGGCTGCCCTGTGTCCCCCTCCTCTGTAGTATTTATACTACTTCTATTGTTCAGTCTGGGGGGGCCTGTCCTCTCTCCAGGCTAGTAACTGTGTAACTCTCATTTTATTGAATAAATTCTTCCCACTATACAGTTACACACCAAAGTTTATAGCTAAACCAACTGATTTGGCACGTCAGAGGTCAGGGTTCAGCAACTTAATCTCAGTCTTGAGAGCTTTAAGGTCGCATGAAATGCTTTCAGAACTCAAATCCTCTATTGTCCTTAGAATGACTTTGTCAACCCCTGTTTTAACAAAACCCAGACTTATCAATAATTTCCTGTTCTTCTGATCTCCAGCTGCCCCTATTACATAAGCACATTCTATTGTAATCGTTGTTTTATTCTACTCACAATAGACACAAAAACCTAAGTGTAGATGTAAGTGACTTTGCAAAATGTCCTAAATTCAGCAGCAGTGCTGAACATGTTGCTAACAGCTCCACATTTTCCTCCTCTGTACCTGGATAGTTCCTGCAGCACCAAAGAACTCCACCTGTCCCTCTCCTCCTCTTCATCTTCTGTGTTATGATTTGCTATTGCGTTTGACAAGATTTGTGGTCTTACCACACGTGTCATGAACCATGTGGTCTGTTTCCATGAGCTTAGGATCTGCTTTTATTATCAAGCGAGTGAACCATGATGCCATGATTTTTGGATGTAATGTTAAAATTTTTGAGTTAGAATTTCTACTCTTGCCTGATGACAAAATAAAGTAATGCTAGTAATTTCTTTAAGGTGCATTTGAATCCCTACTATGAAAAATGACATGAATGAATGTACATTTTAAAATAAATTTAAGATGCATCCCACTAAATTTCCTAGTACACAAGTTGTTAAAGTCACATTAATGTCAAGAAGGATGTTTGCTCAGAGAGAAGTGTGTGGCTCTTAAAAGAGCCTTTGTTGTTGGTGAAGCCGAGCGCTTTGCATTTACTTGGCCTTGACGGGCTTCTCGGTCTTCTTGGGCAGCAGCACAGCCTGGATGTTGGGCAGCACACCACCCTGAGCGATAGTGACTCCCCAAGGAGCTTGTTGAGCTCCTCGTCGTTGCGCACAGCCAGCTGCAGGTGACGTGGGATGATGCGAGTCTTCTTGTTGTCGCGGGCTGCGTTGCCAGCCAGCTCCAGAATCTCAGCGGTCAGGTACTCGAGCACAGCTGCCAGGTAAACGGGGCGCCGGCTCCCACACGCTCCCGCATAGTTGCCTTTGCGCAGCAGTCTGTGGACACGACCCACGGGGAACTGAAGCCCGGCACGGGATGAGCGAGTCTTAGCCTTTGCTCTGGCTTTGCCTCCGGTCTTGCCACGCCCACTCATTTTGACAGGTTCTTTTCTTCGTAGTATCGACACTAAGAGAAAATGTGGCCCGATCTGCTCAAAGCCTCGCTTATATTTCCGCAGAGCGCGCGCAGCTTCGTCACGCACCAATCGCAGAGAGGCTTGCGGCAGCGCGCAAATTCAATGCACTTTTCTTCAATGAGCAGCACACACCGAGGCGGGCGGTGCTCCTCTGAACGGTGCTGCGCACCACGTGCAGCCCCTCACCAATCACGAGCCGGAGCGGCACCGCGTCACAGCCAGTCACAGACTTTAAGAGCAGCGAGTCTCCTCTGTTTGCTACATTTTATGCTGTTAGCAGTAAAAAGCAAAGAGAGAAAGAATGGCAAGAACCAAGCAGACCGCTCGCAAGTCTACTGGCGGCAAAGCCCCCAGGAAGCAGCTGGCCACCAAGGCCGCTCGTAAGAGCGCCCCGGCCACCGGAGGTGTGAAGAAGCCCCATCGTTATAGGCCCGGTACCGTGGCTCTGCGCGAGATCCGTCGTTACCAGAAATCCACCGAGCTGCTCATCCGCAAGCTGCCCTTCCAGCGCCTGGTCCGCGAGATCGCTCAGGACTTTAAGACCGACCTGCGCTTCCAGAGCTCTGCCGTCATGGCTCTGCAGGAGGCCAGCGAGGCTTACCTGGTCGGACTCTTCGAGGACACCAACCTGTGCGCCATCCACGCCAAGAGGGTCACCATCATGCCCAAAGACATCCAGCTGGCTCGCCGCATCCGCGGAGAGCGAGCTTAAGCTACACGCTCTCCTACCAACAACGGCTCTTTTCAGAGCCAACTCACTCGCACCAAGAGCTCGCTCCATTCTTACAGTTACATCAATATTATACTCAAACTCCAATCTTCATGCTATTTGTATACTAGAAACTACAGTCGGCATGAAGGTGGAATTAACTGACTTCAGTTACAAAAATTCTAAATTAATGTTTAGCATGAATTGTTGTATGCTAAAATTTCCTTTACTTATTGACTTATTATTTTTTTCCCCCAAGCTCATCACATTGGAGTGCTTTATGCTAGGCAGCATGATAAACCCTGTGCTCTCAAGTACCTTTGGTAAATTCCTGTTGTTTTAATGTGATATGAAATACTATAGACATGACAGTAAGCCTAACATGAATCTGATTTTTTTTTTTTTTTTTTTTTCCTTCCCCAAAAATATATTACTTAAAATATTTACACAATTCTTTAAAGTAACTGTAAGGGTGGAAACACAGTGTCAGTCCTGCTCTGCTGGTAATGATCCAGTACATATAACAGTGCTGCTGTCTTATACTGTCGATAGCTGGATTGACCTTCTCACCTCTACCACTAAGAACCCCATGTGACAAATATGGCCAATGTGATTGGCTGTGCCTTTCAGGGAGCTCTGTTTAGTTTTAGCAGCGGCAAGCCTGCGCTGCGAGGACCTGCAAGGAGGAGAGGAGGATGGCAGCAAAAAGGAAGAACCTGGATATAAGAAAGTATTTTTCAAAGAAACCTGTAAGTCACTTAAAGCCAAATTAACTCGTGAAATGCGTCCGTCTTAATAACTTTACAGGCTATGCTAGGCTTTGGCCCACATCAGTCTAAAATTGTATGTAACCATGAATAACGTGTTAGTTAGCACTATTACTTATCTCAGTCTCCCAGAGCAGCATTTCTAATTTTGATTGAAACTGTCAGAGAAAACGGAGCCTCGAGCAAGCCAGGATATTAGTTTACAGAGGCTGTTAGAATTATGTCTACAATAAAATGTTGGTGACACAATAATTTCATTCTTTTAAAAATGCACTCACCCTACAAACATTACTGATGAGTCAAGATCTGCACAGACTGACAGAAACACTGAAACAGCTACACATTTTATTCTTATTGTCATGTATGTCCTATTTGTCAGGTGACAGAAGAACCAACACAAAGCTCAGGAAGTAATGGTGATACAAGATCACAGGTGAATCCAGTTCCAATCCAATCCAGTTTTATTTATAAAGCACTTTAAAATACCCAGCACAGGAACAAAGTGCTGTACAGAAAATACATTAAAACAATAGAATAACAGAAAACAGCAAAGATAAATAAATAATCAAGGTGAAATGTGATGATGACTTGATGGTTCATGACTGTATCTGAAGCACATGTGTGACTGCATGTATTTGGAATGTCTCACTGTTATTTATCAGGTGGCAGAGGCAGCTCTGCCATGTTGTAGCTCGGACAGGTGACTGACTGATGATTTGGTGCTGTAGATTAACTAGTAATTATTATCATGACAATTGTCAGGCTGCTTTTAGTCATCCCAGTATCCTCAGCTGAGGCTGAAAGAAGCTTCAGTGCTCTCACAAGACTAAAAACATGGCTCAGGTCAACAATGACACAATGAGATTAAACAATGCTGCTGTGTGCCATGTCCACCAGGAGAGACTGGACAGTATGGATTTAAAACAAATATGCCAGCAGTTTACCTCAGTTAACAAGAGAAGGCATGTGTTTGACTTAAATTGTAAAGTTATTACCCAGACTTTGTTATAAACTTGCTGTAAAAACAGAAATCTGTGTAGTAAGAACATAAACATTGTCTCATTGTTTGTTCCTTAAAGTACTTGCACTAAAAGTTAAAAAAAAAGACAGCTGAGTAGATTAAAGAGGTTCACACTTACAATAATTATAAATCACTGCAAACTCATTTAGGTCTGAGATTCATTTAGACCGACAGCGAGCCACAGCTGTGTGCTACATGCAAACACGCTTTGTGTATGGTGTATTTTCTGTAATTCTGATCTGCTCCCTCAAAGGAGCTTTTTTATTTTTATTTTTTTTTTACCTGGAAGCATGTCAATTAAACGTAGACAACCTGACGAAACTTCTTGTTTGCGATGTGCGTCGTTTCATCACAGAGCATTTACAGTTGCCGTTGATACTTTGTTTGCAGTTTAAACAGACATGTTGCATTTCAAATGCATGAAATCTGGGTACTAAAAACATCTTTAATAATGTTCCTTGTATGAAGGTTATGTCGGGATTGTAAGACTGAGTAAGCCTGTCAGAAGGAAGATCACACATCAAAACTGTTACATTGATATGATTGGTGAAAATGATATTTCAGACACATCAGGAAGAGGTTTCAAAAGCTTCACAGGGCTTCATCCACTCATGTCCACCCTCTACTAGATCAAAGGTGGGTTGGTTATCTTAAAAAATAAAAAATAACTAAGCACTGCTGCTTCAAGCAGATTTCTCAAGAAGGCATTTACAAATAAACTGATAGATCAGTGAAATCTGTCTTTCAGTGTATGACTGTTCACACTCCTGCTATAGGTGAGTTTTAATAAACAGTGATATTGAATAGGTCTGTAACCTCAGGAGTTCAGTTTGTTATTGCAATTTTGCTAAGAAAAGCACACGTTACAAACACCTTAATTTTATAGCGAAACGAAGAGTCATATGTTGGGAATCTCAGTCTGTAATTGTTTGTGAAGTTGTAACGCACTAGTACTTCAGAAGTCGGTGGGGATACACGGGCAGGTATTTTACTTACATTTCCAAGACTTTCCTCCAAAACATGACCAAATCAACAAGACCGCAGAACAAAGCTCTTAAAGTGAAGTGTGTGGCTCTTAAAAGAGCCGTTTGATGGATTAGAGTGAATAAGTTTAACCGCCGAAGCCGTACAGAGTGCGGCCCTGCCTCTTCAGAGCGTACACCACATCCATGGCGGTCACAGTCTTCCTCTTGGCGTGCTCAGTGTAGGTGACGGCGTCACGGATGACGTTCTCCAGGAACACCTTCAGCACTCCGCGGGTCTCCTCATAGATCAGACCGGAGATACGCTTCACTCCGCCACGGCGAGCCAGACGGCGGATGGCGGGTTTGGTGATGCCCTGGATGTTATCACGGAGAACTTTACGGTGACGCTTGGCGCCTCCTTTGCCGAGTCCCTTGCCACCTTTGCCCCTTCCACTCATGGTTATAGTTTCTTCCTTGAACGAACAAAGTCGAATAAACCTCAAGCACACGGAGCCGTGTTATTATGTGTGCTCGGCGGACGTAAAAGAAAACAGACGGTTCACTAGACTGCTCGAAGCTCAGTGGCTCCGCCCACTCTTCTATTCTCTGAATGTGGAAATATTGTCTTTTGTTAATGACAAAGTCTAACCGAAGGGTATGGGCTCAAAATGTGGTCATAAATATTTTGTACTTGTAAATCAGGATTTGTATGTGTAAAAATAATTTTGCCTGATTTACAAGTACAAAATATTTATGACCACATTTTGAGCCCATAAATGAAGTCTTTGGAAAGAAACCAGTTTGACATAATCTGAGCTTAGTGAAATGACCCTTCTGAAAACAGCTGATAGAAACAATGCAAACTGTAATCATGAATGCACAGATATGATGTGGTATATAAATAATCCTCAGATGCCAACAAAGGGAGGAAAGTGTTTCAGACAACATTCTTCGTACTATCACACCATCTACTTGAGTTGTTAAAACATGGTAGAAGTGACAGTCGTTTACCACGTCTTGAAGATATCCTCAGTTGAGGTCAGAAGCTTCACTGGACTCAGTGCAAAAAGAGATACAAACTATTAAAATAATAGAAAACAAAGAAACATTTCACAAAGAGTGAAAATAATATCACAACCAAAACCTTCATCTTGTGAATGTTGCTACCTGTAAACTTCATGTATCCAGTGGTTTATACAGTATGAACATCACATTTCATTTTACTTTGTGTATGTTCATTTTTATTGCCATATTGAAATTAACCTTATGTTTTTTTAGATGAATCGTTATGTCTCCAGATCAGAAGTAAAGATTAAAAGATGAATTTATTCATAATTTCAACACATGCAGTGATAAGTAGGATGTATTCTAGATGTCGTGGTAAAAACTACAATTATAGAAAAACAATTCTAAATGCAGCATGCATTTCTAATGCATTATTTTTGATTGATTTGTATCTCACTGTTATCTGGATTCACTTAATGTAACATCAGCAATCAGGACATGAGGTTACATGAAGATGGTTATAAACTCGATCAATAACCCAGGGTTTCCCAACTAGTTAGTAGCACATTCATGTGAAGGGGATGGAGCTGGTAGCACCTGACCAATGACAAACAGTGAGGCCTCTGGGTGACATGGACAAGCTAACCTGCTGAAGGTCAAACCAATCATCAAGATCAAGATTAAAACTGATTTAATTAACTGTTGGAGTGATTTTGATAAAAGTTTTCATTGTTGTGCTTAAAATTGTAAACCTTGTCTTAAACTCCAGGTACACTTGCATGTAAGATTCTGGTTTCCTTATTTGGTAAGGAATGTTCACTTCCTGGCCTTTATGGGCTCACCTGTGCTTGTATATGATGGACCATTAAAGGGGTTAAGCCATATACGGGGTGAGGGGAGATGACCCTTTTATGACTAGAGATGTTGTTAAAACGGTTGTAATCATATGACTAGCAGGAAGTCACGTATACAGAGACACACACACACACATTCACTCACGTGCTCGCACATGCATGCACACACACGCACACACACACGCACACACACGCGCACACACACACACACACACACACAGACACACACACACACACACATTCACTCACGTGCTCGCACATGCATGCACACACACACACACACACACACACAGACACACACACACACACACACACACACACAGACACACACACAGTGCCTTAGCTTTTATGACACACCATATGGGTTTTACAATGGGGTGCTTATGTTTTCACTAAATAAAAAGCTGCGAGGGAAGGCTGGAGTTGAAGTTGACTGAGATCAGGTGAGGAGCTTGGAGCTCTGGATCCTGACCAGACCGGCTTCCCTTGCAAGTTAAAATGGACTGAGCTCTGAGTGTCTTGCTTCGTTCACAGGGATAAGTCTCTGAGTTAGCGAGGCCTGCAAGTGCAGACCTAACAGTGACTTTGGACATGGCATGGCTGTTAGTCTGAGTATTTCATAAACTGCTGATGTGCTGAGATTTTACCCCACAAACATCTGTAGCTCCTAAAGTAAGGAAATCCCAAAAAGTTGATTCTGTTCTCTGTGTGAAAATGCTTTGCTGATGTCAGAGGTCAGAGGGGAATTGCCAGACTGCTTCCAGCTGATAGGAAGGCAATATAAATTCAGATGACTACATGTTACAATCGAGGTATCCAGAAGAACATGTCTGAACTCACAGTACATAAAACGTTGAGGCAAATGCACCACAGCAGCAGAAGACCACACTCCTATCAGTTTAGAACTGGAAAGTGAGGCTACAATTTGAACAAACTCATGAAAACTGAACAACAGAAGAGACATTGTCTGGTCTCATTAGTGTCAGCTTTTACTGCAATGTTCAGATGGTATAGTCTGAATTTAGTCTAAATCATGAATCCATTCTGATTTGCATCCATGGTACAGGCTGCTGGTGTCATGGTGTGGGGCATTTTTCTCGCCACACTTTGGGCTTCTTAGTACAAACTGAGCACCATTCAAACACCACATAACACTACAATATTGTTGCTGACCATGTCAGCAAAAATGTTACAGCTTGCATTAAAACGATGGGCAAAAAATTATTAAGCAAATGATTCAAATTGAGATTTGATTGGTAAAATGTCAGATTAGGTTCCATAATGAAAAAAATATGTGTGTGTATAATTGATTGACTTTCAGTTATAATAAATAAAAGTCAAAGTTAGTCAAATCATGAAGCACCAAAGTGATAATGACTGTACCACCTAATTTTCTTTATTTATTTATAAAAAAAACACTGAAAAAAGAATCGCGAGTGCCTCTCGGAGATTGCATTTTGTTTTTTCTTTGTCTTTCTGTCTTCTCATCACTTAGGGTACATTCACACCGCAGGCGAAAGCACATCAATCGTCTCTCTTTCGTCTCTCTTTCGTCTCTCTTTGTTACTGTTTGTTTATACTGGAGCACTGTAACCAAAAATAATTTCCCCTAGGGATCAATAAGGTATTCTGATTCTGATCAAATCTAACTTTTTTGACCCCATATCCAATCTAGGCATGACAATTTGAACAGCACAAATCTGATATTTTCAAATCTGATCTGGGTCACTTTCGTATGTGGTACTGAATCCGATACATATCTGATGTTTTAGAAAGCGACTGCTGTTTGAACGGTCATGTCGCATTAAATCCGTCTTTTACGTCACTGACACAAGACAGACGCCAATTATAAGCACCAGAGAAGACAAACCTCTGCACGGAGGTAGCAACCACTGCTTGAAACAAGGACATTGTTAAAGCACTGGCTCTCTTTTTTTCAGTGTCCTTTTTTCTCTAATTAATTTGTCCAAATTCTGTCGGTTACGACTGTGCAGAAGCTGATAGACAGCTGCAACAACACCTACTAGCTCTGTAGCCGCCATTTTTACTTCCGTAAACAGAGCGCGTTGTTTGTAACGTCTTCTTTTGCGCATGCAGGCCGCTTTCATTGCCGTGAACCGTTCACACTAGAGCGCATTTGCTGTCACATTTTATTTGTAGTGTGAACAACCACACAAAAAAATTGGATTTGATCAAAAAATTGTAATTAAGCATTAAGACCTGCAGTATGAATGTAGCCTCAGTCTCTTTGCTTTCTCACTTATCACAACAGGACGTTATCCCATTTTAAAGTGTGGGATCATGCAAAGTCCATCATTAGCTTGAGTGATGCTGATCATTTAACCACAGTAATACACTTGCCCATAGACTTGCACACTGCTGGCTTGATACCAGTGAAGAGCAGTGTGTGCGTTTGGATCTGAAATAAAAGGACTTTAAAATGAGCTCCACAACTGGTAAGGTTGAGATCGTTAATTTTTTTAACTGCATGTTAATTTTTTACTGGTCATTAGGAGCGCATCTACATTTCACGTCAGTTTTTGCTTCAATTCGTACCAGTTACACCTCACGCAGGTATTTTTTCATGTATTTGTATGAGACATTGACTACTTGGGTAAATATATTTGTACTTTCCAAAGTTTTTTGTGATGCTAAATTGTTTCAAATGTAATATTATTTAAAATGTGTCTAATATTATTATTAATATTATTATTACTTTTAAGATTATTGTCTCAAAAAACAAAAAAGACATTAAATCAACTTGTTTTCTGATAAAACTAATTGCATCATCAGTACACTGTAAACTTTAATTGCTCCAGCAAAAATAGACATGATGGTGGATTTTAATGAAATGTTGTTTCCAGTCTAACTTTTTTCCCCCTCAAACAACACTTTAAGCAGCATGTCAGATAACTCTTCATCCTCTGCCTTTGACTGCGTTATGTCAAGCATTGGGATTTCCATAATCATTGCTTTTCTCATCACCAAGATATTTGTTACCCTTTGTCTCTCCATCCTCATCCTCTACGTGGCTTACCAAAGATGGCAGCGGGAGTCTTTGGCAACAACAAGTCACTCTGACATTTTCACCTATAATGTGACTGCCATTGAACTGATATTTGTGTTGGGGGCTGCTGCTTTCTTATGTGGCGTATACACTAATAGCTCAGTGTTGCTTCAGTTTGGGATGTATTCAATTTCTATTGTCTTCCCAGGAGAGATATTCTTTAACACTGTTACATGTGTGGAGCGCTACCTGGCTGTTGTTCACCCCATCACCTATATGGGGCTGAGACAGTCGGGTGGGGTCAGGATCAGAAACATCTGCATTGGATGTGTGTGGTTGATGTGCTTTACTTGGATTGGAGTAACAGCTCTATATTACCCTAATGTTCCCTATGTTCTATATTTCTCTGTGATGGCGGCCTCATTAATTATCATCTCTTTTTGTAGCCTCTCTGTTCTCTTTGTTCTGATTCGTCCAGGTCCAGGAGAAATGCGAGCACACAAGGAGAAGATTGATCATTCAAAACAGAAAGCTTTCTACACCATCACAGCAATAATGATAGTACTGTTGCTGTGTTTTCTAGGAATGCTTGTTACAGTTGGCCTGAATAACTCAAATCTGTTACATAACACAGACCGATGTGTCATTTTCTTGTCTTATAACTGGTTCAATTTGCCCATGAGTCTGATTTTACCTCTATTATTTCTACACAGAGCAGGAAAACTGTCCTGTAGCTGTTTCAGCAAGAATTAAAAATAAACAAAACAGGCAATGACAAAAATAATAATAGGTGGAATTTAAGTAGAAGTGTTGGATTTGTGAAAAGTGTGCTTTTCCTGTGTCAGTTTGTGCGGCTCTTTCTAAATACTGTGTTATGTAGCAGGATTCAATTTGAATCAAACTTTGGAATCTGTTTTACATTGTTCACAAAAATGTGCACCAACCTAATTCAATTAAAGTATGGACAGCACTGAAATGAAATGAAATAAAAGCAGGTATAGAAAAAAAAACTGTAATGCCTGGACTGTGAAATAATTGCAGGAAACTGAAGTGTTCACTGAACCTTCTGACAAAAAAATAAATGTATTAAATTAAATTAAGTTAAATTAAATATCAACTGCATATGACTTTTAATTTGTATGATTTTTGCCACATTTGGCATTTTTGTGCAGTTTCTTGCTCATGGCAGTACTGCATGTGTCTGATTGTATACAACAGGTTTTTCGGGAAAAAAGTCACACCAGTGATCTGGAGATCTCAAAACTTGATGTATCACACATGATACACTTGGCTTTACAGTGAAGTTATAAGTTAAATAACGAGTAGCACATCTGTTTAATTAAAGGATAAGTTTTTAACTTTCAGATTTCAATATAAATTCAGAGTTACTGTGTGCACAGAAAAACAAATACAACAATCAGAAAATCTCATGAAAATCATTATTGAATTAATCTCTTTTTGTAGTCAGTCTTTATTTCATGTTTATTTGAATAAAAACATTGTCTTTAAGCTTGTATGAAACCTTTCAGGTGCATTTGATCTATTATCTATTTTGCATGTCTTGTCATCACAGCATATTCTGTATTGTAATTGTGTTGCATTAAAACTTGAGAAGTAAACTCATAATGTGTGTGCCTTTGCATTAACGTCTTCTATCAAATGCATAAATGCAAACTTTTAATCCAACATCCATAAACTGTATATATAATGAATCTGTATATAAGATCATAAATGTGAGAAAGAAATGTCCAAAACGATAATATCGTGTCTTTAATATATGTATGTGGCTTGTATCCTATTGATGGTGTAAGATGTACTGTCTTCCTAGCGACAAAAAAAAACATCTCTATGGCAACTGTATGCAGCCCCTCAGTTGTTTTGAATTTGAGGTTTTTGATTAGCAGTAGCACTGCAGGTTGAAGTCGAAGTAGTGGCCATTTGATTCACAGTAACCTTCATTTGCTTAAACAAACAAAACCATCACACCTGGCTGGGAACGAACGTGGAGAACATTTGCCTAATTCAGAGAACACTTGATTTTACACGTTCACAGTCAGCAAAGAGCACACATTATGGAAACATAGTCAAATTCTCTAAATGCTTGGTTTAAGTCAATATGAACAAACACCAGGCTTTATTTAGAGGTCATTTAGAGGGGATCCTGCCAAACAGCAAGTCTGTTTAGATAGTGAAGAATTGGCATTCCAGTAAAGATGACTGTTCATGCTCATTATGAAATGTACATTATGTAAACTCCATTTATGTTTGCCATGTTTTCATTCAAATTTGCCAGTCTTTGGTATTTAAATTATGCCAGGCGTAATTTAAATACCAAACACCAAATAGGTAACACTGTAACACCATTAGTAATGTTCACACTGATCACACTTTGTTCGTTTGCATAAAATAATTTACAAAAATAAAAGCATAAAATAAAGAAAAGAATCACTGCAGAGCAGTAAGGGCAAAGGTCAAACTGAAACAGAGGAAGACATGACACGAAAGGGAAATTATTAAGTGTTTCCCATTCATTTATTTATTCAAAGGTAATCATCCAACTCTATCTTTTAGGAAAAAAGATGCATTAAGAAATAGTAAACCGATTCCTGTAACCAGTCAGAGTGTACAGTCCTACGGCCTGCAAAACTCCTTAGTTAGGCACTAACATAGAAGAATACTAAATAGGTGTCTATACAATCTGATATTATTACATCGAAAAATAAGCAGGTAGTGGGTGTATCTTTAGCTCAGAGGCTACAACCTATAACTACTAAACTTCAAAGAAGGTGCAAAATTATGTCACAAAACACACTATTATTAATTGCTTGATATAAAAGGAACTGACAGAGCTTACATATATTGTTTTCTGAAGGACTCCTCTGAAGGACTGTTTTCAGATTCAACACAAATGATCTCAAAGACGTAGGTCATTGTCAATGTTCCCTCTAATTTTTCATGTGTCTGAGCGAACACACAAACTCCCTGAGCGATCCCTTGGACCACTGTGAGCGACATTAGACGTGTGCACTGTGGTCACGCCAGCATCGAATCCATCCAAGTTACATGGTTTATTAAAATAATCAAATTACAGCATTTACATTTATGTTAGACTACTTTTAATTAACTGCTTTAGCCCACTTATAAATGAAAATTTAAAAAATCTTGTTCATGACCTGTGTAGTATGTTAACACTATTGGAAGTAAAAATGACTTGAACTCCAATTTCGAAAACACAGCTTTTTTTTTATTTTATTTTTTTTATAAAGCTCTGACTTGTATTATGAGTAAGAGTCTGTGGTCCTGTAACTCTGTCTGCCAAATACAGTATATAATGACCAATGTTGGGCAATTAATTATTTAGTTACTTCTTAAAAAAAGTAACTCAGTTTGGCAAACAACAAAGTTTTTTGCAGCTATGTTTTTTTAATGCAGCCAAGGTGTTTTTAAATAAACATTTCAAACTATTTACAGAACAATCAGCTGTTCTGCATCAAATCTGATGCCACACAAATTATTTGTGCCACTCCAAAAAATAATTTCTGTCCACTATGAGATAAAGGAGAACAACAGCCTGATACCTGCAGGCCTGACAACAGGAGATGTATCACTGCTGTAACACCTGTAACACTCAGCAGTCGCCTCATTGTTCTGACACACACAACAAAACTATTGACTACACTACACACTAACTACACAGGATTTGCGCTAAACGTCTCAAATCTCTCACATCTCAAAACACCGCCGTCACTCCTAAAACTTCCCCCAGTTTCTTAACACCTAGATGCCACGTTGCCATATCATTTTTTGATTGGTCGACATGGTACATTTTTCGACCGATGGGAAAGGATGGGGTGTTTTGGTTTCGTCTCTGCTCACAGGTGGAGAGTGCTTTCCAGCGTTTTCCTTATAAAATGCCGTTTTTACCGTTTCTTGCCGCAGTAAATATAAACAACGACAGTACTCAGGAAGAAAACCAAACATTGTATATATTTTTATCATAACTCTGGTTTTACGTGGCCTATCAACACAATTTAAAAACTGGTATAAAATCCACACATTTCCCTTTTTCAATTGTTCCGTCTGTCCTGCTCACCTCTCCAACGGTTGTACACGTTGTCATTAACGTGGCTTCACTCCACATCAGCCACGCTGCTTTGCCAGCTAAAACACCGGTGTCGGCACATAACGACGCTGTCATAGCCTGTCAACCACGTTGATTGGCTGCGTATATACGAATGTGAATCGCATCAGTGGCTGGACTATAGGAAAAGGTGGCATCATTCTAATCCCATACGGGAGTAGCCAGTCACTTACTGACTAACACTGCAAAACAGAATTGTTAAAGTTTTAATTTTAATTTCAATTCAGGTTAGATTTTTTTATGCGCAACACAAATTTTCTTTGCGCAGAGACTGTGCCAGCAGTGCGCAATTGTGCACGTGCGCAGCTTAGAGGGAACATTGGTCATTGTCCAAATTCATGGACTGCATACTCCTGAGGCCGCATTTGAAGGCCGATTACGTCACAGCGATGCGCCGAAGGCTGTCCAAATTCGTAGACTTGAAGGAGTCGGGTGTATCACCACCATATCCCAGAATTCATAGCGCCACCCAGCCTATTCAAGTTTTCAACAATGGCCGCTACTAAGTTTCAATATTACTCTTATTACTCTTTCTGGGTCACAAAATAAAATTATAACATATTTTCAGGTGAGAAAGTATCTGTGTAACCTTCAAATGTCTGCTTGGTTTATCAAGACATTGCATATTTGCAAAAAACCAGCTCGATAGCTAGCCGGGAGCTCGAGGGTCACTGGAGACGCTGAGAACGGTAAACTCCCGGCACATCATTTTCAGATCACCGCGTTCTTTTAGATAATCTCAAAATGTTATTGTTTGGCTTTTTTCAGTGTTTTATTTGTTTGTGAGTAAATCGGTTTAACTGAGATTAAAGTTATTAGATTAGATTAGATAAAATAAAGCTTTATTAATTCCTTGGTTTTCACACAGCTGAATAAACGTCAAACAGAAAACTGATTAAAAAGAAGTGTGAGATCGCCGAGAATTTCCACCAGTGTCGTTATATTTTAGATAGCAAGGAGCAGATGGCCGAGTTTATTAAACTCCACCGTGACAGCGGTGACATATCTGAAATAGTGATGGTAAATTCTTTTTACTGAATCGAGTTTTAATGAGTCACTCACCAAAGTGAATCGGGTTTTTTGAGTCATTTGATTCACTGAGTCAGTTGACCAGAGAGTGCAAAAAATGTACATTTTCACTCAAACTTAATTTGTTTCTCTTTTCATGTATATCCTACTGTTAAGATGAGTGATTCTAAAAGAAAACAGCTATTTTATAGAGCAATAAAGAGCAAAAAGTTTCTAAAGTGAACATTTATTTTGTTTATTTTTATTTTATTAGTATTTTCTTTAAATGTGTAAATATATAATTTCTCATCTAAATGTCCACTGAGCTGTGAGCCAGGGGGCGGTAATGTGCCTTAACATTGGCTGCCAACCAAGAAGAAGAAGAAGCTGTGAGCCAGGAGGGAGGGGGTTAGTGAGTCCTGAGTGATTCGCTCGCTCTATGGTCGTGTCCAAATTCATGGGCTGCATCCTCCTGAAGCCACATTTGTAGACCGATTACGTCACAGCGACACGCCGAAGGCTGTCGAAATTCGTAGACTCCTCCGAATGCAGCCGACAAATGCGTCCTCCTTTTCCCCAAATTTGAAGGATGGGTCGGGTGTATCCTTCGTGGCCCACCATATCCCAGAAATTATAGTGCAGCCCAGCCAAACTCCAGTTTTCTGCAATGGCGGCCGCTACCAAGTTTTAAAATTACTCTTATCAATCTTTCTGGGTCACAAAATAAACTTTTAACATATTTTCAGGCGAGAATGTGGGTGTGTAAACTTGAAATATCTGCTCGATTTATTAAGATATCGCATATTTGCAAAAGTGCTTCGACGTTTTCGGAGACGTCTGTTACCCACCAGCTCAATAGCTAGCCGAGAGCTCGAGGGTCACTGAAGCCGCCGAGAACAGCACAACTCCCGGCACATCATTTTCAGATCACTGCGGACTTTCGCTACTCAGGTTAAACGTAATATATAAGTCACTTAGACAACCTAAAAATGTTATTGTTGGGCTTTTTTCAGTGTTTCGTTTGTTCGTGAGTAAATTGGTTTGGCTGAGATTAAAGTTATTAGATTAGATTAGATAAAATAAAACTTTATTAATCCCCCGGGTGGTTTTCACACAGCTGAATAAAAGTCAAACAGAAAACTGATTAAACAGAAGCATGAGACGGTTGAGAATTTACGCCAGTGTCCTGTTATATTTTAGATAGCAAGGAGCAGACGGCTGAGTCTATTAAACTCCACCGAGACAGCAGTGATGCAAATCTGAAGGCTAGACTGTCCAATTTCCCCAGCCGTTTACTTCCGGCCTACCCGACCTTCTGAGGACCCGACCGACATTGACCGCTGGGTCCTCAGGGGGATGAAGCCCATGAATTTGGACACGACCTATGATTCAGCACAGGAGAGAGGGGGTTAGTGAGTCCTGAGTGATTTGCTTACCCTACGATTCAGCACAGGAAGGGAGGAGGTGAGTAGCTCAAATGTGCTGTTAGCATGTTAGAGCGATGCTACTGTGAACCGAGGAGCTATTGTCTTGATGTGAGCTTCTACTCATGGTTTTTTTCTTCCAGTTCAGAGCAGAAATGTTTTTGTTAAGATACTGGATTTTGTGTTTTCTCCACAATTTTAATTATAAGCTAGATATATTGCTGCTAACAGCAACAGGGATGAGTCAGTGAGTCAGTTGGGCTTGTGAATCATGAGTCATTAGTCAGTAAAGTGATTCTGGAGTATTGAACGATTTGGTCATGATTCGCGCATCACTAATCTGAAAGCTAAACCGTCCCATTTTACAGCCGTTTACTTCCGGCCTACCCGACCTTCTAAGGACCCGGCCCACGTAGACCGCGAAGGCCGGGTCCTCAGGAGGATGCAGCCCATGAATTTGGACACGACCGTAGCCATGCTTTTCCCACTGTTTTCTGCAGTTCCTGCTCCCTGTCTTTCCAAATGTCAAAATAAAAGCTTCACACATTTCTGATGTATAACAATAGAAATAACATTTCCATGGGTACTTATTTGTCTCATTAGAATATAAAACAATTTCAAGACAGACGACTGACTTACAAATGCTCCGTCCCCAAATTAAAATACCCTTTACTTCTTCAAGAGCATATAAATTTAGTATACAAGTATTTTTATTTGATGTACTCACATTTTTAGAGAAAAAAATGGTAATTGCATTAACCCAACGTGTCATAAAAAAGTTAGGTGAATGTTGGACTCAAGCTTATTTAAGAACAGCAAATTAAAAATAGGAATTTGTTGCTTTTTCTAAAAGATGTGTTCAAAAGAAAATGCATCCTACTTAAGTTTGTTTTAAGTAAAGTTCACATTTTAGCTACATCTGATGTTTTTAGTCTTTCAGATGAATCTCTGTCACGGTTTGCGGGTGCAAGCCGTGTGGAAGTAAATTAGGACCGGGCAGCAGCAGCTCAAGTGCAGGTAAGAATTTATTAACAGTCGGCAAATAAACAGAAATGGCGAGTGACACTAACAGGTAACCTAAACTGGGAAAACTAACAAAGCAAACCAGAAACGAAGATGCAGGGAGGTCCGAGGAAACACACATGGAGAGACGCAGGGACATCTAGGGGAAACAACACAGACGAAACAGCAACTAACAGAGGCAGACACGAGGTTTAAATACACAGAAGGATAACGAGGGAATGAGACACAAAAGGAGGGCACAGCTGGGAGTAATCAGACCTGACGAGACAGGGGAAGAGTAAACTGAACACACTGAGATAAGACAGACTTTTAAAGTAACACAGGAAACACATGCACATAATGACACCAACTCAATACGCAGACTAAACACAGGGATACACTGGTAGGAAAGAATGAACACTAACCGAGGAAGAACAGAACCAAAATTACAATAATAGAAAACACAAAACGCTGGGTCAAAAGGACCCAGGATCATGACAATCTCGTGTTTAATCATCCTATAAATGAAGTTGTATTTATAAGTATGCACTTTTGGTAAAAGGAAATCATCTTTATTCTTGGTCAAAGTAATAATAGAAATATAAATCTAATTAATATAGTGAATGAGAAATGCAGTTTGAGTAATGAAAAGGTTTGTTCTAATGTCAGGATTTTTTGTGGGTGGACATGATCCAGCTTTGACCTTGTAAGATTAAGGTTTGTGTGTGTGACTGCAGGAATCATGCCGAACCATCATACAAAATTCTGAGTAAAAGAAATGGTATTGGGTAAACACAGAATCATAATTCATATATGATTTGGCTGATAGTCATTCCTATTTGCTTAATACTGATCAGAATATGATCACAATATGAAGTTTAACAAACATAACTGTATGGAAGAGGACTCCCTTACTAGGATTATTTACATTATAACTTGTATATCATACTAGGAGCACTGTTGCATTTTTAAAAAGCACCTTATCAAGCACTTTATTTAGCATTGCACCTTGAGCACAGATTTGCACATGAAGAACATTTGCACAGAAGTTTAATTATTTATTGAATATTTATTTTGTATTTTAAAATCAGTATGTAGCCTTTTGGTTCCAGGTCCTGCACAGCTGCTCCTCATTAGGAAGTGTGGCGGCTGTCTGCGAGGAGGAAAGGTTATTACTGAGAGCAAATAAGGTTAACCATTGAGGAGAGCTGGGGCAAATGTGTGTGAAACTCTAGAAATAAAGGTGGTGCAAAGAAGTGACTATGAGATGTGATTACTCACCTTTCTTTCCTGTGTCACCATTTAAAGGTTCAGGGAGAGGCCTGAACCTTTGACCTTGAATGCCTTCCCCAGGTCCACAAAACACATGTAGACTGGTTGGGCAAACTCCCATGCACCCTCAAGTATCCTTGAGAGGATGAAGAGCTCGTCAAGTGTTCCACGACCAGGGCCAAAACCACATTGTTCCTCCTCTATCCGAGGTTCGACTAACAGACGGACTCTCCTTTCTAGCAACCTGGCATAGACTTTCCCTGGAGGCTGAGGAGTGCGATTCCCCCATAGCTGGAATTCTTAAAGATTCTTAGATCGGAACCACCACCCTGGTCTGCTAATCCAGAGGGACTGCCCCTGATCAACACTCAACATTGTAGAGGCGTGTCCAACAAGATAGCCCTAAAACATCAAGAGCCTTGAGGAACTCAGGGCAGACCTCATCCACCTCAGGGGCTCTGGCACTAAAGAGTTGTTTATCTGCCTCAGTGACTTCACCCCTAGTTACCGGGGTCCGGCCCTGGAGCCAGGCCCGGGGAGGGTGCCCGAGGGCGAGTGTCTGGACTTTAAGGTTTTTGTTACATTGTTCACAAAAATTTGTACTGTTATTAAGAAATGATCAGACAAAAGAGGGCTTTCAGAAAATGTAAAAGATCAAGAGCAGACCTCGGATTGGTATTGGTAGACTGGTATTGGTGGATTGGTAGACCTCGGGTCCAACTTTTCCATTACAAAGTGGCCCAGGACCCATTCAGATATTAACACTGAGTTGAATAAATTGATGTTTCATTTGGTTTGATTTATATTTAATAGCTAAATCAAATCTAGTTAATTTAACAGCTAAAACCTTGTCAAATAAGCACGATGATGACATGATACAATGTAATAATCCCAAACTCATTTATTTATTATGTGTACTTGAACCTGGACATAAAACAAAATGCCAAACAGGTTAACAATTCATGAAAAAAAACAAACTGCAAGTAGAAATTCAAAGGCTCAAGTCAGAGTTAATAACACAAAAATAATTAATAATTCAATTTTACTACAGAAAAAGAAAAATAGAAATTGGATAAATAATGTGGTGTTAAAATAAATACATTGAAAATAATTTTCTAAGTAAATGAATAAACTCTAATAAAATTTCAATACAGCGCAAATGAACGTAAAGCCTTATAATCTGTGAACGAATCTGAAAGTTGCTTCAGCAGTAAACCTTTTTTCATTGGCAGAACCAAAAGTTACTCTTTATATTGGAGACAAATGAACAACAACAAACAATCACAACATTCAATTTTTTTTTGCAAGCTGCAACTCCCTTTTTATGTTCACCTCCTAATAAGACACTTGAGCCTGCCTCTGAGACACAAACATGTCGAGTCTGGGTAGAATGGAGGAAAGGCTCACTCTCAAAGTAGCTTCCAGTGTTGCTCTGAGTCTGTTTTGGGCTTTGGTCTTGGTTGTGGCCATAATGGAAAATCCTGATTCACACCTATATGTGGTGAACGGGAGCAGGAGTTTCACAGTTCTCAATGCCAGACATGGGTACTCCTTTGAGAAAGGAATCCAGAAGGAGCTCAGGTCCAGTTTCCCCCACTGCAACATTAAAGTGCTGTCAGTGGAAACTTCTAGTAGCTGGGATTCCAGATGTGAGGGCAAAGCAACATCATTTTCAGTAGGATGCACGGAAAATGTGTCCAAATTCCACATATGTGGAAATGCTTTGTACATATTGAACATATGTACAAAGCATTTTAAAAATCAGTTTATTACATTGGAATTCAAACAAGAATTTACAAATGCATAATTTATTCTACAACTCATTATTTAAGCACAGAATTCTTTATTTCGATGCGTGTGGCTCTTGTGGTCCTCCATAAGCATTTTAGGTTTTCTAAGTGACGCCTGTCAAATAAATTAAAATACTGTCTGGCCTTTGGTTGAGAATGGTTAGGCTGGTGTACAAAATTGCTGCCACACCGCCCCCTCGGCCTGTGCTTGGAAGTTTCTGGTGGTTAGAATGACTCGGGGGTGTTGATTCATTTAAACTAACATAATCATCCGGCTGCAACCAGGTTTCTGCAAGGCAGAGTAAGTTGATTTGTTGATCAATTATTAAGTCATGCACTAATAGGTGCAGATGTGGATACTATATTGTTCTTTCTTTGTGATTATTTTATATTTAAGTTGTTTTTGCCGATTTTTAGTTTGTTTTTTCTCTGTGTAGAAGCTGACACAGTCTCTAAGGGTATGGGGTTTTGGGGGGATTGCAGGGGGAGAAAAGCTGCAGAGAGGTGTATAAGACTGCAACTCTGCTTCATGGTCCCAAACATGTCGCTCCTGGTCCGATTGGGAAGGGGACCAGAGAAAACGACAGTATGGACAACATACTGGATAATGAGCAATGTACACAATCAAAAACAGCCTGCCAGTCCAGCAGCCAACAGATGTCGTAACATACGGAGGGACTGCCCCTCATGCAAAGTTCATCATTTGTTTGACTGATGCCCATCTTTATACCATATTCAGTAATACACTTGCACATCCTTACATACTTACATCCTTACGGCTGGATCCCAGTGAAGAGCAATGTGTGTCTTTGGATTAAAACAATACTAAAAGAAGAACAACAAATAGTAAGATGGGATTATTATTTTTATTATTTTTTTATTGCTATGTACATTTTCACTGCTCATTAAAAGATGTTGGGGACACCTCTATATTTCATGTGAGCTTTTGCTTCAGTTAGCACCAGTTACACCTCAGGCAGGTCACCATTTAAAGCATAGACAGTATTTTTGGTGTATTTATCTGAGACATTGTTTACTTTGGTACATTTCTTTAATTAGATGTCCAGACTAATGGTTTTCTTTCTTTTTCTCCACACAAGCCCCAAACACCACATGAAGCAGCATGTCAGATAACTCGTCTTCCTCTGCCTTTGACTGTGTTACCTCAAGCATTGGGATTCCGATGATCACTTCTTTTCTCATCACCAAGATATTTGTTGTACTTTTTCTCTCCATCTTCATCCTCTGCGTGGCTTACCAACGATGGCAGCAGCAGTCATTCTTGGCAGCAACAAGTCACTCTGACATTTTCACCTATAATCTGACTGCCATTGAATTGATATATGTATTAGGGGCCATTGCTTACTTATGTGGCATATACACCAATAACTCAGTGTTGCTTCAAATGGGGATCCATTCACTTTCCATTGTCTACCCTGGAGAGATATTCTTTAACACTGTGACATGTGTGGAGCGCTACTTTGCTGTTGTTCACCCCATCACCTATATGGGGCTGAAACAGTCGGGTGGGGTCAGGATCAGAAACATCTGCACTGGATGTGTGTTGTTGATGTGCTTTGGTTGTCTTGGAGCAGCAGTTTTGTGTTACCCTAATGTTCCTTATGTTCTATATTTCTGTTTGATGGTGTCCTCATTAATTATCATCTCTTTTTGTAGTCTCTCTGTTCTCTGTGTTCTGATTCGTCCAGGTCCAGGAGAAATGCGAGCAAAAAGGTCGAAGGTTGATCAATCAAAACAGAAAGCTTTCTACACCATCACAGCAATAATGATAGTACTGTTGGTGTGTTTTCTAGGAATGATTGTTACATTTGGTCTGTATAATTCAAATCTGTTCCATAACACGGAGAGATGTTTGCTATTATTGTCTGTTGATTGATTCACTCTGCCTATCAGTCTGATTTTACCTCTATTGTTTCTACACAGAGCAGGAAAAGTGCCCTGCAGCTTTAATAACATCTAATAATTATAAAAAGCAGGGAGCAGGGATAGCTCAGTAGGTAGAGTGGTTGCCCCATTAGAGAATGGTCGGCTGTTTGAATCCACCAAACGGCTACCCTGAGGTAACCTTGACCAAGGAACCATTTCTACACACTGCTCCTCGGGTGCTGGATTGGTAGCTGCCCACTGAGTGAATGGGTTAAAGGCAGAGGACTACAAATATTCTCACGTGTGGAACTATAAGGGCTTTAAAATATATACATAAAAGAGTAATGACAAAGCTGGAGATTCTTAGCTCTATGCTTTCCTTTTCATTTAAATTATCCCATTGCATTTCCACACATAAGATGAAAGATATATAATTTTTACACTACTGATCTTTTTACATAGCACATAAATTCAAGTTAATGTAACTTTATTGTTAAACGGTGTTGGGACTAACGCGTTATTAAGTAACGCGTTACAGTAACTACGTTATTATTGTGGTAACGAGCACGGTAACTAGTTATTATGCCAAAACCAGGAACGCGTTACTCGTTACTGGGATTTAGATAGGCTCGTTACTCGTTACTTCGTGTGGTGGATATCGCGGAGCTTCCACAGATTCAGTAACATTAGCAAGTGGTGGAGGCCAGCAGGTGGATGAAGGAAAAGGGAGGCAAGAGGAGAGACCCGAAGCGGCCGCCGGTCCGCGTGTCAGGTGAACTGAACTTCAGGTAAGAAGTTATGACCTGCAGTCTATCTGAGTCAGATATAAACCAAGTTTAGGTGGAGTTTATTTTCGTTATGCTGACATTTTCGTACTGCGTGCTAGCTAGCATGACGGAGTTTCTATACAGCTGGGTGGGTGCTATGTTACTGATGTTGAACTTTATTTTGTTCATATGGTTAATTATTAGAGTTGCCAACCGTCCAGTAAAAAACAGAATCGTCTCGTATTCAGTGAAAATATTACGCTTTTCGTACTGAGGTGAAAAGGAACACAGTTTGTCCCGGACTTCAGCTACAATGAAAAAGACACAAAGCTGAAGCTGCACAGCTGCCTCTTCTTCTCTCATTCTCTCCTGTTTCTACTTCAATCACGAAACTGATCAGTGATCAGCTGATCGGCTTTTCTCTCTTGTTTATTTATCGCCCACTTTGCGCCAGAAAGAGGAAACCAGCGGATGTCGCGTTAAACAACAGCAACACGTTTAAGCTTGATCAGCTGTTGTTAGAATTTATTTAATATTAATTTCTAGTATCAGCTGATGTTTGCTGGAGCCACAGCTGTAAAGCTGCTGGTCATGATATCAGTTTGGTTATCTGGTGAGAGGGAAACATGCAGATGAAACCAGGAGATGTCCTTACTGAATCATCAGAGCTGAACAGGTGATGGAGAAACAGGTTTACCTTTTAGGTGACATGAATGAGTTGAAGGGAAGTTATGAACTGTTTCTGAGAGACAAATAACACCAGGATCCTTTTCTAAGTAGCTGACAGCTGGTAACTGTGCAGGGGCGGGTCTAGCAAAGTGTTGCTAGGGGGCCAGGTAGAGCATTAACAGGGAAAGGGGGGCACAAAGAAATACTTTTCTTTATTATTCTCATTTAAAATGTCTCGCTTTTAAAAAAATAATTATCTGAGTCTTACAACAAACAATTGATAGATTGATACATATATACCATCAGAACAGTGTACATCACTGTCACAACAGTGTTTATTTTCATTCAAAGGCTTTATGATTTTTCCTATAATGGTGGGCCGGTCTCTAGTCAAAATGCCCGGGACGATTTTTTTGTCCCAGTCCAGCTCTGTATGCAGCTCATCTGCAGTCTGGTGTTACCTACATCTTCCTATTCAGAAGGCAGAATTTCCAAGTTCTGAGTACAATCAAAAGCACCACGACTGCAGTTTTTGTGTTGGATGTAAAAAGCAGGCTAGAATCATGGCGGCGGTCAACGACGGTCCAGGCGTGGGATTTCTCTCGTGGAAATGTGCACATTATTTTTTCCTTTCTATTGGTGGGTGGCACAGTGCACTTGTGGCAAGCAAGCAAGCTAGAAGACTGGCAATCTTGCTGGGTATCCAGTTACGGAAGCAACACATTAACAAGAGAATTCTGAGTAAAACCAAAGTTACTTTCCCTAGTAACTAGTTACTCTGAAAGTAACGAGTAACTTGAAGTAACTGAGTTACTTTTTTAGAGAAGTAACTAGTAATGTAACTAAGTTACTAATTTAAAGTAACTTACCCAACACTGTTGTTAAATAAAAACATATCCTGTCAGAAACATGTCACAGCTCTTTAAGTGTTGTTACAAGATATATATGGCACACACACACACACACACACACACACACACACACACACACACACATATATATATATATTCTAAATGCTTATTTTCTGATTATATTGTTTTATGTATTTTAATAACAGAGGCCTTTAGAAACCAAGACGAGACAAAAACTAGGTCAGAGGGTGACAGGTCGCCCTGGCAACAGATTTTAGAAAGGGGAAGTAAAGAAAGAGGAAGTTTAGTGCAGAGCTGCACAGAAAACCAGACGCAAAAAAAGAGGAACTAAGTAAACTGTGTGTCGGTGTGACATAGTGCAGAAATATATATATGGATTTAGCTGCAGAGAATTCAGACCTGAGCTTGTGTGTTCATGTGGCGGGTCTCCATTTCCGGAAATGTAAAAATAAAGATTATTTTTCGAGCTTGACATCTCTGATTCCAGTCTTTCTCTGTCGCCAAAAGAATTCAAAAGAACGGAATTTAATACTGTGTATAATTAAAAATCAGTAATCATGTATCATTTTTGCTTCAGGCTGAATTTCTGTGCAATTTATTGCTTACAGTAGCACAGCACGTGAGATTTTTAGGGTAAAAAAAAAACAGTCACACTGATGATTTGGAGGTCTCAAAAACATCAAACATGATACACTTGGTGTTACAGAGTGAAGTTATGAACTTAAAGAGTTAAAATGTCTGGTTTATTAAAGAAAATGTTTTTGTTTTCAGATTATAAGATAAAATCAGTGTTATTGTGGACACAAAATACAACCTTCAAATAATCTCATAAAAGTTATATTATCACTTATCTCACAACTTGACTCAACAGATGTCAGGAACACACTGTGTGGAGGCAGATGAGGACCCAAACGCAAAACTCACAGAGACAGAAGTGGAACTCAAAAACGCTGCTTTATTGCAGGACTTACAAAGTAACAAAACTAAAGTGGGTAAACTAAACTGAGGACCGAGGGAACACAGAGAGACACACAGGTTCGGAAGGAGACATTGACGAAGCGACACTGAACTGAGAAAGACATGCACATAAATACACAGAGGGTTAACGAGGGAAGTGGGGACACACGGGGAACACAGCTGACACAGATAATCGTAACAAGACGTGGCAGGAGAAACACGACACTGACGGGAGACTGTCAAAATAAAACAGGAAGTACAGAGGTGCAGACAGGAGGGGAGAGAGAGACAGGAGAGCATGGGCACAGCGGGCTGGGGAAACATGGAATGAAACACAAGGAGGAGAGACGAGGGTTCACAGATACAGAAGGGCACACAGATACACAGAGGGGCACACAGGGGGTAAGAGTCACCAGGGGGAAAACACATAAGGAGCAACGTAACAGGGCAGGAACCATGGCCTAAATACAGAACAACATACCAAAAATACAAGAGAACCAAGAATGCTGGGCCATGTTGGCCCAGCATCATGACAACAGAATGAAATGTACATTATTTAAACTTTTGGCTGTTGTTTGTTTGTTTCCTAAACACAATATTAGTCTTGATTTTTTTTTAAAGGATTTGTGGTTGTTGTGGATCTCATGGAATACTGTTCCTCTTCTAATTTTTGTATGCACAGAATTTGGGTTGGAGTTAAAGAGTCAAATTTTATAAAATGCTCATTTGGAAAAGGAACCTACCTAAGTCTTGCGTGTCCTGTGTTGCAATCAGATCAAGATTCCTGTAACCAGAGACTTGCAAAAGCTCTGTCCACATATTAAAATACTGTCATTTTAAGCATCATAATTATACGTATTTTAAGTATTTTTATTTGCTGTATTCATATTTTTAGAGAAATAAAACTAATTGCATCTGGTCCAACTTCTCATCAAAAAATTGAGTGAATTTTATTAACTCTCTTATAGATAGAGTTCACCTATTGCCAAAATTTGATGATTTTAATTGTTTATTTGGCTTGACCTTGGAGCGTGTGTGTTAATGTCGGATGGGGGGTGGGAGTGAAGATGGTGTGATTTCAGAGAATCTTACTTTTAAAATGTATGATTTAATGAAGAAATTGTATCAAGTATATTGTGATCAGCAAGCACAGAGGTTTGAAGAGAAAAGGTAAAAGAAAGTATAATTCCGAATTAAAAATGAATTATACTAAAATTCACCTTATAGTACCATATCACCCTATTAGAGCACTCCGCTCTCACACTGCAGGCCTACTTGTTGTTCCTAGAGTATTTAAAAGTAGAATGGGAGGCAGAGCCTTCAGTTTTCAGGCCCCTCTTCTGTGGAACCAGCTTCCAGTTTGGATTCAGGAGACAGACACTATCTCTACTTTCAAGATTAGGCTTAAAACTTTCCTTTTTGCTAAAGCATATAGTTAGGGCTGGACCAGGTGACCCTGAATCCTCCCTTAGTTATGCTGCAATAGACGTGAGGCTGCCGGGATTCCCATGATGCATTGAGTTTTTCCTTTCCAGTCACCTTTCTCACTCACTATGTGTTAATAGACCTCTCTGCATTGAATCATATCTGTTATTAATCTCTGTCTCTCTTCCACAGCATGTCTTTATCCTGTTTTCCTTCTCTCACCCCAACCGGTCACAGCAGATGGCCCCGCCCCTCCCTGAGCCTGGTTCTGCCGGAGGTTTCTTCCTGTTAAAAGGGAGTTTTTCCTTCCCACTGTCACCAAAGTGCTCGCTCATAGGGGGTCATATGATTGTTGGGTTTTTCTCTGTATCTACTGTACAATATAAGGTGCCTTGAGGCGACTTTTGTTGTGATTTGGCGCTATAGAAATAAAATTGAATTGAATTGAATAAAAATGAAAAATCACCATGACCAGTCTTGCTAAGCTGACCTAACCCCACCTACTGGGCACCTGAAACACAAAACACACAGTTAAAAACAACCTGCCAGTTTAGCGGCCAACAGATGTCATCACATTTTACAATGTGGGATCATGCAAAGTCCATCGTTAGTTTGAGCGATGCCCATCATTATACCACATTTAGTAATACACGTGCACATAGACTTACACACTGCTGGCTGGTTACCAGTGAAGAGCAGCATGTGAATGTGGATCTGAAGGAAAATGACTTAAAATGAGAGCTACAATTGGTAAGGTGGACATCATTAGTATTTTTAACTGTATATTTTTTTATTTTTTTTTATCAGTACCTAACATCACCTCTACGTTTCATGTCTTGTATTTTTTCTTTAGTTAGTACCAGTTACACCTCACTCAGATCACCATACAAAGTATAGAAACATTTTTTGACATATTTCTCAGAGACATTAGTTATGTTGGTAAATATCTTTGCAGTTTCTAATATTTTTGGTAATAGTGACTTGTGTCAAAATTAAAAATATTCAAAATATAACTATTAGTATTATTATTGCTTTTAAGACGTATTGTGTCTAAAAATAAATAAGAAATCAATGTTAAATTGCAAAGGTAATATTATATATTTGATGTTCATAAGTCAAATATCATGAAGTAATGTGTTGTTTCCTGACCAACCTTTTTCCCTCTTTTTCTCCACACGAGCACCAAACAGCACGTTAAGCAGCATGTCAGATAACTCGTCTTCCTCTGCCTTTGACTGCTTGACCTCAAGCATTGGGATTTCAGTCACCATTTCTTTTCTCATCATCAAGATGTCTGTTATCCTTTTTCTCTCCATCCTCATCCTCTGCGTGGCTTACCAACGATGGCAGCGACAGTCCTTCTTGTCAACAACAAGTCACTCTGACATTTTCACCTATCATGTGACTGCCATTGAACTGACAAATGTACTGGGGGTCATTGCTTACTTATGTGGCACATACACTAATAACTCGCTGTTGCTTCTAATGGGGATATATTCAGCTTCTTTTGTCTATCCTGCAGGGATATTCTTTAACATTGTGACATGTGTCGAGCGCTACCTGGCTGTTGTTCACCCCATCACCTATATGGGGCTGAGACAGTCGGGTGGGGTCAGGATCAGAAACATCTGCATTGGGTGTGTGTGGTTGATGTGCTTTGGATTGCTTGGAGTAACAGCTCTATATTACCCTGATGTTCCCTATGTTCCATATTTCTGTCTCATGATGGCATCGTTAATTATCATCTCTTTTTGTAGCCTCTCTGTTCTCTGTGTTCTGATTCGTCCAGGTCCAGGAGAAATGGGAGCAAACAGGGAGAAGATTGAACATTCAAAACAGAAAGCTTTCTACACCATCACAGCAATAATGATAGTCCTGTTGGTGTGTTTTCTAGGAATGCTTGTTACAATGAGTCTGTATAATTCAAATCTGTTCCATAACACAGACAGATGTGTCATTTTCTTGTCTGTTGATTGGTTCACTCTGCCCATCAGTCTGATTTTACCTCTATTGCTTCTACAAAGAGCAGGAAAACAGTCCTGCAGCTGTTTCACCAAAAAGTAAAAAATAATTATTATTTAAAAACAAGGACAATTTAAACAGATTTGTAAAGTGTGCCTCTCAATTGTATGAACTTCAGCATTTCGTGCTGCTCTTCCTAAATGCTGTGTTATGTACTGGGATTCAGTTTGAATCAAAAATCTGTTTTACATTGTTCACAAACATTTGTACCAACAGATTTTAGTTAAAGTAGGGACATGGTGGAAAATTAAATGAAATAAAAGCAGACATAGACAAAAAGATTTGGAAAGAGCAGGTACTGAAGTCGGTGGAAAAAGATGAAAAAGCTCTGATGACAAAGCTGATGCTACTTAGCTCTGTGTATTTGTTTTCACTTAAATTATCCCATCACATGTCAAAATGAAAGATATATATTTTTTACACTACTGATCTTTTTACATAGCACATAAATTAAAGTTAGTGTAAGTTTTTCATTAAATAAAAACATATCCCGGGATGTGTCACCAACATGTCACTTTGATAGATTGAATGATTGAATGGGTCAGATGTACTGTGTAACCCCTGAGCTGGGAAAAAATTGCAATAAACTTAAGTCTTCATTGAACCTTTTATTGAACCAAATATGTATCATTTTTACCTTATCATGCATTTTTTAACAGTTTATCGCTCACACTAGCACTGCTTGTGTCTGACTGTATATATTAGGTTTTTAGGGTAAAAAAAAGTCACACTGATGATTTAGAGGTCTCAAAAACATGAAGTATGATACACTTAGAGTTACAGAGTGAAGTTACAGTTTGTCTTGATTGCTTTGACCTACCTAAAGAATCTGGCATCCACTCAGTTTTCAACATCACTATCTCAGCAGAGCAGAAAACACCTGTTGACATATTTTCTCCACCCTTTTGCAAAACAGTTAACATGGATGTCATTCAAGCAGTTCAAACCCCACTGTTTTAGCTATAGTAACCAAACAGAAATAACCTATTATAGAAACTTCCTAGACCAGTATGTAATCAATGAAGCACCTGTTTGACACTCCTTCACGCAAATCTTCACTTAGAAATCAGTCTGGTGACCTTCAAAGGTGCCACATCTGTGTTGTTCTTTACCAGCATGTATCGAGGAGGTCTAAGGCAGATGAGAGTGAGTATCACAAGTGGCAATTTCTTCTACTGTAATAGATTTTATTTTGGTTTACATGTATTTTCTCTCATATTTCCAGTCTTTCAGTTTTCAGTCACAGTTTTTAAAAAATCATGCAATCAATATTATTAACATCAAAGCATTTCTGAATTTGGATCCATCTCATTGCAAGAAGACAAATATGACACACTCTATATAGAAAGATCATATGAAATGGCACCATGAAGGGTGTGTAATAGTGTACACTGACAAGCAGTGGTTCACTGATTCACACTGACTGTGTTGTGTATTTTGTTGAGCATTGTGCAATGATTGGAAGAGGTCATACACTTTTTGCAAGTTGTTGTTTGAAGGCAAAATTGGCTTTTGTTTCATATTTTAAATGATTTGACAGAGTTAGAGCCTTTTACAGAAAAATGTGTCACTCTGACCACAAGTGTGTCTGTTTAGGCTTGTGTGCTGAAGTTTGTCATTTTCAGATTTCAATATAAAATCAGCGTAACTGTGTACACAAAACACAACAGTTTCAGTTATCACTTATCTCACAACTTGACTCAACAGATCACTACATCATTATGTCATTCATCTCGTTTTCTGTTCATTCTTTATTTTATTTGGATAAAAACCCTGTCTTTAAGTTAGTATGAAACTTTTCAGGTGCATCTTATCTGAAATAAGTTCCATAATATTCTTTATTATAATCATTTTGTTGCATTAAAAGTGGAAAAAATGATATCTTGTTGATGGTGTGAAACATGCTGCATATCTACAGCAGGAACAAAAATAATATCTCTACAGCAACTCTATGTACTCCTTCAGTTGTTTATAAAGGTTTTTGATGAAATTGAAGTTGGTGACCATTTGATTGTTAGTAACGCTTCATTTGCCTACAAAAGCAAAACCGTCACACCTTTCTGGGAAAGCACTTGAAGAAGATTTGCTTAATTCAGAGAACACTTTTATTTTCATACGTCCAGAGCCGAGAGAGAACACACATTATGGAAACATAGTCAAATTCTCCTATTGCTCGGTTTGATTCTGTCTGAACACCATTCACTGTTTAGAGGTCAATCTGCCAAACAGTAAGTCTGTTTAGATGGTGAAGAGTAGAGAGTTTGTCACGTTAGTAAAATCATTATGAAATTTACATTATATAAACTTTTACTTCATGTTTTCTTTCAAATTTGTGATACTTTGTTATTTAAATTATGTCAGACAAAAACATGTAAGACAGGTACAACTTAAAGTAAACAGTATTAATGACTATCAGCCATGTGTTTGATCAAACATTTGTTTCTTTGTTAGATTTAAAACATATAAATAAATAAGACCTTGAAGTAAAGAAAAATCATTGCAGAGCAGTCAGGGAATTTGGAGAAAGGGGGAAAAGTCAAAATGAAACACAGAGGAAGAGGACTGTCAATAAGTTATAAAGTGTTTCCCATTAATTAATGTATTTATTTTAACTCTTTGTTTAGGAAGAAAGATGCAATTTTATACATTTTTGTAAGTTTAAAGTCAACAATAGTCTTGATTAGAGTAAGAAAAAAAAAGAGGATTTATGGTTGTTGCGGATTTAATGGATTACTGTTTCTCTTGTTCTCCTGTCAGTTTTCAGGCCCCTCTTCTGTGGAACCAGCTTCCAGTTTGGATTTGGGAGACAGACACTATCTCTACTTTCAAGATTAGGCTTAAAACTTTCCTTTTTGCTAAAGCATATAGTTAGGGCTGGACCAGGTGACCCTGAATCCTCCCTTAGTTATGCTGCAATAGACGTAGGCTGCCGGGGATTCCCATGATGCATTGAGTTTTTCCTTTCCAGTCACCTTTCTCACTCACTATGTGTTAATAGACCTCTCTGCATCGAATCATATCTGTTATAAATCTCTGTCTCTCTTCCACAGCATGTCTTTCATCCTGTTTTCCTTCTCTCACCCCAACCAGTCGCAGCAGATGGCCCCACTCCTCCCTGAGCCTGGTTCTGCCGGAGGTTTCTTCCTGTTAAAAGGGAGTTAATTGTAAAATTAAGCACAAGTTTTGCAAACAACAAAGTTATATGGTACTATTCACCTAAAAATGCAGCCAAGGCCTCAGGCGTTTTTTATATAACCATTTAAATCTATTTACAGAACAATCAGGTGTTCTGAATCAAAAAAGAAGGCACACGAATTATTTATGCCACTCCAAAAAAATAAAGAATTTGTGTTCAGTATAAGACAGAGGAGAACACCAAAGGCCTCAACCCTGCAGGTCTGACAGCAGGAGGTGTATCAGTCCTGTTTTCCAGGTGGAGACAGCGTTTATGACAATAATAATAATAATAATAATAATAATAACAATAATAATAATAATAATAATAATAATAATAATATTAATAATAATAATAATAATGGATTCCATTTATATAGCACTTTTCGAGACCCTCACAGTGCTTTACAATTCCACTATTCATTCACTCTCACATTCACACACTGGTGGAGGCAAGCTACAGTTGTAGCCACTGCTGCCCTGGGGCAGACTGACAGAAGCGAGGCTGCCATATTGCGCCATCGGCCCCTCTGGCCAACACCAGTAGGCAGTAGGTGAAGTGTCTGGCCCAAGGACACAATGACCGAGACTGTCCTTCCGATTACAACTATAATCTCCAAACACGCTAAACATTGGTAATGTCTCACATGTGATAACTCTCTCTCTCTCTTTCTTTCGCTCGCCCGCTTTATGTCACAGGGGTCACTCCTAAAACTGCCCTTTAACCAAGTGCCACATGTTGCCACATTTTTTTTTTGATTGGTTGACATGGTAAACTTTAACACCAATAGGGAAGGGGTGTTTTTTCTTTTTCTTTTTTCACTCGCAAGCGGAGAGTGTTTGCTAGCGCTGTCTGTAGAAAAAGCCGTTTTTTTCTGTTCTTCCCGCTGCAAGGTTATTATCGTTAACTAAAACTAACGAAATAACGAAAACTAGAAGTGAAAAAACATTTTCGTTAACGGAAATAAAAATGAAAACAAAAAAAGGAAAACTAACTAAAACTGTAATGAGTGTTCACAAAACTAACTAAAATTAACTGAATTTATAGCAAAAATGCGTTTAGTTTTCGTTGATGTGTGCGTGTCATACAATAGTCAAGGGTAAAAAAGAAGTTTAGTTTCCAGGTTTTTTTCTTGCTGTGTCTCATTATGCCAGCAGGTGGCAGTACGTTAGTCGAGTCGTCTGTGTCGCTGCTCCGTCCCACGCAGCAGAATCATGTCAGGAAAAGTCTGGAGAAAGCGCCAGCTTCCAATTTGGGATTACTTTGAATATGACTGTGTTTTGGATAAAGCAAATGTCTTGTAGTGGAACGAGACAAATTATGAGGGACATTTCTAAAGGGAAAAAAAAGCCCACAAACCTTAAAGTGCACTTGAAAAGCTCACACAAGAAGGCTAACCTAGCTTACCTTGAGAAGGTAAGGGAGCACACTCAACCCTCATCCCCAGAAACAGACGCTAACCCCAGGCAAGGCAGCGTGATGCATCCCGAGACAACAGGACTGGGATATCTACATAACTGTGTGAGTCAATTGCCTTCAAAAGGTTTATCAATTCACTTGAACCAAAATTACGAACACCCGGTGCTGCAAGAGTTAATAGTCTCATTGCGGCCAAGATATACGTTTTATAGTTGCCTGGTATCAGTGGTTTTTCATCTCTCCTAATTTATTTATTTATTTATTTATTTATTTAAAGAACCCATAGGTGGGAATGTGAGTTGTCTGTCTCTGCATGTTAACCCTGTGACAGACAGGCGACATGTCCAGGGTGCAGGGTGTGGTAGCTGGAATAGCAACATACCCAAGGATAAGCAGAAGAGAATGACTGATATGATGAAACTGGGATTTTGTTACACTTAATTATTGCAAACACAACTAAAACTATAACTGAAACTAATCAAAACTAAACTGAAACTAAGGATTTTCAAAAAACTAAAAACTAAACTAAACTAGCAAACAATTGGTAAAAACTAATTAAAACTAATATAAAATTGAAAATCTGAAGTCAAAACTAAATAAAAATAAAAACTAATGAAAACTGCAAAACTATTAAAACCTTGTCCCGCTGTAAACACCACTGTTTTGTTCAGGAGAAAACATCACGTGTATTTTTTTTAATCATAACTCTGGTTTTATGTGGCATATGACACAATTTAAAAACTGGTATACAGTCTGAAATCTCATATCACTTTCAACACAAGTTGAAATGGAGACTATGGGATGCTGCATCTTGTTGCTGTGCCGTCCTAAATTGGCCAAATGATTCTGACGCGCTGGCGGGTCTGTCGACCCCAGAGAGTTGAAGGATTTTAAGTGCCCCTTATAGTGTTGAAAATACAGTTTTTCCTTTTAAGCATAATACCTGTAAGTATTTTTATTTGTTTTATTAATATTTTCAGACAAAAAATACAGTAATTACACCTGGTCCAAGTTCTCATCCAAAAGTTACCTGAATTTTGGGCTTGAAGTTATTCAACCACAGCTATTTAAAAATATGAATTAGTTAACTTTTAAGCTGTTACCTGTTAAAAGAAGTGTTCAAGAGAAAATGTATAATCTCTAAGTCTCTTATAGGTAAAGTTCACCTCTTGGCTTAAGTTTAGATGGCTTGACCTTGGAGTGTGTGTGTGTGTGTGTGTGTGTGTGTGTGTGTAGGATGGGGGGGTAATATGACACAAAAGAGTCACTGAACTCAGAGAATCTTACTCTTAAAATGTATGGTTTTATAAAAGAAATGGCATCAAGTATACTGTGATCAGCAAACAGAGTTTTGAAGAGAAAAAAAATCTAACAAAGTTTAATTCTGAATTAAAAGTGAATTATGTAGAAATGGATGTCCTCGTAAAAATGACCTGATGAGAAGTTTGATTGAAGATAAATAGCATAAAATGAATGAAATATTAAATAAAAGATATTCATATGTGACTGAAAATTCATATGTAATGGAACCTTTTATGTAATTTTTGTAATGTAATTTTTTTAGATTAAACTTTCTTTTAAATCATCTTTGTGGAAAAGCAACATACTGTAGCTAGAAAGAGGATAATAAGGTGTGGCTGGACATCGGTGATTTGTTGACAACATGGATGGATGGACAACATGGATGTCACAATGGGTGAGGCCAGCTTGTCATCTCTATCCCTATCCCTTTGTCTTTTTTTTTTTTTAATTAAGAGAATTAGACTTTTCCTGCTACATTAAAACTTCCAAGATTTTCCACTGTTTCCATGTGGTTTGTAATGTTGAGTAGCTTTGGATTTCCACATTCCTGGGGGAAGTTCCAAAGGATGCTGTGCTCCTAATGGATCGTTTTCATCAACATGGAACACCAAGATAAGTGCATCTTCAGGCCTGGATGTGCCTGTCTCTTTACAACATCTCTCCTCCCAAAGACAGAACAAAATCACTATTAGCTCAGAGTAGCTTAAGTAATAGTAATAGCTGCTGGGAACTTGTGTAGCTGGTAGAAATGGTTACTCGGGCCTGCTGTCTTTTCAGCAGATTATGTGGGGAAGACACCCGAAGAGAGGTAGTTACTGTAGAACTTGTGGAGTCCCCTCACCCACTGACATGCCTCATCCACCTGAACTCTGCATTGCCCACTGTGTAATACCCATATGATCAGCGATTAGGACTTTTTAAACAGATAGCCAATCCAGACATCCTCTATCCGGGCTTTAAGTCTGTCAACATTAGCCATGTCTGGGTCCAAACTCTGCTGCAGGTCCCAAAGTCAAACGATCACTGCAGCATTACTGAGAGTTGAAAAACTGTCTAAATTCTTTCATCTGTAATAAAATGATCAGTGTTGCTGCTCTACCAGGTGTAAAAGGTTTAACATCCAGGCATCCATGAAAACAGAATTTATAAAATTCAACAAAGCTAGAAGTTAGTAAGTATTTAGCAAGAAGTTAGTTCGCTAGATTCCACCTAAACATGATATAGCATGTTCTGACTGAGAGATTTCTGAAACAAATTAAGACGTACAGCTCTGTTATCACTTCCAACATAAATGAAGACAGGAAACTAAACAGCAGTGATGTTTGTAGGGTTACTGAAGTTTGGCTAGCTGGAATATAATGATGTGCTACATGATCGCTAGCAGCATAGTTATCTGAGCATAATATAAACAGTGAAGCTGGAGGATGAACCCTAACTTTTTTCCACTCGATAAAAGTTAACGTGAGGGTTTCTGATGGTTAGGGACAAATGCTATCGTATGGCAGGATGCTGTAAATGGACCAAATTTCAGTCAGGAGAACAACTGAGATAATACGAGGTTAGTCATTGCCGCATGGGCTGAGCTGTAGTTGCATAATAAGGTTTTAAAAACTGAGCTTTAAAATGAATAGCGACAATAAAAGCAGAGCGAGGCCGACAGTGATCACTGACTGTTTTTATGGGCTTGTTGAGATTAAATAGAACAAGATACAAAGCATTAAAATGTGTTAAAAATACAACAGCCTTATTAAACGCAGGGTAGTTCGGGCTCGGAAGCAGAGTTCATCACGTCATCACTTAAAGATGAAGAAGATTGGTAGGTGCTGGTTCCACAGATGGACAGCACAAAAGTGACGTTAGTCTTACTGAACTATGCAAGGCCTTCACAGAACTAATCATGACCAGAGTTTATCATCAGTGTTCCCTTTGCTGGGAAAACCGGGCCCAGGTCTTTTCTAATGACCTAAGTGCACCTACTGGGCACCTGAAACACAAAACACACAATCAAAAACAACCTGCCAGTCCAGCTGCCAAAGAGGTCGTCACATTTTAGTGTGTGGGATCATGCAAAGTCCATTATTAGTTTGACTGATGCCCATCATTTAACCAGTAATGCACTTGCACATAGACGTAAACGCTGCTGGCTGGATACCAGTGAAGAGCAGTGTGTGAATGTAGATCTAAGGAAAAAGTAATCAAGAGAGAAGAATGGTAAGGTGGAGAATATTTACGTGTGTATCACTTAATATTTTTTTGATTGTGTCTTCTATTAACTATTTATTTTTCACTTCTCATTAACCGAATTTGGTGGCAATAAATGTTTCAGGTATTATTGACCCGTTCTCCTTCAATTAATACAATTTTTGTCTTGTGCAGGTCATGCGATGTATAGACTCTCTTAAGTATTGACATGTTTAAGAGACATTGGTTGCTTTATTATATTTCCTAACTAGTCACTGTATATTGTAAAGTATTTGGTCATGCTGATTCTTTTTTTTTAATTTAATATTTTAAATTAAATTAAAATATTATTGCGAATATGAATATCATAGTGCCACAAGACTTTATAGAAGTCCACTGAAGTAAAATTGGATACCAGTAGAGTATTTTGTTATTATTATTATTATTGCTACTTGTAAAATTCCTTGTCTAAAATAATCCAATGAGACATTAAAAAAGTTTTAATTAGCTTTTTATCTGATATCTGATGAGCTTTATTTTATTTTATGTTTTACTTTTTATATCTATTGTAACACCGTAGTGTGGGCAGTATACTCTAAACTGTAATTGGTCCAGTAAAAATAAACATTAAACAACAGTTTATTGAAATATTGTTTCCTAACTTTTCCCCCTCTTTTTCTCCAAACTAGCTCACAATGAACAACATGTCAAATAACCCGGCTTCCTCTGCCTTTGACTGCTTTACCTCAAGCATCACTGGGATTTCAATAATGAGTTCTCTGCTCACCACCAAGACGTTCGCCATCCTTTTTCTTTCTATCCGCATCCTCTACATTGGTTACCAACGATGGCAGCGACAGTCCTTCTTGGGAACAACAAGTCACTCTGACATTTTCACCTATCATGTGACTGCCATTGAACTGATATATGTACTGGGGGCTACTTCTTACTTATCTGGCACATACACTAATACCCTAGGACTAATTATTATAGGGATGTATTTATTTTATTTCGTCTACCCTGGAGAGGTATTCTTTAACACTGTGACATGTGTTGAGCGTTACCTGGCTGTTGTTCACCCCATCACCTATATGGGGCTGAGACAGTCGGGTGGGGTCAGGATCAGAAACATCTGCATTGGGTGTGTGTGGTTGATGTGCTTTGGATGGATTGGTGTAGCAGTTCGGTCTCAGCCTGATTTTCCCTATGCTCTATACTTCTGTTGGATGGTGGTCTCCTTAATTATCGTCTCTTTTTGTAGCCTCTCTGTTCTCTGTGTTCTGATTCGTCCAGGTCCAGGAGAAATGGGAGCAAACAGGGAGAAGATTGATCATTCAAAACAGAAAGCTTTCTACACCATCACAGCAATAATGATAGTCCTGTTTGTGTCTTTTCTAGGAATGCTTGTTACAGTTGGGCTAAATAACTCATATCTGCTACGTAACACAGACAGGTGTGTCATTTTCTTGTCTGGAAGCTGGTTCACTCTTCCCAACAGTCTGGTTTTACCACTACTGTTTCTACACAGAGCAGGAAAACTGCCCTTGAGCTGTTTCAACAAAAAGTAAAAAATGAGAGAAAAAAAATCAGAATTCTGTCATATTTGTGAAAAGTATTCTTCTTCACAGATAAATCAGAATTCAGTCTCACAGTTTTTTGTGAGTCTGATTAGATATGATTAGATATTATTCCACACATTTCTTAAAGTGGTCATTTGCATAAAATCAAATCCTTCCAGCAGATTATGCTGTTCTTTTTAAATGCTATGTTGAGTCGTGAGATTCAATTTAAACAAACTTTAAAATGTGTGTTACATTGTTCACAAAGATTAGTACCAACCAGATGCTGACAAAAATATTTGGAAATAGTAGATATTGAAGTCCATGGAAAACAGTGATGTACAAAATAACAACAGCAGTTGTAATAGAGCTGTTGTTTTTCTTTCATTTCATGTCCAACTAAATTTAATGGATTTACCTTACATAAGATGCAACAATCAGCTAAAATCATAAAAGTTCAGTTATCAGTAATCTCATAGCTTGAGTCAACAGATGAAGGCATCATTATGTAATTCATTTTCATTTCAATCTTTATTCTGTGTTTGTTAGAGGGCCAGGCTGTGGGTGTGGACTCAAATGCAGACAGAGGGAGGCAAAACGGGCATGAACACAGTGCTTTATTTACAGTGCCTAGTTAATTTACAAAGCAGGAAACTATGAGTGCTATGACCGGAGAATGCTATGAACTGTGGAAGCTATGAACTGAGAACTATGAGGTCAAACTAACAACATGAAACTGAGTGCTATGACTAGGTCCTAGATTTCATGGACGGATCCCGGGAATGGAAAAAGGGGCAGCGGCTTGGATGGAGGTACGCAGTCAGTGTTGCAGGTTAAAGTGTCATGCGAGGAGGGGGTGTCCAAGGGGTTCCGGGTGAGGAGTGTCCAGAGACGGTCCAGAATATACTTGGAGCGAGGGACTTGGCAGGGAGGCAGGCAGGTGTAGTCCAATGATGGAAAGGAAGCAACCAGATGACAGAACCAGTGTCCAGGCGGAGATGTGAGTAGCTTAGCTTGGGAAGTGTGACTGCCAGGTGGGTCGTGAGTTAGCAGAAGACCTGGCAGAGGTCTGTTGTGAATGCTGGTCTGATATGCTGGTGACTTGATTGGAACCAGGTGTGGAGGCTGATTGGAGTCTCTGCCTGAAGGTGGAGCCCAGTGGAGTGGAAAAACCCCGCACTCACCCAGACCATGACAGTTTGGATGTAAAACAAACAAAAATATTCTGTTAAACCTTTCAGTTGTATTTTTAATTATTTTAAATCTCATGTTTGTGCACAACATTGTGTTTTATAATATCTGTGTTTGCATTGACCTCTTCTGTTAAGCAAACATATGTGGACCTTTAATCCATTTACTGTATACATACAGTGTACTGTATTTTCTGCAATATAAGGTGCACTTAAAATCCTTTAAATTTCTTAAAAAATCGACAGTGCGCTTTCTGGTTGTGCTTACTGACCTCGAATAGATTTTATTTAGTACACAGTGCTCAAAAGTCTGTCAAAAATGTTTTAGTACGACTTTGGTAAGCTACGAAGCCGCACTGCTTGATGGATTGTAGAAGCATTATAGCTACTGTAATCAGGAGTCTCGCTGAGTAATCCGGGACCAAATTCCATCTGCTTCAAGTCCCAAAAGTCAAACAAACACTGCGGCACACTGAGAGTTAAAAAACTGTCTAATTGCTTTCATCTGTAATAAAATTATCCACGTAAGTAAGTAAGTAAGTAAAGTAAAACAAAAAGAGACAAAAGTTAACAAAATTCAATTCTAAAAAGATGTGATTTTAGCTGTAAATAGAAATTGTACCTGCTCTATCAGGTAACAATTAAGCTTAACATCCAGGCATCCATGTAAACAGAAATTATTAAATTTAATGTAAGTAAGTAAGAAGTTAGCAGGAATTACACATTTAAATGGAAGACACAAATTTATCATTATGGACACAGAAGTTAGCTCACTAGTTTTCATGTAACACTTCTAACATAGATGAAGACAGAAAACTAAACAGCAGTGACTTTTGTAGGTTTACTGAAGTTGGACTAGCTGGTATATAATGATGCGTTACATGATTGCTAGCGGCACAGCTATCTTAGCATAACATAAACACAGTGTAGCTCAAGGATTAACTTTTTTCCACTCGATATAAGTTAACGTCAGGCTCCTTACGTGTTAACCTCTTCGACATGTCAATGGCTGTGAAACTTGTAAAACACTCATGAAAGAATAAAATTACGTTGAAACCAAGCACACCATTGTTTTTCTTGTGACATTACCAATAAGTTTGATGTGTCACATGGCCCTCTTCACAGCAAAACAAAAGTTGTGTCCAAGATGGCCGACTTCTAAATGGCCACCATGGTCACCACCCATCTTGAGGAGTTTGCCCCCTCACGTATATTAATGTGCCACAAACAGGACTTTAATATCACCAACCATTCCCATGTTATTACGGTGTATCCATATAAATGGCCCACCCTGTGGTCATGCTGGGCTCCTATGGGGGGACAGCATGAGAACAGAAATCAAGCAAACAAAAAAAAAACTACTCTGCACAAAGATCACATAAATGTCCACATCACAACATTATGAAGCATGTGGCAAGCAACAGGGGTAGGGGGTAAGGGGTGAGAAGTAAGCCGATCCAGACACAGCCATCCTACCCTGCAGCTATTCATCCAGCGCTGGGCCCAGACCCGCCATCCGACTCAACCTTGGAGATAAGCGTACGAGGGAGTTTGGAACGAAGAGTCTAAACACAGTTTGGTATCAGGAGAGAAATTGTTTGTTATGTTCAGCTCCAGCCTTAAGACCACAGCTGGCACCGAAATGGTAGCCGCATGAACTAATGTTGGTAATCTTGCTTTAGTGTGAACCACTGCATGTCAATTTTTACAGTTGATCTAATGTCCATCACTGGTTCCTCACCATTCCCACTGGAGAGCCCTGAGCCTCTCCACGATGTTATAAAGCTACACCGAGATGTTATCCAGTTTGCTCATAGAGTATGAGTGTTCACGACAGCTGTGAGCCTCTCCGAGATGTTGTCAGATGTTGTCAGAGTCTCAGCACTCACAGCAGCTGCAAGCTTCTCCAAGATCTTATCCGTGCTGCGTCTAATGAGCCCATTCTGAGAAGCCACGGCTCGCTCCATCGTTCCAATCAACATAGCGGGCAGCCTTGTGGGGATTTGAAAAGCCGTTTCTGCTTTCTTTATTCTTCGACAAGCCAGAGCCAAGCCAGCGCTGATCAGCAAGAACCCTGTTATCATGGTTCCAAAAAGATAGATGTCCTCAATGGGCTCTCCTGAACCCAGGCTTCTTGTTGAGAAGAGGGTGTCAATTGCATTCAGGGACCAGTTGATCAAATCCCTAATTCCTCTTTTAGGTTTTAGAGAACAGACTGTGAGTCTCTTCCAGGGTAGAGGGAGAGAAGCAGACAAGACAAGACAGAGACATGAGAAAGCCAAGCAGGAAAGATAAGGGAAGGGAAAGGGAGAAAGTGCGACCGCCTTTGTCAAGAGCCAAAAAATATTTTGGCTCTTGACGAGAGCTATCGTCAGAAAATGTGAAAAAACTGCCAATCAGACATTTGTGGAGTTTGCCTGTGAAAAGAGTGGTTTGTTTTAACGTTGGTTGCAAGCCAGTAAAGGATCTTGAAGGGCTGAAGGAGCTTATCCTGTTAGAGGAATTCAAGAAATGTTTGCCAGATCAAGTAATTATATATGTACATGAGCAAAAGGTGACATCACTTCCACATATAGCTTTGCAAAAACGGCATAAAAAGCACTTGCAGCAACAATAACATAATAATCCAGAAACACGCTTTGCCGATCCGATCAGCTGTTCGTAACACTTCCTTCTCCATCAGCGTGAACTATAGCATGTCCGCCGTGACCTGCCCGAAACCAGAGGTGACGTCATTTTGCGGAAATGTAGTTTTTTACGATCAGGGCTTATGAGCCTATACTTGTGTTTTTAAAAGTTATGTTTGACTTTATGACTTTCTGTGTTGTTTCTGGGATGCTTAGGAGTCATATTGCACTGCTGGAAATTGTTTATTTTGATGCATATGCTGATTTTTTGCAAATTTGCATTATAATATTTATTTTAGTTTTTCCTGCAGTATATGAAAATTGGTGTATTTCAAAAATAAAACTATGAAGACACTCAAAATAAATTTCCTGTGATGGGAAACTATTTTGTGCAACTTTTTTGTATTTACAGTTTTGAGGGATAAGCCTCTTAAATTTCTCTAACTAGAAATATATATTAAAAAAAACAAAAACAATTTTAATTTTTTTTGTAGTTTATTGCACTTTTTTGCAATTTATGTACTTACTATGCACTTAATGCATACATATTATTACAATTTGGGTTATAATGGTTGTATTGATGTATAGCAACTTGAAATGCTCCCAAAAATGGCACTACAACATGTAAAAATATAAGATAAGCTCTGGCGGACTTGGTTCTATGGTAGGTCTTAAAGGGTTAAAAGGCGGCTGGAGTGATGCCGCAGGAGAGGTTCTCCCATTTCTCCTCACGACCCAGTAGTATATCTGTGACAGCCACTGGCTGCAGTGTTTTTTGACAGTTGTGGAAGTGGAGTGGGTTGGGGTGAGCTGCTGTTTCTTTTGATCACCAGGTTTCTCCTGTTTTGAGTTAGTTAAGGAGGTCAGACTCTGTCTTTATGTTTGGCTTTGTTTTGGTAAGGTCAGGGGTGTGGGAATCAATTTAGATTTGTTTTGTTTATTATTTTGGCCTTGGCTCACCCTGAAGTGTTGACACTTCCCTTTTGTTGTCCCTCTTTTTAGCACATTGTAAATAAATCACATTATGAAGAACAAATTTGTTTCCTGTCACTGCATGGGTCTTGGGGGGAGCGAGTGCATCTTTCATGTTATTGCCCGGCCGTAGATGGGTCGTAACACTGGATAAAAATGTCACACCACAAAAAATCACAGGCTGGTTTCTTAAACATGATAACGAGTTCACCGTACTCAAACGTGCTCCACAGTCACAACAGAAGCACATTAATACAATATATGGACAGCATAGGATAATACAAAAAATGCACAATCAAAAACAACCTGCCAGTCCAGCAGCCAAAAGAGGTCATCATGTTGTTTAGTGTGGTATCATGCAAAGTCCATCATTTGCTTGACTGATGGGCGTCATCATAACCACATTCAGTAATACACTTTCACACAGACTTACAAACTATTGGGTGGATTAAAATAAGGACTACAAATAATAAAATGGGATTATTACTTTTATTATTTTATTAACTGTAACTGTTAATTTTAACTGATCATTAACAGAGGCTGTTGACACCTCTGGTTTTCATGTCACTTTTTTCTTCATTTAGCACCAGTTACAGCTCACGCAGGTCACTATGCAAAGAACAGACTGAATCTTTTAATGTTTTGTCAGCAACATTAGTTGCTTTGGTAAATATCTTAATGAATCATCTTTGTAGATAATATCATTATAATTTTATTATATTTCGTATCTATTTTGAAAAATTACTTAATAGCAAGTTTCTCATTGTGCTTTTGGTAGCTTCACTAAAACACTTTACAGAACTCCACCAAAGAAGAAACATTTTCTTTGAAAATTTTAAATGGACATATGTTGCCGGCTGCTTATCAGCCAATCATGTGTTAATGCCCTTTTTCATGTAGACATGGCCAAAATAACCCGTTGAAAGTTAAACTGAGCATCAGGATGGAGATGAATGCTGATTTAAGGGGCTTTGAACATGGCATGGTTGTTGGTGCCAGAGAGCAAGGTCTGAGTTTTCTCAGAAACTGCTGAGTTGATGGGATTTTCCCACACAAATATCTCTAGGCTTTGCTGAATCTGGGGTGAAAAAGTGAAAATGTTGAGTGAGTCACTGGATAGTTTGAGGTTAGTTTATGATCAGTTGTCCCTATTCTGGAAAAACTGGGCCCAGGTGTTTCCAGTCACTGATGATCTAACATGACATCTAACTAGCATGAACACAAAAACAGTCATAAATAACCTGCCAGTCTAGCAGCAAGTAGAGTTCATCACATTGTTCAGTGTGGGATCATGCAAAGCCCATCATTTGTTTGGCTGATGGCCGTCATTATAACCACATTCAGTAATACACTTTCACACAGACTTACAAACTGCAGGCTGAACACCAGTGAAGAGCAGTGTGTGCATTTGGATAAAAAAGGATTAGTAAATTAAAACGAGAGCCATACATGGTAGAGTGGAGACTTTTATTCTTATTCTTATTCTTATTCTTCTTCTTATTATTATTGTTGTTGTTGTTAGTATGTTAGTTTTCACTGGTCAGAGACACCTCTACATTTCATGCACATTTTTACTTTAGTTTACACCTCATGCAGGTCACCAAAGAAAAAGTAAAGACAGTATTTAACAATAAATTAATTAAAGTAATGGCAAATCTAATATATTTTAAATGTATTTTAACATGTATTTGCTATCACATTTATTATTATGTTTTCAATAGTTTCACTGCAACACTTTACCTCACCAAAGAAAGATAAAATCTGAATCCAATACCTGAGTGAAAGACTTTTACTTATTTATAGTTTTACTTATTTCAATACTTAACATGTCAAAAATATAATCAATGAAGACATTAAATTAGTAGTTATTGGATAAGCAATCAACCTTTAATATACCTTGTCTTTCAATATCATATGTATTTTCTATTCATATATCAAATATCATATCATCATCAGTATACTGTAAACTCTAATTGGTGCTGCAAAAATAAACATGACTAACTTGTTTCCCTTTTTGTTTCCAGACAAGCCCCAAACAGCACATTAAGCAGCATGTCAGATAACCTGTCTTCCTCTTCCTTTGACTGCTTGACCTCAAGCATTGGGATTTTAATCACCATGACTTTTCTCATCACCAAGATGTTTGTTACCCTTAGTCTCTCCATCCTCATCCTCTATGTGGCTTACCAACGATGGCAGCGGGAGTCTTTGGCAACAACAAGTAACTCTGACATTTTCACCTATAATGTGACTGTCTTTGAACTGATATTTGTATTGGGGGTCATTGCTTCCTTATTTGGCATATACACTAATAACTCAGTGTTAATTATTATGGGGATGTATTCAGCTTCTTTTGGATTGCTTGGAGTAATGGCTCTATATTACCCTGATGTTCCCTATGTTCTATATTTCTGTGTGATGATGGTATCGTTAATTATCATCTCTTTTTGTAGCCTCTCTGTTCTCTGTGTTCTGATTCGTCCAGGTCCAGGAGAAATGCGAGCACACAAGGAGAAGGTTGATCATTCAAAACAGAAAGCCTTCTACACCATCACAGCAATAATGATAGTGCTGTTGCTGTGTTTTCTAGGAATGCTTGTACCAGTTGGTCTGCATAACTCATACCTGCTAAGTAACACAGACAGATGTTTCCTTTTGTTCTCTGTTGACTGGTTCACTCTGCCCATGAGTCTGATTTTGCCTCTATTGTTTCTACACAGAGCAGGAAAACTGTCCTGCAGAAGTTTCATCAAAAAGTAAAAATAATTATTATTTAATAATACGGACAATTTAGGAGGAACTCAAATTTGTGATGTGTGCTTCTCCATTGCATGAACCTCGATCACTTCAGCATTTTGTACTGCTCTTCCTAAATGCTGTGTCATGTACTGGGATTCAGTTTAATCAAAAATGTGTTTAACATTATTCACAAACATTTGTACCAACCTAATTCAATTAAAGTAAGGACATGGTGGAAAATGAGAGTAAATGAAAACATATCCTGTGATATGTCAGCAACATGTCACTTTAAATGAGTCAGCTCTATAACTGTGTAATGCATGAACTGTGAAAAAAATTGCAATAAACTGAAGTCTTCATTGAACCTTTTTGTGGTTAAAAAAAACAATAAATTTCATTTTGCATCTGTGAGTTTTAATATGCATCAGTTTTGCTTCATCCTGCATTCTTGTGCAGTTTATCGCTCACAGTGCACTGTGCACTGTCGGAATGTATACATCAGTTTTTTAGGGTAAACAAAAACATACACTGATGATTTAGAGGTCTCAAAAACATCAAATATGATACACTTGGCGTTACATACTGAAGTAACAGTTAGTCCTGATTGCTTTGACCTGCGTTAATAATATGGGATCTACTCAGTTTTCAACATCACTATCTTAGCAGAGCAAAAGACACCTCTTGACCCATTTTCTCCATCCTTTTGCAAAACAGTTAACATGAATGTCATTCAACCAATCCCAACCCCACTTTTTAAAGCTATGGTAACCAAACAGAAATCCCCTATTTCTAACTATTACTGCCTAGATCAGTATGAAGTCAGTGAAGCACCTGTTTGACACTCCTTCACGCAAATCTTCACTTAGAAATCAGTCTGGTGATCTTCAAAGGTGCAACATCTGTATTGCTTTTTTTACCAGCATGTATGGAGAAGGTCTAAGGCAGATGAGAATGAGTGTCACAAGTGGCAATTTCGTACACTCTATTTTGGTTTACGTGTATTTTCTGTCATATTTCCAGTATTTTAGTTTTCAGTAACAGTTTTATAAAGCCATGAAGTCAATAACATTTGCATCAAAGCATTTCTGATTCTGGATCCATCTCATTGCAAGAAGACAAATATGACACTTTATATAGAAAGATAATAACTGGCACTGCCATGAAGGCTATGTGATGGGCTATGGTGACAAGCAATGGTGCACTGATTGCAAGTACAAGTTCTTTGAGTTGTACTTTGTTTAGCATTGTGTTATGATTGTTTAAAGGCAAAATTAGCTTTTTTTCATATTTTAAATGTTTTGGCATGGTTAGAGCTTTAGCAAATAAAATGTGTCACTTTGACCATGAGTGCCTTTGTTTAGGCCTGTGTGTTAAAGTTTGTCATATTCAAAATATGAAAATATGAAATATATGAAAAATCTGAAAATTGGTGATGTTAAATTCGATTCTTTTTGATCAATTTGAATGAGTCACTCACCAAAATGAATCGGGTTTTTAGTCATTTAGTCACCTAGTCAGTCAGAGAGTGCAAAAAATGTAAATTTTTACTTAAACTTAATTTTTTTTCTATTTTCATGTATATCCTACTGCTAAGATGAGTGATTGAAAAAGAAAAGCAACTATTTTTATAGAGCAAAAAATAGCAAAAAGATTAAGATTTTTAAAGGGAATATTTATTTTTTTATTTTATTTTATTTTATTTTATTTTACTCAAATGTGTCAAATATATATTTTCTCATCTAAATGTCCACTGAGCTGTAAGCCAGGGGGCGGTAATGCGCCTTAACATTAGTTGCCAACCAAGAAGAAGAAGAAGAAGAAGCTGTGAGCCAGGGGGGAGGGGGTGAGTGAGTGATTTGTTCGTGCATGTTTTTTCCTCCAGTTCATAGCAGAAATGTTTTTGTTAAGAAACTGGCTGTTGTTTTTTTCACCATAATTTTAATTATAAGCTAGATATATTTCTACTAATGAAATTAGTTTGCTAACAGCAACAGGGATGAGTCAGTGAGACAGTTGGGCTTGTGAATGATTCACGAGTCAGTAAAGGGATTCTCGAGTATTGAACGATTCGTTCATGAATCGCACATTACTAGTGCAAATGGCACCAAAGACTCAGTGATCTCAGAGAATCTTACTTTTAAAATGTATGATTTTATATAAAGGTATAAACGTTTTGTGAAGATGAGATAAGTTCTTCACCCCTTTTCTCATGCGAAATGAGGAGTTCAAAAGACTGCACCTATAGGGCAACAAAACTGTGGGAAATAAACTGGGCTCTGCCTGTGAATCACTCTTTGTCTCTCTTCCTCCTTCATCTCCTCATCTCATCTATCACTTTCCACTTGCTGTCCATCTGAGAACAAGGCACAATTTGCTATTGCATTGAGCTATTATTTAATTATCCACACTTAAAAAGTTAAACCCAAAGCAATATGAACATCATTTCATTTGAAATATGGTTTTTTAGGGTTTTTATTTCCTAAACTGTTTCTTGGCACTTAAACAGATGTTGAAGAGTTTGTTAAGGGGTTTATTGGTTGAAGCTCATTTAACTCATCTTGATAGAAAGTTCATCCTCCAGAAGGTGTCCTGCTACTGTTATTGGCTGTCTCTCTGAGGTATTCAACATAAGGTTGTGTATCATCAGGAGAGCTGCTGATAATCCCAGTACTAATCCAACAACAGAGGCCTGTCTGCACTTCATCAAAACAATCTGTAAAAGTCAATAAATTAATTAATAAATAAGATTTTAAAAAAGAACAGTCGACACAGTCGGTGTAACAGAAAAAAAAAAACTCAACTTACTAGTGATACAAAATTTATAGCTGGCAGAGGTGAAGCCATAATCAGTGTTCACCTCACACAGGTACAGACCTGAGTCATCAGTCCTGAGTCTGGACAGCTGGAGTCTGATTCGTCCTTCTCTGAGGGCATCTTTGTCACTCTGGACTCGTCCTGAAAACTCTTCATCCTGAGACTCTGACACTTCAACACCTTCATGAACATGATACAGGACTGAGGATTTATCACTGATGAAGAGTTCACAGAGGATGTTGAGAGTTTTGGTGGATCTGTCAGGGTTGGTGGTGAACGTCCACTCCAGTGTGATGTTGTGGTTCTCCTCTGCCTGATAGGAGGTCTGTGTCACATTGACTACAAATGATCCTGTTGAGGAGACAGAGAGGGAAAGAGAGGAGCAGACACACTGAGAACTGGAACAAATCTGTTGTTGAGCTTTATTTGGAGTTCATAAAGTGAAGCTGTAAACTAACCAGAGACACATGAGGTGAGGATGATGAGCAGCAGGATCCTGCAGATCATCTTCTCCCTGTGAGAGTAGACAGAGGTGAAGAGTCATCAACACATGAGGTCAAAGGTCAGTCAGTACAGCTAGAAGAAGGAAAATCTACAGATCAGTCAGATAATAACATTGACTGATAAAAACTACAAGAACTACAACCACAGCAATAGAAACAACCAGAAGAAAAACCTGCACTTTGATTTATTCTGAAAATAGTTCACATTTGAAAGTCTTCATAGCTGCAGAAATGATTGTTATCCACAAGGTGGCGCAATGTTTCACCTAATGAAGCAAATGAAACTATAAAAGTCTTTTTCTCTGGCTTTCAGTCCTTCACTGACTCATGATTAAGTACAGAAAAGTTGATCACTTTCACTGATATTAGTCGATATTATCTGAAAATGTTTCATTTTGACCTAAACAGTGTAACAGCAGTATAGAGGGCACCTGATAATTAGAAGCAAGACTGTGGCTACACATAAAATATGAGTAGTTTGATAATAATCACTTTCAGACATGTATGTAGACTATTTATCCTTTAAAAAACTGTTTTAATGCAAGGTATTTTTGTTAAATACATTTTTCTCCAAGCGCTTCTTAAACTGTCTGAATGTGTCAGTGTGGCTCTTATCTGCGCAAAGGTACAATACGCTATCAAAGCTGACAGCAACCACACTCACACCTCAATATTGTCATTATTCACACAATGTATTTATTTTTCATTGGTACAATGTGTGGCTAGCACAAATGATAACCATGAACTGAACGTAATAGGGAAAGCAGCTGCTTTGTTATAGTTCTTACAGTTTTAATACTACCTCAACTTTAAAGTTTAAGTTTTTGTACTGAAAGAGTTGAAAATATGCTGCTAATTAACTCTGGTGCTCATTGGAGCTCCTTCAGTTTTTTGTGAAGCTCTCTCGGTGCTCTTTCAGTGTTTTTTGTAGCAATAGCCAAACCCATCTGTTCTCTGATTGGATAGTTACATTTGTGATTGACATGACATTGGCCAATCAGATGAAAGGAACAATAGGGTCAAAATTCTTACTTGTGACTTGAAACTTGAGTGCAGTTTCACATGTATTTTTTGGCTAAGTCCACACACAAATTCTTTTTACACATACAAATGTTTTTTACACACACACAAATTGTTTTTACACAAACAAATCCTGATTTATAAGTACAAAATATTTATGACCACAATTTGAGCTCATACTCACCACCTTTGTTGGAATTTGGACACTGTGAGGGTGCACTGCAAAGTGGGCAGACTCTGAGGGCACTGACTTTTTGGCAGTATTTATGCTGATGTAGTCTTTTTCCCACATAGAGTGTTGGGATTTAGAGATTCTTTTATTGCTGCCATATAACCTGCCTTATGATGAATGCATTAATAACATGGTTTACAGTATTATTTTATCAGTAATATTTCTTATAGGGTTCATATTGCATTGAATATGTTTGTCATCACATTCATTCTATTCACAGGTTGAGTTCATTTTATACACAATGCATATCTGTGCTTGTTTAGAGTTGATGTTCCATCCAAGAGGGTTTTAAGCTTCACTGGTGAGAGTGTCCAGGTGATACATGTTGAGGGAAGATGAGAACATAGCAGGTTAATTGCATGCATGCTTACAATACACATATTAATCTAGTAGCAGGCCTGAGCAAAGGCCCAAGTGTCTTCTGCTTTTCTTTGAGACCTGCGCCAATTCTGTCTACTTAGTGATTGATGACGAGGGTCAATTATTAGCCCTTAGAGACCCTGAAGCTTGAAGTTTATTACCTTAAAAGGCAAGTGTTATAGAAAAGAGAAGTTACATGTCTGTTTATAGTTATTAGAGATGTACAAGATCTACCCTTGTCTGTAAACAATGACTGTACACAATGTATTTTTGACCTGTATTGACGTGTATGTGTGGGCGTTAATTTTCTATGCTATAAAACCAGAACCCAGTGTATTTTTGTCAGAGCAAAACAGGGCATATGCTGATGGTTGTTCTCGTGTGTTAATAAACTCATTGTTTGATTGCACTTTTCTGGAGCCTCCGTCGTTTGTTGTTCTGGTCTCCAATTGATTGATCTCGCACGATAATGGCAAGAATATCATGAGCATAGAGGAGGAGTTTGTGTTCCTGCTGCCCACTTATGACGCCTTTAATCTCCTTGTTTGATCTAATACTCACTGCCAATGTTTCTATAAAAATTAAGAACAAAAGGGGGCTTAAAGAACAACCCTGACGAGCTCCACGTGACAAACTAAAAAAAGGTGAAACCAGACCATTTGACATTACGACAGCCTTTGGTTCTTTGTATAGCACTTTAACCCAGTTTAAAAAGTGTGGACCAAACCCGAACCGCAACAAGGTTGAAAAAAGAAAGCTCCATTCAACTTTGTCAAAAGCCTTCTCCGCATCTAAGAAGAAAGCTGCTATTGGAGTATCTTTAGACTGGCTCAACCACATCAAATGGAGTAGCTTTCGAATGTTATCTGAGGAAGAGCGTGTTTTCATAAATCCAGTCTGGTTTGGATGTATGATAACACCCAAAACTTGCTGAAACCTTAAGGCTAGAACTTTTGTAAGTATTTTGCAGTCCAAATTCAATAGGCTTATTGGTCTGTAATTTGATGGATCTGTATTATCTTTATCTTTTTTTGGTATTAGTGAAATCAGTGCCTCATTAAATGTAGCTGGGATCTGCCCATTTTCAAAAGCTTCTTTATACACTTTTTGTAGCACCGGAGCAAGAATGTCAATAAATGTTTTATAATACTCAGCTGGTAGGCCGTCGTTACCCGGTGATTTCCCCGTTTTCATCAAAGTTATTGCCTTTCTGATTTCCGCCTCAGTAATCGGACCCTCGAGCCCTTCCATTTGATCCTGTTGCAGTGTGGGCAGGTCCAGTTTAGACAGAAAAAGGTCTTCACCTGTTTGATTTCCTAAAACAGTAGATGTATATAAACTTTTGTAGTAATTCATGAATATCCTATTTATTTCTCTAATTGATGTAACCAAATTATTTTCATGTTTAATAGCTGGAATGAAGTTTGAGAAATCCTGTTTTTTAACCTGTCTTGCTAATACTTTACCTGTCTTTTCACCACCTTCATAAAATGTAGTATTCAGGCGAAGCATAGAATATGCAACTTTTTTGTTGTATATCTCATTCAATTGAAATTTTAATCCACATATATCCCTATATAGTTGCTCTGTATAAACCCCTGAAAGCAGGTTTTCTTTATATTTGATTTCTTATTCCAATATTTGGATTTTATTCAAACTTTCTTTCTTCTTTTTAGAAGCATATGCTATTAGCTTCCCCCGAATGTATGCCTTAGAAGCTTCCCACACTGTTCCTATGTGTTTGGTGCTTCCAATATTGATTTGGAAGAAATATTTGAGGTCTTCCTCAAGTAAGGTCTGAAAAGACTTATCCAATAAAAGAGAGACATTCATTCTCCATCTAGATCCTACTCTGTTCTCTGTGCCTAATTTAATACACAATTCCACTGCTGCATGATCAGTTAGCCCAATACTCTTAATATCACAACTTTTTAGACAATTAAGCAGAGTATTTGAGATCAGAAAAAAATCCAATCTAGATTTGTGAGAATGGGAGTAGAAGTTGTATTCCCTTTTAGTTGGATTACTTAACCGCCATACATCTGTCAACCCCATGTTGTCTTTTAACATGTGGACTGCTTCTCTAGTTTTATTACCAACAGAACTCCCGAAACTACTCCTGTCAAGGGCACCATCCATTACTTCATTAAAATCTCCAGCTAAGATTATTTGTCCTTCCATCTCCCCCACGATTTTATTAACATTGTGATAAAAAAGTGGGTCTCCCTTATTTGGGCCATAGATATTGCAAAGAATCATCATCACACCTTCAATCTGTGCCTGGACACATATTATTCTTCCCTCTGCATCTTTCAGTTCCTTTACCAGTATAAAGTTAATATTTCTTCTGATGAGGATGATAACCCCATTGCGAGCACTTGAGAAGGAGCTGTAGAAAATATAATAATTTGTTGTTTTCTGTGTTTAGCATGATCGGGAACAAGATTGAGTCTCAGCATTTATTCAGTTTCATAGCAGAGGCGTTACGTACAGTGGCAATTTTCATTAATCATTTCTGCCCGGGAAGCGGTGTGTAGGGACGGTGCCTTGCTCAGGGGTACCTCAGGGTAGCAGTTCAGTGGATTCGATCTTCCGATTATGGGGCCACCACTCTACCTACTGAGGTACCTTTGCCCTACTTTCAACAGTGAAAAACTTGCACTGCACTGCAAATAGTCACACCTTGTTTCAGAAGTAAACAGTCAGTTCACATGTGTGCCACACACTGTAAATAAACCAGGTGTCAGTACCAGTAATTTGAGTCAGTCGAAGATTTAAACAGAGAAATAAAATAAAATAAAATAAAATAAAATAGGAGTCCCCTTCACATGATGCCCTCCTGGTTGTGTACATCTATTAGCCTGAAAGAATGGGCGAACTCAGAAAACTGCAACTACATGAAAAAAGAACAGCAGGAGAAAATTGTTTTTCACAACAGCACCCAATTTCATGAATTTCTTTAAACAGAATATTTTTTTACATTTACAATTATTTTAAAATGGTTTGTTAAAATGGATGTTTTTGTTGTGTGATGCACTTTTTGTTTATTCTTTGATCATTCTGTTTGTGTTTTGCAGCTATCTAAAACCTGCTTTTCTATAACTAATGAGCACTGTGGTGCAAACTCTGTCACTTCTGCTTGCATGACATGTTTCATCAAATAGAACAAATCAGCTGTTCCTCACATTACATATTGTCAAGAAGACTGAGATCCCTCGGCTCAGACAAAAGCTTGTATGTGTGTATCAGGATTTAGCCTAAACAGCAGGCACAGATATGCAGAAATGGAAAGGTTTTTGATTTTGATTATGTATATTAATTATTAACTGATTGAGCTGTTCCCTTTGCTGTTGCTAAATTGCTTATTAAAGTATCTTTTCTGCAAATAAAGTTAATTTTGTGCACATTCCCTTTTTTGGCGTAAAGGTTGAACTTGGGCATGAGTATTAACATCTACATTTTTAAGGTTCTTACAGGTTATTCTAGTGTTTGAAAACTAACAGATCCCTGGGGTCTGTTTTCCAGGCCACCTCTGGTAAATCTTAGCAAATTTCCAAGTGCCAAAGATCATTAGAGAGGAGCTACAGTTAATGAATGTGACTGTTGATCATACTTTACTCAGGGTTGCTAGTAAAGTATGCAGTTCGCTAAATGATTCTGAACTGTGGGGAGGCATTCAGACAGAGGTAGTGAGTGCTGACAGATAAATAAAATCTGTTAACCTATCGTGGTAATACCCCTGAGATCAGAGACTCTGATCCTTTCAACTAGTGATGGGCAGATGAAGCTTCATGAAGCACTGAAGCTTTTCATCCAATTGGTTCACCCCAGCGCAAAGCTTCTTGAAGCTTCATTTGCTCTAGTAGGACATCTACTGGACGTAAAAATATTAGTTGGCATGAATTTGAAGAGTGTGGCATTTTGCACACAGTCTGTAAATGTCAACAACAAAAGGAGTGTGTAAAACATGTATATTGTAGTGATGGCAGTATACTGTGTATATTTATACTGGCAGTATGGAAAATGATTATTTGGAAATGCTTAAAATGGAAATGATCATTTACTGTGAGGTGAGGTGTGGTTGGGGTGTGGACAGTGGTTGTGCTTTTGTAACGTTGAGGTATGGACAGCTACACACTGAGGATTTGAGCCTCAGTCCTGCCTGTTCACATTTTATTCTGTAAAAACTAAAGTTTCACTGCTTTTATGACCTTTTTAGTGGGGAGAACATAGCTAGGATTTAATGATTTAACAAATCTTTTAAATCCTTTGTCCTCCACAATGCTAAATGTCTGGGAGTCCTCAATCACCATGCTAACCAGGTCTTCATCTATTGGAGATTGTTCTCCTGAGGAAAGACAATAAAAACAAAGCACAAATATAAATATCACACACGTAATTTATTACAGTTGTATAATATTGTTATATCATTTAGTAACATTACAGCATGCTATATTATCATGGCATTTGATGGCTCACCTGGTCTTGCTCCACAATCGGTGTTCCCCTTTATTCTCATGCAAACCTCTGTAGTGCCTGAGCATGGATGAGGTGTTGTTGTTATATCCCAGCTCCCTGGCACATAGCAAACACTTCACCTCGTACAAAGGTAAAGACAGCTTAACATAAATTGTATTGCACCATCAGTATTATGAAAATACATCTTCTGTAGAAATTTACATACCTTGTTGGGAGGAATAAGATAAGATAAGTGTATAAGTGAATAAGATAAGTGTTCCCACACAGGGGAGGACGTCCTCCTCTTCTTAGCTGGCTCCATTCTTTCCTGACTTTCTCTCCTCACTCTCCTAAACCTCCAAACTTTCTCCAAACTGTCTCCAAACTCTCACTAACCGCAACTCTCCATCAAACACCCACATTTTGAATGAAGTCTGAGGGGTTTATATCGCTGTCATAGCTCGCGGCAAAGTTCGAACCACTTCCTGAACCAGTCACGTGGTACAGCCGGGCAGCGAAGCTTTGGACGTCATCATTTTCAGCTCCTCCCATAAATGAAGCAAGCCTCGTTACGCGCATCGCAGAAACGCCCCCTCAACTACTCGACACAAGCTTTGACGCCTCGATACAGAACGTCACATCACTACTTTCAACTAGAAAGCCAATTTTATGACTATGCTGCAGTTTCTTTTGGCTAGAACTGAACAATGAACCACCAGGTGGTGCAGTTGTACATTTTTATATTTGTGTTACATTTTGGGATATTTAGGCAGCATCTAGGAGAGTTTAATCTTTGGTTTCACCACATCTCAAATAAACATGATTTTTGGAGGCCAATGAAGTCTTTGGAAAGAAACCAGTTTGAGATAATCTGAGCTTGGTGAAATGACCCTTCTGAAAACAGCTGATAGAAATAATGCAAACTGTAATCATGAATGCACAGAAATGCTGTGGTATATAAATAATCCTCAGATGCCAACAAAGGGAGGAAAGTGTGCCAGACAACATTCTTCATACTATCACACCATCTACTTGAGTTGTTAGAACAAGGTAGAAGTGACAGTCGTTTACCACGTCTTGAAGATATCCTCAGTTGAGGTCAGAAGCGCTCCGTCTTCACTGGACTCAGTGCAAAACGAGATACAAACTATTAAAATAAGAGAAAACAAAGAAACATTTCACAAAGAGTGAAAATAATATCACCACCAAAACCTTCATCTTGTGAATGTTGCTACCTGTAAACTTCATGTATCCAGTGGTTTATACAGTATGAACATCACATTTCATTTTACTTTGTGTATGTTCATTTTTACTGCCATATTTAGAATAACCTTATATATTTTTAGATGATTTGTTATGTCTCCTACAGAAGTAAAGATTAAAAGATGGATTTATTCATTATTTCAATACATACAGTGATAAGTAGGATGTATTCCAGATGTTGTGGTAAAAACTACAATTACAGAAAAACAATTCTACATGCAGGGGCCACTTGATTAAGTACAACTGCACATTAAACTCATTGAAATGACCACATGAGAGATGATATTGCAAGTTAACTTCACACAATGGCAGTTATTTTAGTCGTGCAATATCTCCAATCACTGCTTGCCTTTAGTTTCTCTAGTGTGCATACAGATGTATTGTAGAATAATTTGGGGTTTAGATTCTTCCACTCAGACACTAACAGACATTAACAGGGAAAGTGTCATGGTCTGGGTGAATGCTGTTTTTTGTTTTTTTTTTCCACAGAGCTGGTGGTTACACCTCTGAGTGGAGTTGCTGCATTCCTGCCTGTTGGCAATTAAGGTGCTGGTAGTTAATACCAGTGCTCACCACTACTCATTGCCAGATCTTCAGCTAACCTCAGTTAGTGCAGATTATCATGCATATTGAAACCTGTCATAGTGATATTCTCTGCTTACCTTATGTTTCTTTGCTCACAGTCATCCAGCCGACCTTTAAGATCAAATTCCGACATCACTCACCTTCATTCTGATGCTGGTTGTTGTGGCTTTTCCACCTCAGCTCATGCTAGCTTCATCATCACTACCTGGAACCCTCATCCTCTCACCCGAGCCACTTACCCCTCCTATGCCAATAAGTAAGACATTTATAGTTCATGATTCATTCAAACCTGGTCTTCACTGAAACACATTATGAACTTTGTCTCCTCTCATTGCAGTGATTCAGAAACTTCTGGTTTTGTTCCCCGGCCTGAAAACTCCTTTTTCCCTCACGTCACAGAATCCCTGTGTTCATAGTTATTCTAGTGCCTTATGTTATTTTTTACAGTTCATGTTTTCTACTTGCATTCAAGTAAATCACACATCTCTCACAGGTCACGTCACACCATGGTTCACAGTTCACGGTCAAGCCATCTCTATTACACTCTGTAAATAAAGTCTTGTAAATCCCATTCACCAGTGCCTCTGTGTGTGATCTGCATTTGAGTCCTTTTGTCTGGTTCAGCTTTTGGACGTGACCGAAAACCGAAGGTAGCCAGTATGTAGTGATAGGCCGAGTGGAATGTGTAGCGCTCGTTGTTATCATAAATGGTCAATCACATAATTTGTATTCTATGCCATTTTTTTCATATCACTGTTATAATGAAGTACTTTGTCATGTAGTTTTCATCAATCATACATTTTTTTTGGTTTTTTATTATTGCTTTGTTGTGTAGTGTCATCATGCTTTTGTGAGAGTTTGCCCTTTTTGTAGGGCGGCTACAGTCCGGCTTTCCCCTACAACCGACTCAGATGAAATTCTCTTCATGTGCACCAGTGACTGTAAAAAAAAAAAACATGGACGACCTAATAGCTCCCAAAGATTGAAGCCAATCTATATCGTCACCCGGTGTCTCGCTGCAGCAAAGGTTAAAAACCCGCCTTCTTCATGATAGCAGATGGGACTGGGGCCAGACTAAAGTAAAAAATTCTCCTCAGATAAATTTTCCTAAAGATGTTTTCATTCATTATCAGCAGTTCTCATGATGCTGATTTGTCCTCAAGGGCTCTCCTTTATCATATGTTTGATTCTAATTACTACCATAATGCTGTTAAATTGGGCTGTGACGCCAGCTTTAACTGGCAGCTGCAGTCACAGAGAAACTTGAGTCTCTCTGTTTGGGAATAGCAGATCGAGCGGGGACGCTGAGAGGAGGTCCAGTGTTTATGTTACAAAACCACGACCGACTGTTTCAACCTGACAGCCTGAGGTGTTCTTCAGTAAACTGGACTGAATATGTGCAAACAGCAGCATCTTTTCTGTCTCTTGCCACATCTGTAAGGACAGTAACACCAATTTGTTTGTTGTTTTTTAAAAGCCTGCAGCAGTAACCCCTCATTAATCATTAACTATGGATTCAAATAGCAAAGCCCAATATTTATGTGCTGAAACCAATTACAGCCATTTGGCAGCTTAAATTAAAAGTTATGTTTAATTTTTCCACTGATGATTGTTTTTCGAACTGACTCTGTGTTTATTTATTTATTTATTTATTTTACTGAGTCTTTATTAAATACTCAGGTTAAAAAAAAAGGTCTATGAACAATACCTCATTAAGAATCATTCAAAGTTACATGTGCAGTACTCTGTACAGCTTACAGCCTTAGAGAGGAATGACTTCAAGGATTAACCCTTTGAGGTTCACACCAAGAAAACTGCAATTTAAGAAATATTTCTTTGCATTGTTTATTCCTTTAGAACAACAGCAACAAAGTTGGGTTTTTCCTTTAATAAGCACAGGTGCAGGTAATCACTCTATCTCTTGTGTGAACCTGGAGCTGTGCGAATGCCTCATACAGGGAGTGCAGAATTATTAGGCAAATGAGTATTTTGTCCACATCATCCTCTTCATGCATGTTGTCTTACTCCAAGCTGTATAGGCTTGAAAGCCTACTACCAATTAAGCATATTAGGTGATGTGCATCTCTGTAATGAGAAGGGGTGTGGTCTAATGACATCAACACCCTATATCAGGTGTGCATAATTATTAGGCAACTTCCTTTCCTTTGGCAAAATGGGTCAAAAGAAGGACTTGACAGGCTCAGAAAAGTCAAAAATAGTGAGATATCTTGCAGAGGGATGCAGCAGTCTTAAAATTGCAAAGCTTCTGAAGCGTGATCATCGAACAATCAAGCGTTTCATTCAAAATAGTCAACAGGGTCGCAAGAAGCGTGTGGAAAAACCAAGGCGCAAAATAACTGCCCATGAACTGAGAAAAGTCAAGCGTGCAGCTGCCAAGATGCCACTTGCCACCAGTTTGGCCATATTTCAGAGCTGCAACATCACTGGAGTGCCCAAAAGCACAAGGTGTGCAATACTCAGAGACATGGCCAAGGTAAGAAAGGCTGAAAGACGACCACCACTGAACAAGACACACAAGCTGAAACGTCAAGACTGGGCCAAGAAATATCTCAAGACTGATTTTTCTAAGGTTTTATGGACTGATGAAATGAGAGTGAGTCTTGATGGGCCAGATGGATGGGCCCGTGGCTGGATTGGTAAAGGGCAGAGAGCTCCAGTCCGACTCAGGCGCCAGCAAGGTGGAGGTGGAGTACTGGTTTGGGCTGGTATCATCAAAGATGAGCTTGTGGGGCCTTTTTCGGGTTGAGGATGGAGTCAAGCTCAACTCCCAGTCCTACTGCCAGTTTCTGGAGGACACCTTCTTCAAGCAGTGGTACAGGAAGAAGTCTGCATCCTTCAAGAAAAACATGATTTTCATGCAGGACAATGCTCCATCACACGCGTCCAAGTACTCCACAGCGTGGCTGGCAAGAAAGGGTATAAAAAGAAGAAAAACTAATGACATGGCCTCCTTGTTCACCTGATCTGAACCCCATTGAGAACCTGTGGTCCATCATCAAATGTGAGATTTACAAGGAGGAAAACAGTACACCTCTCTGAACAGTGTCTGGGAGGCTGTGGTTGCTGCTGCACGCAATGTTGATGGTGAACAGATCAAAACACTGACAGAATCCATGGATGGCAGGCTTTTGAGTGTCCTTGCAAAGAAAGGTGGCTATATTGGTCGCTGATTTGTTTTTGTTTTGTTTTTGAATGTCAGAAATGTATATTTGTGAATGTGGAGATGTTATATTGGTTTCACTGGTAAAAATAAATAATTGAAATGGGTATATATTTGTTTTTTGTTACGTTGCCTAATAATTATGCACAGTAATAGTCACCTGCACACACAGATATCCCCCTAAAATAGCTAAAACTAAAAACAAACTGAAAACTACTTCCAAAAACATTCAGCTTTGATATTAATGAGTTTTTTGGGTTCATTGAGAACATGGTTGTTGTTCAATAATAAAATTACTCCTCAAAAATACAACTTGCCTAATAATTCTGCACTCCCTGTATAAGCTGTGCTATTTGGCATCTTTTACTTTTCTATGACAGCTGTATGTGGGTCCCATAGCCTTCTATTGGAGCCGTAGGTCACAGAAAATGTTTCGCTTGCGTTTTGGTAATTTGGTAGAGGTTTAAATTTATTTGTACCCATGAAGGAAGAAAATCTTGCTTTATTCCTGCGGAGAAACTTGTAGTGGACTCCGCCTCCACTTGCCGATATTTATTAGGGTGTGACCCTAACCCTAGATATGAAGCAAGGTGGGAGGGATATTCCTGCTGAGGTCAGCTGTTCAGTGTAAGTGATGTCCTGCTTTAATTTAGAGATTGCCGAGCTGCTGCTTTGCCTGGGTGGATTTCTGGCTGCTGGGCCGAGGTCCTTATACACTGGTGGCTATTTTCATTTGTTTTTAAATTGGTTTAACTTGACAGGAGCTGAAGGCTATTATGGAGTAGATGACCTGCTCCACCTCCTGAGCTATAGTCACCTCAGTAGTGTTGCTAGCAGAAGTTGAAGTAAATTATGTAGAAATATTCATATTCATTCATTTTCTTTTCTACTCACAAAAAGCATGAATTCAGTCTCCTTGTTATTAAGGGTCAATTTATTGATATCAAACCACATCTTAAAAATTTCCAGTTCATTTTCAGTTGCATACAAGAGATTCTTTACATTTTATGTCCAGAACACAATAAATTTGTATCTTCTGTATAAACAACACAGTTTTCCATTTTCCAACCAGGAATAGGCCACACATCTTATTCCATATCTCTCTAGTTTCCTGAATAACTGATATGATCTACTGTATGAAAAGCTTTCTGTAGGTCAAGATAAAACCATCAGAGAATTCATCATTTTATTGATTTTAAAAGACTATGAAACTTAGATTGACTCTCATCAACACAGCGTCAAAGCAGTTTGAGAATTATTCACAACGTTAAATCTATCAGTTAATTTCTGCCACAAACTCCCATCGATCTTACTGAGTTCACGAGACATCACACACTGGACTGACTGAGAGACATGAACTACTTTTTGTGCAGGTTTTCTTGTATTAAAACAATATTTTCTTCTCTGTAAAGGAAGTAAATAAAGAACAGAAAGGAAGAGAAATCCTGTCAATTCAGAAAATAGAACAAACTACATAATATGGAGTTTGTTCTATTTAAACTACATGAGACTGGCCCCCAATAAAATCCAAATCTTTAAGAAATAAAAATAAATAAAGTTCCAGTGTTATTGTTGTTTAAGCAATGAAAAACTTGAGGCCCTAAAACTGTTGAATTATTGCTTGATTATGTTTATGATCATTACTTCTTTACTTACTTTGGGGTCCAGTGGAAACTGTTTTGAAATAAATTTCTCACATGTCACTCTGATCTGTTCACAAAGACTCAACAGAGAAAAAGTGTTGCATTGATTTGAATACAATTTCAGGTAAATTTACAGGTAACTACAGACAATCAATCAGAAGATGTCAAACTCGCAGCCATAAAGTGATCTCTGTGCAGAGAAGAAACAGCACAACAGTGAGCTCTCAACAGCAAAGATAGAGAAGAACAAAAAACTGGAAGCCAAAATTTCTATTTGACTTTAATCAACTCTGCAGTGACTCCATCTCCAGAAAGATAAAGTCCAGCATAGAGCGGCTGAGTGAATGTGGTCTGGACTCTGTGGAGGAGAGTCATGGTTTCAGAGACGCTGTAGAAAGACAGAATACCTGCTCTGTGATCCAGGTACACTCCTACTCTGGAGGACAGAGGACCTGAGAGGACAGTTTGGACTTTGTTGTGCCAAAATAAGTAACTGTTTGTGTCACAATGTAATGTCCAAGATTTGTCATTCCATCCAAATACACATTCATCTGACCACCCTGCTCTGCTGATATTCTTGTATGTGACTGCTACTAAAACTGCTCCCCCTCTCCACTCCACCTCCCAGTAACAACGTCCAGTCAGACTCTCTCTACTCAGGACCTGATAACACCATCCAGTGAATCTGTCTGGATGATCAGAATAAGACTGTTGTTGTTTCATAAATGTTGCTTTTCTGTTCCCCTCAGATAATAACAGACGTGTGTTTGCTGTGTTTGGATCCAGTGTGATTTCATGTGAATATTTTAAGAATCCAGCTCTGGTCTTTGGCTCTGGTGGTGACAGTAAAACATCCTCTTCAGTGACTGTCAGTGAGATGTTTGTCCATTCCTCTCTCAGAATGTCCTGTAGTTTATCTCTGGTCTCTGACACAGCTGCTGTCACATCCTCAAAGTAGCTCAGAGGACGAATATTGATGCTGGATGAGTGTGTAGACTCACTGAGTGCTGACAGTGAGGGGTAGTTGTGTAGAAACTGGTTGTGATCCTCTGTGTGTGAGAGCTGCTCCAGCTCGCCGTCTTTCCTCTTCAGCTCAGCGATCTCCTGCTCCAGCTTCTCCTGAAGCTCTTTGACTCGACTCACTTCAGTTTCCTGCTGGGATCTGACCTGCTGCTTCACATCAGAGCTTCTTTTCTGGATGAGACGGATCAGCTCAGTGAACATCTTCTCACTGTCCTCCACTGCTTTATCAGCAGAGCCATTGATGGCCTCCACCTCCTGTTGAAGCAGCTTCACATCTTTCTCTCGCTCCTGGATTCTCTGCTGGATGTTTAGTCGTCTCACCTCGAGCTCCTTCTGCTTCTCAGTCCTTTCTGCTGCAGCTGGGACTGTTTCATGGCCTTTATGTTCATCCACTGTGCAGAGATAACAGATACTCTGCTGATCAGTACGACAGAAAATCTTCATCACCTCATCATGACAAGAGCAGATGTTCTCCTGGAGCTTCTTGGAGGGGGCCACCAGCTTGTGTTTTGCAAAGGCAGGAGACTCAAAATGAAGCTGAATGTGTTTCTCACAGTAAGAGATCACACACACCAGACAGGACTTGATGGCTTTCAGCTTCCTCCCAGTGCAGACATCACAGGCCACATCTTCAGGTCCAGCATAGCAGTGATCAGCTGGAGCAGCTTGGAGTCCAGTCTTCTTCAGCTGCTCCACTAAAGCTGCTAACATGATGTTTTTCTCCAGGACAGGCCTCGGTGTGAAAGTCTTCCTGCACTGAGGGCAGCTGTGGATTCCCTTCCTGTCCTCTTCATCCCAGAAACTTTTAATACAGTTCATGCAGTAGCTGTGTCCACAGGGAATAGTCACCGGATCCTTCAGTAGATCCAAACAGATGGAACAAGAAATAGTTTCTCGGTCCAGCTGAACTCCTTTCTGTGCCATTTCTCCTCTCAGTTTCTCTTTGGCAGAAACGAAAGCATTCTGACCTCTGATGTCATAACATACTTTTCTGTAGTGAATGGAGCCTGTCGGCTCTGAAACGTTACAACATGTTTGTTATACCCATCTTCAAACTGCAGATCTAAAGGGGAGGGAACAAGGAAATACATTCACAGTGTTTCAGGAAGAAGAGGGAGGAGTTATCAGGCTTTGACACAGTCCAGGAAGTGGAGCAGTTTGACGTAGACGCTGTTTGTTTAACACTTTGAACATGAACAAAGGAGGCGGATCAGTTTTTACATTTATAATATATGAATGACAAGTAAATAAAAAGCTGTCACACTGTCACACCATGGCACATATTATACCATGAATTGTTTTTTATTTCAAAAATGTTCACATTCAGACACAAAAATTATTAAATATTACACAGTTATTAATCCTTCAAATATGAGACATTTGGCTTTCAGACACAGAGCCAGTGTCTTTATCTTTACTGCAAGTATTTTTGTGTTTTACATGGTTGAATATCAAGTTAAATATGCTGCAAAATGTGAACATTTACAGAATAAAAGGTCAGAATGTGTAGAACAGGTTTTTTTTTCACTTATATTGATATTGATATTTTCACAAATATATTGAGAGCTGCAGATTTCCAATTCAAATTTTACTCTTATTTATTATTTTTACTACTTGGAACCACAACTCTGTGACTCCAGCCTCAGATCAGTGAATACAAGTGCTCGTGTCATGATTCGGGGTGTCGGTGGTGTTTTGGGGAATGTTTTCTTACTCAAAGCTCAGGTCCTGCCTCCAGGTGAAGTTCTGGGTCTACATCTGCCTCCACATGCGGCTCATTGTCTGCAATCAGCAATGAAGTTTTATGGTCCACCTCAGAGCTCCAGTATTTTTCAGATTGTCATCTAAACAGTAGTTTTAAATCAGCCTCCATGTTCTGCTTGCTCCAAGTGTTCCTCTGTTTAATTTCACCTTCTGTGTGTCTCCAGTTTCCTGCACCTCCAGATCATTATCCACTCACCTCCACTCTTATCTGGATTCCTTCTGTCACTGGTCCTTCCCTCCAACCAGCTTCCTGCCTGAATCTTACCTGCCAGGAGCCGTCGCTCTGTTTCACCCAACTTCCTGTGGAGAATCTGGAAACCTGCCTGCCTGCTTTCCTGCTCACTGTAACCATCCATCAGTCCAGAAAAGAAGGTCTCCCTCCCTCCAAAACCCAGATTCACCAGCCTGCCAAGGAAGCAACCTTCTTTACTCTCCTTGCAGTACAACTCACCTGCACTGGAAATAATACCGCTCTCCTCTGTTACAGTGGATCCAGCCTCTCAGAAGTTTCCACCTTGTAACACTTTACAGCTCTCTATCTCTCTATTTAATGAAATCAGTTTGAGGTTGAAACAGCCGTGACTTGAGTCTGCTTGTGGGTCCACTTTCACGCTGGCCTCTTGGCCCTGAAAGCTTGACTGCTCCCTCTCAAGTCACAAATTCACACATTGTGAGCACTTCTTAAGAGAGATCTGGTACAAAACTTGTACTTGTAGCTGAAGGGGGACAGGGGGTGGTGAGGGGGTTTGTGTGACTGAATGCAGAGACAATAGGAATGGAGGTCAGCCAATCAGAATATTGATAACTGGTACGTATTGCGGCTCTTTGTGTTCTGTCTTTCTGGGGGTGTCGATCAGAACAAGCAGCAGCCAATCAAATGCAGTCCAGTCATTTATTTAGTTGTCTCAGATATTTACACAGCACAGTAATGAAGGGCACAGTACAGGTTTTACAGTCTTTGTAATCTGTGAGTGTGCACAGGTTTGCTCTGAAGAGGAAATAAACAACAAGAAATAACATTTAGATTCATGTCACGTCTGTAGGTTTATATAACAGTTATAATTACTTAAACTAAAACTCGTACACATATTTCTGTGTTAAACTAAGTAGATCCTAACTCTGACGTTACAGCGTTCACAAAGACAAACACAGTCCAACAGCACCATCTACTGACTACACAGGTTTACAGCAGCGTGATCATGTGACTCTACATTTGCACAAACATGAGTATCAAGCTAGCTGCAAATTGTCTGTATCAGTGTTTCCATTCTGAAAGACGTGGAGAGGTTGTACAAAATAAAACACATATGAAATAAAATAAACTAATAAATCACAACACTTTTAGATTCAAATATTTAATGAATTAAGCAATTCCAGATTCCCAACTTATGAGGACAACATAAAGTCTATTCATCTATTTTAATGACACAGTAAGTATGTTATATTACTGTGAACATTTAGAATCATCAATACTTAAAGACATGATTAAAAACATCATCAAGAAATCACTATTGAACCTCTTATAAATGTAAAAATGCTGCAGATGTTTGCTAAAAATAGATCCACAACGGCTGCATCTGTTTCCTTCCTGGTAATAATTAAAGTAAAAATAATGATGATACAGTTAACAATAAATAAATAACAATAAATGAAACAATAAAAACAAAACAAAAAAACAATAAAAACAGAAGTGCTACTCAAAACATAAACCCGCTTAACAGATGCTGATCAGTACGACAGAAAATCTTCATCACCTCATCATGACGAGAGCAGATGTTCTCTGTGATCCAGGTTCACTCCTACTCTGGAGGACCGAGGACCTGACACATTAGTGTGACTTTTGTTGGAGAAAAAGTGTAATTATTTGTGTCACAACATAGTGACCAAGATTTGTCATTGTATCCAAACACGCATTCATCACGGCTCCCTGCTCTGCTGACAATCTTTTATGCAACTGCTACTTCAACCTCTCTCCACTCCACCTCCCAGTAACAACGTCCAGTCAGACTCTCTCTACTCAGGACCTGATGAAATCCAGTGAATCTGTTTGGATGATCAGAATAAGACTGTTGTTGTTCCATAAATGTTGCTTTTCTGTTCCCCTCAGATAATAACAGATGTCTGTTTGCTGTGTTTGGATCCAGTGTGATTTCACATGAATATTTTAAGAATCCAGCTCTGGTCTTTGGCTCTGGTGGTGACAGTAAAAAATCCACTTCAGTGACTTTCAGCTTCATGGCTTTCAGCTTCCTCCCAGTGCAGACATCACAGGCCACATCTTCAGGTCCAGCATAGCAGTGATCAGCTGGAGCAGCTTGGAGTCCAGTCTTCTTCAGCTGCTCCACTAAAGCTGCTAACATGATGTTTTAAGGACAGGCCTCGGTGTGAAAGTCTTCCTGTGCTGTGGATTCCCTTCCTGTCCCCTGCATCAAAATATATTTTAATACAATTCATGCAGTAGGTGCGTCCACAGCAAATAATCACCGGATGATTCAGTAGATCCAAACAGATCAAACAAGAGAAGATTTCTTCTTCCAGCTGAGCTACTTTTTCTGCCTTTTGTCCTGGCAGTAACAAATGAATGTGTTACTCGGTGTGTGTCTGTGAGTTTCTCTTTTGTCGAAGTGAAACTAAACTTAACAACCTGTGTCTGTGCAGTGAGTGGGGGCTGCCAGCTGTCAGATATATGTGTACAGAGTGTATCTGGTGTGTTTATAGAAGAGTAGGGAAGCGATATCAAGCTTTGACTTATTCCGGGATGTTCTGACTATTGTCAAATTTGTACATGTTTGTTTGGTTAGTGCACTGGCCCTTTAAGAGAAAGGCATTGTCTGTGTGCGGACAGGGGAAGTGTAAAAGACTCAGACAATCGACTGATTAATGTGATCTATGCTGTGAAAGGCTGATAAAAAGGCATTCCCTGTGAGTATGCATTATTGTTTGGCACTTTATGTTGATTAATAGCAGTTACTTAGATGCTGTATTATGTGTGCTAATTTATGGTTGTAGACAGTTGTTTGGTGTTAGCATTAGCACTTGGTCACGCAGCTCCTCAAGTAATTATTTTAATTTGATACTCATATTCACTGTATTTGTTGTTACAGTTTCACACCTGCCATATAAAGCAAAGTCTAAACCCACTCTGGCGTCAGTGGCTTTTGTGTGGAGGTGTTTAACTCCTGGATAGTAGAAAGTGGTTCTACGAGGCCAGTACACGGGAAGAGAAGTGGTTTGAAGACCCTTTAACGTTTTTTAAAAGAACATCCCATCTTTAAAATGTTTGTAGGCTCAGTTTTAGGTGATAAATTTCAATCAGTTCCAATCAGAAAAATAAAAAATCAGTAAAATCATGTGCTTAAAGAAGAGACTGTCTATGAATCAGTCACTGCAGTACCTGAAAATAAATGAGTTCTGCAACCAAAAAAACAATGCAACTAAACACTCAACATAATAACTACTACACTAACACTTATAACTAAACATAACTCCCACTTCTAAATCAACCATCAACATCTACAACTAAGCTAACCAGTGAAACTAACGCAATAGCTTCAAGTGCTCACATTGCACCTGCACTAAACAGCTACAGCAAACCAAACTCAGCGGCATAAAAGAAACATATCACTTCTTTAGCCAAACAACTGGCTTTCTTCTGATTCTTTGTAGCTCTGATGTGTGCGTTAGTGTAATCGGTATAACAGGAAATCGTGCATTGAGAAAGGTTCCCCTTTGCTTGGAGTGCAAAGTGCATTCTGTCCCTTTTCTTCTCCTTCTTCTTCTGTGTTTTGCTAAACAAGAAAGTGAGTCGCTACCTTGTTGTCCCCTGTTAGGGTCTCCCATGGCAAATTGATACCGGGTGAGGGAGCAGAGAAAGAGTGGCTGAAATGGTTCACCGTGTCCATTTCAATTGCTCAAAACGTGAAATTGACACGTATGCAGAAATTACATTACCAGAAAGGTCATGTAAAAGCAAGAAGACGATAGTGAGCAAAACAAAACAAGTAAGCTAGCTGGATAATTTACATGTAAATGTGTTAATAATGACTGTTTAAACGCTTTCTCATGAATATTAAAATGCTGGCTTGAAATCAAATATCTGTCATGATCCTGGGTCTTATGACCCGGTGTTTTGGAGTTTTAGTTCATTTTGATGTTTATAGTGTATGTTTAAGCTCATTAGGTTTCCTTTGTTCATTTGCTTGTTAGTTCCACCTTGTGTTTTCAACCCCTGTGAAGTCTCCGTTGCCCTTCATGTTGTCATGTCTGCGTCTCATTATGTTTCCTGTTTTATTTTGAAGGGGTCCTGTGTTCCTATGTTCAGTGTTTTTAGTTTTACTCTCCCCTTGTGACGTTGTTATGTTCATGTGTTTCAGCTGTTTTCCATGTGTTTTCCATTTCCCTCATATTATCCTCCTGTGTGTATTTAGTCCGTGTGCTTTCAGTCATTCCTTGTCAGGTCGTCTGCTCTTCCACGTCATGACTTCAGGTATCCATGTCAGTTCACCATGTTTAAGGTTTTTTCATGTTTTAGTTTCAGTTCACCCAGTTTAGGTTATTGTTTAGTTTCACCCATGCCCTTTGTTTGTACCTTGTTTCCTAGCCTTAATAAACGGCTTGTTTTTTGTTAATCCACGTCACGTTCTGTTTTTGGTCTGCGTTTGAGTCCTCTATTGCAAACACATACAGTCTGCCTCAGCCAGACTGTGACAATATCTCCCTCTGTTGTTACTGCAGATTACTGTAACTTCTGTCCAGTCCACGGCGGACTGGCATGTCTATTATACATTTTGCCATGATATCGTATTGGTTGAAGTAAACAGTCAAGCCTGATTGGTTTAGTTTTATCACTGTTTTTCTAATGCCCTTTATTTTATCCATTTTTTTTAATTTACTATTATAATAAAGTTAACAACAAAGTTCTTTTTTTATAGAAGTTTCATCCATCATACATTTATGATATTGTTGCTTTGTTGTGCAGGTGTTAGTGACCAAGAAATTAATTTCTTTTTTACTTTTTAACATCAGTTCAGTCAGTGCTCTCAACTGCTTTTGATTAGTTAAAAAGGGCTGTTTGAATAAAGCTTGACTGACAACTGATTATTGTGTGCAACAGACCAAACACAGGAAGAGATGGACTACTTTTTGTAAATCTTGTGTGTGTGTGTGTGTGTGTGTGTGTGTGTGTGTGTGTGTGTGTGTGTGTGTGTGTGTGTGTGTGTGTGTGTGTGTGTGTGTGTCAAAAATGAAAGCACATGATGAGTTTTCAGTTGAGCACAAAAATGGTTTGGAAGCTGAAGATGAACCTGTTTGTTCCTGATTAATGGTTCAGGATTTAGATTGAGGTCATTGTTCCCTCTACATCAACCAGAAGGTTTTTTGGGTCATTTACCCTTTATCTTAATATGTTCTTTTAGTATATGCTACATAAATAAAAGTGACATAGATTCCTTTAGATCTACCATATAAAATAATATTTCTGTAATCAATAAAACATCTATAAACACATATCTAAATGAACATGTTTAACTCTATTAATGTTTTGCTTTCATTTGTAGTGCTGTTGCTCCATTAATGCTGCTGCTGTGGTTCCTCTCTCCTACAGTTTCGGTGCCCATGTAAACTCCACCTCCCAGAGTTTGATTTCATTACACTGATATTTGCAGTTTCAGTAATGAAATGTGCAATAAAATATGCACTTTTTAAAATAATTATTATTATTTTTTAATAGTACATTTTTAAAAAGATAAATATGTTAATGTATTTAAAAATCAAAGATTTATTGCTGATATTTAAAATGGTGATGATGGAAGGGTAATGCATTTTCCTTTCCTTTTAGCTCACAGATTAGCTATTATATTGACAAATGAATTATCTTTGGAATTAACTATGGGATTAGCTCCTATATTAGCTAACAGAGCATGGATATATCATGGATATATTAAGAATATGAAGGGACTCTGCAAGGAAATGTAGAGCTGAACGTCCGAGTGTGTGCCTGTGGGCAGCCTGACCACCTGTTGAAGCTAACATGCTAACATGACTGTCTGATCATCTTTGCTTAAAAATTATTACGTCCCAACAGTATTAGCTAGCTACTGTTTTTAGTAAGCTAATGTGCTCTTCAGAAATAAAGCTTGAAGCAGCTCAAACTGTAAGAAGCAGCACTGAGCCCTGTTATATGCATACATAGTGTTAGAGCAATGACTGCAATCTACAGCCATTAATTTGTGATTAAAATGCTGACAGTAAACATATCAGCGTGATCCCCATCAGGACCAGCTCCTTCATTCAATCATCCTTTTCTGGAAGAACTTCAACATTTCAAGGCCTGAAGTGTCAGACATGACATTTTAAATCGTTATGCATTTGCCATTTTCATTAGTTCAAGTCGAAGGAACTTGGAAGCGTCTGGATGACTGAGAACCTTCACAGACATACATATGTTCAACAACTCATTAAAATAAATATTTGTAGACATGGCAAAGACAACCTGTTGAAAGTCAGACTGAGAATCAGGGGGAAGATTAAATCTGATTTAAGTGACTTTGGACACTGCTGGTCTGCCCTGCTGATGTCAGAGGAGTGGACACTCTTTCAATGATGAGGATCTACAAATGCTGACCAGGGAGGAACGCTGAGTGTTGAGTCAAGGAGGACATTTATGTGAAAAGGGAAAGACGATCGCTGAATCAAGGAGGGGGCCTCTTTCACCTGTGTGAACGCTGAGACTGCAATGATCAAATAATATTGACAATTTATCAATACTGCTAAATCTAGAATTGAATTAATAACTGCTCATAGAGGGTCATCGGATTGTTGGGGTTTCTTTGTATTATCTCAGCGTCTTTACCTTATAATATAAAGCGTGTTGAGGCAACTGTTAAGCTGCATTGATTCATTCACAGACACTCACAATTTTATACTCTTCGTACTGTCTGATATTCATTTGTGTGTGCATATATGATTTAATAAATGCATTTATTTCAAACAGACACACTTTAAAATGAGGAAGAAGGTCCTGAGAATTGTGAAGGTTAGAAAATAGTTGGCACAAGCAATGTTGGGATACCACATTAAACTGAATATTGTCTTACTTTATATACATTTTTTAAATATATTTTTATAATTAGGCAAAATAAAAACAGTAATTGCAAGTTTTATTTATTCAAATAATTATTGAGGAAAATATCCTTGTTGTAAACCAGGGGTGTCAAACTCATTTTAGTTCAGGGGCCACATGGAGAAAAGTCTATTCTCATGTGGGCCGGACTGGTAAAATCATTGTATATATAACTTAAAAACAACTACTTCAGATTATTTTCTTTGTTTTAATAGGATCAACACAAAAAACAAAGCTAGAGCCTGAGGACTGTATGTTCAAAATAGTACAAGCACAACATAGCTATTACTTACAAACCACCTCAGGTTATTTGAAAATTCTGAGGACAACGAACACACAACCACACAGTACCTCAGTGATTTACAGAAGTATATCACAGATCACAGAACTCTATCAGTGTCTCATGCAGCACGTTCAGTGGGGTTGCGGAGTTTATTTGACTCCTGATACTTGGGATCTTTTAACTTTCACCAGCTCATCAATATCAGGCTTCACATCCTGAGTGGCAGCCAACTTCAGGATGTGATTCAAGTGCTTGTGCGTGAGCCTTGAGCGCAGTTTTGTTTTATTTATGCTCATTACAGAGAAAACTTGCTCACAAAGATATGTGGTTCCTAACATGCACAACAGTTTTGCAGCAAGGGCTGTCAAGTTGGGGCAACCTGGCAAGAGATTCTGAGAAAATGTGTTCAAGCCAGCTGCGGCAAATTTGCTCTTCAAATCCGAGTCACACTGCAAGTCTATTATTTCAAGTTGATTGCTGACGGGCAGATCAGAGGGATTCACGGTGAACGGCGAGCAAAAAACTTTGAAGTCTTTCTCCAGTTCACCAAAAATCTGAAATCGTTGCTCAAACTCTAGTAACAGTCCCGTTATTTTATCTTTGAACTGCTTCATGTCTGTCACACTTTGGGTCGTGCACACATTTTCAGACAGGGGAAGTGAGCTGCATCACCACCAGCCAGCTGTGTCTCCACAATGACGGCTTCAACTTGAAAGACCGTATGCTGTCATAATACTGCGTGACAACTTTATTGTGTCCTTGAAGTAAAATGGTAAATGGCCTGTATTTGTAAAGCGCTTTTCTAGTCCCTAAGGACCCCAAAGCGCTTTACACGTTCAGTCATCCACCCATTCACACACTGGTGATGGCAAGCTACATTGTAGCCACAGCCACCCTGGGGCGCACTGACAGAAGCTGTTTGTTCACGTTATTCAGGTGCTCTGTAACATCCACCATAAATGCAAGTTCCTACATCAATTCTGCGGAATGAAATTCTAACACAGGTTTGCCCTTTTCTTCCATGAACTGTTCAATTTCTTCTCGTAAATCAAAGAAACGCCTCAGCACAGCACCTCGGCTCAACCATCTTACCTCAGTGTGGTATGGCAGGCCACAGATGTGGTCTTTCTCTCTGAGAAGATTATCAAACCGACGGTGAGGCTTCTGGATCGGATGAAATGAACAGTTTGGATGACCACCTTCATGACGTTATCCATTTTTAATGACTTGCAACACAAAGCCTCCTGGTGCAAAATACAGTGAAAAGTCCAAAAATCACGTCATGGTGCACCTCACTAAATGGTTTTGATGCTAGTGCAATTTCGTTAGCAATGAGGTAGCTAGCTTTCACTGCAGCGTCACTGATGCCTCGGCTGTGAGTAAACACAGTGCTGTTTTTTCAGACCCGCCAACAGTTCATTCACCTTCTCTCTTCTCCGCTGTCCTTGAAAGTTGTCATATTTGTCAGCATGAAGACTCACATAGCGGCGACAGAGGTTTTATTGTTTCAGCACTGCAACATGCTGGGAACACACCAAACATACAGCTTTCCCATTCACTTCCGTGACCATTTTTCTTGGAACACTCTGCACTCTGCGTCCACTTTTCTCTTTTTTGACAGAGACATATTGGGGCAGTGAGGGTGCCAAAGCACATCAGGTTTAAATTTTGTGGGCAAAACAAAGTAGCTCACAATTGCTATTGCGCCATCCAATGGACGCAAATGGAACAGCAGCTTCTTTTTTGAAAATTTGCAGCTCATTTTTAGACTTTACAAAATCATCTTGTGGGCCGGATTAAACCCGTTTGCGAGCCTGATCCGACCTGCGGGCCGTAAGTTTGACACCCCTGTTATAAACTGAATGTATTCCAGTAAAGTAAATATATTTAAACAGAAACCACAAATATATATTTATATATATTTCATTTTATCTGATTCCATGAAGTATTATTTTGTGATCATTATAAGGTAACTAATAAAAAGTATTCAAATGTGCTAACCTGCAACGCAGTGAGTGTGTTACTTCACTGCGTTGGCTGTAGCTCAGGTGGTAGAGCGGGTCACCTACCTCCAGTCTACATGCCAAATATCCTTGGGCAAGATACTAACCCCATGTTTGCCTACTGGTGGTGGTCAGAGGGCCCGGTGGCACCAGTGTCGGGCAGTCTCGCCTCTGTCAGTGCGCCCCAGGGCAGCTGTGACTACAATGTAACTTGACGTCAACAGTGTGTGAATGAGTGGATGATTGAATGTAGTGTAAAGCTCTTTGGGGTCCTTAAGGACTAAGTAAAGCGCTATACAAATACAGGCCATTTAGCATTAAAACGAGTACAAACTAAAATGTATCGTCTTCCTTGTTGTTGTAAGGTAATATTGAGCTTTTGGCTCAATGATATTTTTAGCTTTTCAGGTTAATTTCTCATATTTAATCGTGCCATAAATGATTATGTTTAAGTTTTCTGTTCATTCAAAATAACAAACTACTGTCCTCTACTGTTCTCAGAGAGTCACCTATAAACTGTCCATGCATAACTTTTGACACACCGTGTGTGTGTGTGTGTGTGTGTGTCTTTCTGTCTGTTTGGAAAGAAAAGCCTTCAAACACTGTTATTATTATAACATGAACACATACAAATAAAAAAAACCTTTTCCTCTGGTGGACAAACTCTGTAACTACAACATGTTTCTAAAAGGCTTCAAGCCTACTTTGATATTTTTGCAGTTCCTCATTATGTCTGTTTGGAGATGTTGTGATGAGTGAATGAAGTCAGACTGTAGATTTTCTTTCTTCTAGCTGTACTGACTGACCTTTGACCTCATGTGTTGATGACTCTTCACCTCTGTCTCCTCTCACAGGGAGAAGATGATCTGCAGGATCCTGCTGCTCATCATCCTCACCTCATGTGTCTCTGGTTAGTTTACAGCTTCACTTTATGAACTCCAAATAAAACTCAACAACAGATTTGTTCCAGTTCTCAGTGTGTCTGCTCCTCTCTTTCCCTCTCTGTCTCCTCAACAGGATCATTTGTAGTCAATGTGACACAGACCTGCTATCAGGCAGAGGAGAACCACAACAAAAGGAAGAATATTAATGTATTTCTTTATAAATCACCATATTCTTTTGATGTTGCATTTTGAAATTATATATTAAATACTTATAATAAATGGCACAGTTGGCCAAATGGTGCCAAGTGTAAAATGGATTTAAAGAATTTCTTGAATGCGAACCAGTTTGTAATGTCTGACAAGGAAAACACATATCATGTCTGTCAGCGAGGGCAGCAGTCTAAACACAGATACCCAGAGATAATGTTTTTCTCTACATGATACCATATAAAATATAAAATTAAAAATATCTGATCAAATCATTTCATGCAGGAATCTTACAAAATGAATTTATAAGCAACAACAACCTCTCACCAGCTTGGAAGATCAAATAAATTACATTGAAGGTAAAAATAAACAGTTCTGTTGTCTCCTTCCTGGTGGTTTGGGAGTTGTTTTTGTCACGGACCCGGTTCCAGGGACTCAGGGTTATTATTATTATTATTGTTATGGTTGTTGTTTGAGGGTTGTGTCTTCTGCACTGCTGCTGTCCTGTGTTTGTGTACTGTCAGGTGTGTATGGGTGTGTGCGTGTGTGAGGGTGTGGTAGTGGCAGGCACCTTCAGGCCTGGTGGGTGTGGCCCTGCCAGCTGACCGGTCACACCCAGGAATCTCCACACACACCTGGTGCCGATGAAGCCTCGTCAGAGGAGCTTCAAAACAGTGTGGCTGAGAGCTCCTCGACGCTGGATCGTTGAGTGACTTCCCGTCAGTCTCAGTTTAATGTGCAAGGTTCGTGCAAGTCTGCCGTTGGGTTTTGTACTCATGGCTGCCTTTTGTATGCGTGTTTCCCCAGGAGGAATTGTGGCGACCAGGAGGCAGCACACGGACAGTACACAGGGAACGGAGACAGAGCATAGAGCACGGGATAAGGGAGAAGACACGGAACGGGAGTTGGGATCGCACTGGGGATTTATTGTTGTTTGGATTTACACCACTGTAAATAAACGCACTGCCTTCGTCATCAAGTCCTGCATTTTGGGTACTTATTCCTCTCATCCCCACGGTCTGCAGACCGTGACAGTTTTGGACTTCTGAAATGTACCAGTTATTAAAGTAGGTACAAGCTGCCAGTTATGTTCGCTCTTAGACTGTTTGTGAACTCAAGAAAAGCGTTCACAAAACCTCTCTTTAGGCTGGAGTGAGTTTGTCTTACTGTCACTAACTCTCACTAACTCACTGTCAGACTGAGTTTGAAAACAACTTTTTCCAAAATGATGGACATATAAGAGAGTTTAGAAGTTGGCCTGTAGTTAGAAATCACATTTGGATCAAGATTTTTCTTTTTATTAATTGGTTGCACAACAGTATGTTTGAAAGCAGCTAGTACACAATCTGATGACAAGGAAGCGTTTAATAAAAGTAGAATACTAGGTCCAATGACAAGAAGAGATTCCTTGAAAAGGCAAGAAGGAAGAATACACTGAGCAGAATTAGGAGGTCCTAAGTGATAGTTTACTTCCTTTAACGGTGCGTTCACACCGAACGCGATAGAGGCGGCCAGAGCGTCAGGTTTACATGTAAAGTCAATGGAAAAGCGCGATGACACGCGATTGCGCGTCCGGCGAAAATTCGGAAGCAGATTTGCGTCGCGAAAACGCCAAAACGCCTGAAACGCGCGTCAGTGTAGCGCGTGGGGCGCGTTTGACTCGCGAAGAAAACCACGCGCGTGAGTTTCTGTGTTGCATTTTGTGCATACACGTGTTTCGCCTCTACCGCTCGAGTTGGAAAATCTGAACTCCGGCGTCAATTCGCGCCGCGACAACCAATCAGGAGGCTGGTGACGTGGCTCTGACCTAGGTACTGACGCGTACTGTCCCGCTATTTTCCCACTGATGTACAAATACCTTTCCGCTAACAAGATAATGTGTTTATTCAGAGGACATCTGCAGGAGAAAGTGGAAGAGCCTCAGGGACACATATAATAAGGAGAAGAGGACAGAGAAGGAGAAGAGGAGTGGGTCTGCAGCGGGATCGGGGAAGAGATGGAAGTTCTTCGCGGTCATGGGGTTTCTGGACCCCTTCCTCACCCCGCGGGAGACTAGTGGCAATATGGTGCGGACCGTGGAGAACTTCCCCCCCGAGGACCAGGGACAGCCCGGAGAGGCAGGAGGGGAGTGTCAGTCAGAAGGACAAGGTTTACAGTGAATTAATGTAGGCAGTTAATTTATGCGTGTTGTCATATAGGAATATATTTTGGTTATTAATAAAACAGTATACAGTGGTCCCGCTGTTCACCCGTCACATTTCGCTGATTTTTGTTATTGCACCGTACAGCTTTCAACAATGCGCACTGCATTCTGCAGCCTGATTGACAAATCTGCTCCGTGTCGTGTCTCCTGCGCTTGCCAAACTTATCATGTTTGGTTTTGATAACCATCACGTCCAATAGAAAAAACAGCACAAAAACACTCATAACTATGACCCTCATTCGAGATACACACCTGCACCGCGAGGGAAAAAGGCGCCGCGAAAGTGGCGCGCAGAGCGGAGAAAAAGCACGCATAATAAAACTTCCTCCCACATTCCTCCCACATTTCCGGTTCACGCGCGTCAAAATATGCAATTTTGACGCGCGATGGATTTTTCTTGGACACGCGTTGAGGTGCGAATGTGCACGCGTCAAATTAGGGGCGTTTGGGGTGTTTTCGCGCGCGCCTTTCGCGTTCGGTGTGAACACACCGTAAGACAGAAAAAGTCACAGGCTCAAACTGCTGAAAAACAGTAGAGCACTTACGTCTAACACTCCCTGTGAATGTTGAGACCTTAAAGCTGAGATTTTTTCAATTAAGTGTTTCAAAAAGTTTTCACAAAGTGCAAAGGAAGCCTCCATAGCAACAGTGGCACAGGGGTTAATCACAGAGTTAAAAATATTAAAAAGAACTCGGCACCTTGTGTGCCAACCACATTATAACACACCCATAATGCAACTTATTGCACAATACTCTTGTATGTATGAGATCCCCAAGTTGGTTATTTTACACACGGTTCCATACAATCTGAATATAAGAGAGAAACCATACAAAGAACCAATAAGCTCCATTATTATTATCATTATCATTATTATAGAAGCCTCTGTCTGTGGACATGGATCAGTTGACTCTAATTAAAAGTTGTGGACAAAGTAATTGAAACAGACCAATCAGCAGACACAGACTGATAACCGGCTGAAGGCTGTTTGTGGGTCTCATTTTGATTCTGAGTGAAGCTAAAACATTGATTTGACTGTGGAATTAATTTTTAATGTTGCTCAAAGTATTATTATAGCTCAGACAAATATAAGGTGTAAAAAATATAAACACTGTGACGTGATGACAGTATGAGGACTTTCATCTAGTACAGACCATCATACTGTCTCTCTCCAGGTACATATTATATGCATTTAGTGACAGCAGTAAAAGAAAGAGGTAATCGTAAAAGCGCTCCTACCTTGTGACTGAAAACCTTTCTGCAACACTTTCATGATATGAGGTAATAAGACACAGTTTCTTCAGCACCAACAGCCACTCTGATGCCACTCGGGAACATATCGGCCACTCTGCCTGCTGTGTAAAGTCAAACGGCTCCGGAGGTCCAAATTTAGCCATCTCTTCCTCAGCGTGAAGTTCTTAATTCTGACACCATGTATTGAACTGTAGCAGCAGTGTACGTGGCTACATCAATGCTCAGTAACAAACACACATAGGTGAAAATTTAGAGACTGCATCCTCCTCAGGCCACAAATGGCAGAAAAATGCGTCTCTTTTTTCCCAGAAATTGAAGGATGGGTTGAGTGTATCCTTCGTGAATAAATGAATTCTTAATTTGTATAATTTAATGAAGTTTACTGAAGGCAAAGCCGGAGCTAAGGCTAAGACCCGCTCATCCCATGCAGGGCTTCAGTTCCCCAAGGAAAAAAAAAGCAGGATAAGTGTTGACAAGAAGCTATCAGCTCTCTCAGTTAACTCAGGGTTTTTCCAGAGCGTTCTTGTGAAAGTGTTGGCAGCATCAAACTAATCTAACTGTCATCTATGAATCTAATTCACGGGTCATATCTGTTCTCCCACAGAAAATGAACCTTATTACTGCCAACTCTTCCAGAGATGTGAAAATCGACAATACAGAGATCATTAAAATCTACCAGTCAAACACAACACTGTTGTAAAAAGGAAGATGAGAGACGGGCGCTTGAGTTTGTGCAAATCAAAGTGGAATGAATGTGATTGGCTGAACAGGTGTTCTTGCTGTGTGTTCTGTGTTATCCATCAGCATCAAAGAGACTCAGCAGCAGATTAAAATGAAACAGAACAGCATTTATATATTAGAATAAATCACCAAATGAATACTTTTGCCCATGTTCCTGTGGAAATGCAGCACACTGTTTGCTCTCCCTCTCTCTTTCTCTCTTCAGTCTAAGTTCAGTCTAATATGTGCGCTCCAGTGAGACATATTAGACTTCAGTAAAACTATGCAGTTACCTAATTATGCCTAGTGTTTAATCTCCACTCAGAGCTAAAACTCAGCGAAGTTTTAAAGCTGTGTGCTGGTGACGGTAAACTGTGACTATCACCAGGTTACATGGGCGCTACAGAAACACAGAGACACGAAACCAGGTGGAATTGTTATTCAAATGATTTCATTGTTGGCTGAAGATAATACTGATACTAACACATCCATATCTGCCACACAGAGCTCTACATTTACTGCTCATTTAGAACAAATGACAGTCTCAGCAAACGAGGACACAATCACACAGTCCACTGTCTTTGTTAGATGCGCGCCTGTTTCAGCAAAATTCATAAATTCCCTCCAACACAACGTCCGGCCCACTGTGCGGCTCCACCAATGAGCTCCGAGGGCCTGCGCAGTGGTATTAGCATACAGCCTGTATAAAAAGCGCTGCTCGCAGTCACGGAGCTCATTCGTCGAGTATCGAGGAGAGAAAATGCCTGAACCCGCAAAGTCCGCGCCCAAGAAGGGCTCCAAGAAAGCCGTGACCAAGACCGCCGGCAAGGGCGGCAAGAAGAAGAGAAAGACCAGGAAGGAGAGCTACGCCATCTACGTGTACAAGGTGCTGAAGCAGGTGCACCCCGACACCGGGATCTCCTCCAAAGCCATGAGCATCATGAACTCGTTTGTCAACGACATCTTCGAGCGCATCGCTGCTGAGGCATCTCGCCTGGCCCACTACAACAAACGCTCCACCATCACCTCCAGGGAGATCCAGACCGCAGTGCGCCTGCTCCTCCCCGGTGAGTTGGCCAAGCACGCCGTGTCTGAGGGCACCAAGGCCGTCACAAAGTACACCAGCTCCAAATAAACGGACTGGCCGTCAGACGTCAACATAACGGCTCTTTTCAGAGCCACACACTAAACTAACGAGCATAATTCCTACAGTCAATCATCCTACTTACTGTGTCGTCAGCTACTAGAATCGCGGATGTGCACCTTGGTGTCACTGGGTGATATTAATCCGCTGTACTGAACCCAGCCTACAGAAATGTGTTCCTGCTTTTTACGTTGTGCAAAGACAAACTCACTACAAACATACAATTAATGTGACTTTGTATTTGACACTTGGTTTTAGTTCCAAGTAGAATTGTTCTTTAATTCCTGATATGCAAAGTTCAGTTAGTCATTAGATTAAAATGCTTTGGTGCAGAAAACTAGTATCAACATTCATGTTGCAGCTTTTTATTGCACAGTCGTGTCTGTATAGTTTTAGTAGTCTGTATTGTTGCAGTTTCTCCATACATACATTCATGTGGTCCTGTCTGTTATATGCAGCACTATGCTCTTGCTTCACTGTGTACTGTACTGCATCGGTCCCCAACCTTTTTTGCATCACGGACCGGTTTATGCCCGACAATATTTTCACGGACCGGCCTTTAAGGTGTCGCAGATAAATACAAACTAGTACTGAAAAAGATTTATTCATAACACACGTGAAAAGACCCAGGAAATCCGAGTTAACGATAAAAACGATAACACGCTGAAAACCGATTTAAAAACCCTGAAAAACATACATTTCACATCTGAGCCTCAACTCTCGCGGCCCGGTACCGGTCTGAGGCCCGGGGGTTGGGGACCGCTGCTGTACTGCACATAGTTGAAATGACAAACCCACCTGACTTGATGTGCACTTTAACACACAACTAGACTAACTAGGATACAAAGGGCTCGTTTGTTGGACTATTAGAGGGCAAAAATTGGCAAATTAGATGCCAAAATGTATATAAAGAAAAATATGAATTGGTATCTTTTTTTTTGTGTTTTTTCCTCACTTGTGGTGCCCCTGGATGGATGACACTGTAGGAATTTGCCTATACTGCCTATGCCACAGGCAGGCCCTGCTGTGTCCTTCACATCCAGCTTTCCTAGCAATGCCCAGAGGAATTTCCATCAAAGCTTTCTTCAATCTAATTTGGTGGCTCCGTGGCCACCTTTCTATCTGCCTTTATATAATGCAACTATTGTAGTAAGTGCTGTACAGGAGGCAGGAATGATTTCCTGTGGTGGTCAGAGGGGAATTTTGGTTCTCAGTCTCTCACTAAACCCACTCCTGTGACTGGTCAGCACGTGATGGAGTGGGTCAGAGCTGTTGTGCAGCATTTTACTTATCTTGCACAAAAAATTGTGGTCACATATTTTTCAGTAGGTGGGAGAATTACAGAATCCTCCAGAAAGAGGAGCAGAGACATACTGGGCATAATTAAAAATACTATACTAGATTAAACTGAGGTCACTATCCAGGACACGAGATAAGCTTTATTAGTGCCAGAGCTGGGAAATGCACCGACATGGGCAGAGCAGGATAAAATAAATAGCAAATAATAACAACAAAAATATTATATTACAATAATAATGATGAAATTTCCCCTTGTGGGATTAAAGGTATATCAAATCAAATCAAATCAAATAATAAATCAAATAGATACAAGGATAAAATGTTCGACTAGTAGTGACAAAAAGAGTGATTAACAGTGAGATGGTGGATGTTTTTAGCAGGTATTGAGTATTACACATTGAGATACTTAGTGATCAGTTTGTGGATGTGTGTATTCACGTGTTCATTGACTGCTGTTGTTTATTGTAGAGTCAGTAACTGTAGAAGGAAACAGAGTCAATGCAGACTAAGAGATCAGAGCCAAAGTGTGGAAGCGAGCTGCTGTGAGGTCACTAATGAAGCTTCTGATGTGCAACAATGTGAGTGAAACTGTGCTTTGGTTAGAAGTGAGCAGCTGTCACAGAAGTGTCGCTGCTCCGTGGGCCTCCAGCAGCATCGGTGTGTTTGCTGGGAGCTCGCGGCGTCACTTTGTCCCACAGCTGCGCTCACCAGATGCTGCTTTTAACTCGGAGTGCGTGAACAAACATGTGTATCACCTGGAAAAGGCTTTTTACGGAGCTCTGCTGCGGCTCCATCGGTTTTAGCAGAGAAAAGAGTGCAAGAAGCCGCCGAGCAGCGCTGAGCTCCGCACAGAGTCGCTGAGCTTTGGGAGCTCCACGAACCGAGAGCAGGGAGCACGAGAGCCCGACACGAGGCCTGCACGACGAGACACAAGCCCGCTGTGGACTGCTCCACTGTCGGCCTGCAGTGCTGCTCACACACTCACTTTGAGCTCTTTGATCCCGAGACACGAAACACAAAATGAAGCATTGCGGGGCACACGCGAGAGCTGCGCGCGCTGCCTTCACTCTCCACGGTTCTCATGGTGCGTTTAAGTGCAGCGTGGCGCTTCCGACTTGCCATCACTGTACCGTGAATCTCGCTGAATCTCGATCAGACTCGAAAGAAGAAAAATGTCCGAGGAAGCTCCCGCACCTGCTCCCGCCCCGGCCAAGGCGGCCAAGAAGAAGAAGACGACGGCTTCCAAGCCCAAGAAGGTCGGCCCCAGCGTGGGCGAGCTGATTGTGAAAGCCGTGGCCGCTTCCAAGGAGCGCAGCGGCGTGTCCGCAGCCGCTCTCAAGAAGGCTCTGGCTGCCGGAGGCTACGATGTGGACAAGAACAAGGCCCGCGTCAAGACCGCCATCAAGAGCCTGGTGGCGAAGGGCACACTGGTGCAGACCAAGGGCACCGGGGCCTCCGGATCCTTCAAGATGAACAAGAAGGCTACTGACAGCAAAGCCAAGAAGCCCGCAAAGAAAGCAGCTCCTAAAGCCAAGAAGCCCGCCGCTGCCAAAGCCAAGAAACCGGCAGCAGCCGCTAAGAAGTCGCCCAAAAAGGCAGCAGCAGCCAAGAAGCCCGCCCAAGAAGGCCAAGAAGCCCGCGGCGACGGCCAAGAAAGCGCCCAAAAGCCCCAAGAAGGCGGCCAAGAGCCCCAAGAAGGTGCTGAAGAAGGTTCCCGCAGCAAAGAAGTCCCCCGCCAAGAAGGCCGCCAAGCCCAAAGTCAAGAAGGCAGCCACAGCAGCCAAGAAGAAGTGAGCTGCCACCACTCTCACACTCAACAACGGCTCTTCTCAGAGCCACCACAGCAACACACAAGAGCTCCTTCCTCACACTCACTCACCACTCTGTTATTCACAATAGTGTCATTATTGTTAAAGCACACTTTTCCTCATTACATTTACAACTTTTATTAGTATCATGATGCACATTAGTGCTGTCTGCAGAAGTCAAAAACAACACAAATAGTAACAATTCATTCTTTACAATCATACCTTTATAGTACAAGACATCACACCACTTCTTGTCTTTCTATGAAACACTATCATACAAGAAATACACTGTTAAAAGTTATCACCTACGTTTTTAAATATTCTATTAAAATAACGTGACAGAAAATATTACATTTATAGTTGCATGTTATTATTTTTGAAAAGCCTACACTGGCTGTTGTAGTGGAAGTACACTGTATATTTTAATGATACTTAGCCAAAATATAACACTTGAAATGCTCTACTCTACAACCTTACCTGACTAAATCTAGGCCAGCTGAATTGATATTGGGTGATTTCAGGGACACACATTTTACTCCAGGCTGAACCCATGCAGCTATTTATTTTAGCATGTATTTATTTCATTACTCATTTCATAACCATTTTGATTCATGTACATTTGAACTAATGGAGTTCTGTAGCGTTAAGAATGCGGGCAATTCTTTTATTTCAAAATATAGTCTTGAGGTTTACTTCTATTGTTCAGTCTGGGGGCCTGTCCTCTCCCCAGGGTAGTAACTGTGTAACTCTCATTTTATTGAGTAAATTCTTCCCACTATACAGTTACACACCAAAGTTTATAGCTAAACCAACTGATTTGGCACATCAGAGGTCAGGGTTCAGCAACTTAATCTCAGTCTTGAGAGCTTTAAGGTCGCATGAAATGCTTTCAGAACTCAAATCCTCTATTGTCCTTAGAATGACTTTGTCAACCCCTGTTTTAACAAAACCCAGACTTATCAATAATTTCCTGTTCTTCTGATCTCCAGCTGCCCCCTATTACATAAGCACATTCTATTGTAATCGTTGTTTTATTCTACTCACAATAGACACAAAAACCTAAGTGTAGATGTAAGTGACTTTGCAAAATGTCCTAAATTCAGCAGCAGTGCTGAACATGTTGCTAACAGCTCCACATTTTCCTCCCTCTGTACCTGGATAGTTCCTGCAGCACCAAAGAACTCCACCTGTCCCTCTCCTCCTCTTCATCTTCTGTGTTATGATTTGCTATTGCGTTTGACAAGATTTGTGGTCTTACCACACGTGTCATGAACCATGTGGTCTGTTTCCATGAGCTTAGGATCTGCTTTTATTATCAAGCGAGTGAACCATGATGCCATGATTTTTGGATGTAATGTTAAAATTTTTGAGTTAGAATTTCTACTCTTGCCTGATGACAAAATAAAGTAATGCTAGTAATTTCTTTAAGGTGCATTTGAATCCCCTACTATGAAAAATGACATGAATGAATGTACATTTTAAAATAAATTTAAGATGCATCCCCACTAAATTTCCTAGTACACAAGTTGTTAAAGTCACATTAATGTCAAGAAGGATGTTTGCTCAGAGAGAAGTGTGTGGCTCTTAAAAGAGCCTTTGTTGTTGGTGAAGCCGAGCGCTTTGCATTTACTTGGCCTTGACGGGCTTCTCGGTCTTCTTGGGCAGCAGCACAGCCTGGATGTTGGGCAGCACACCACCCTGAGCGATAGTGACTCCCCCAAGGAGCTTGTTGAGCTCCTCGTCGTTGCGCACAGCCAGCTGCAGGTGACGTGGGATGATGCGAGTCTTCTTGTTGTCGCGGGCTGCGTTGCCAGCCAGCTCCAGAATCTCAGCGGTCAGGTACTCGAGCACAGCTGCCAGGTAAACGGGGGCGCCGGCTCCCACACGCTCCGCATAGTTGCCTTTGCGCAGCAGTCTGTGGACACGACCCACGGGGAACTGAAGCCCGGCACGGGATGAGCGAGTCTTAGCCTTTGCTCTGGCTTTGCCTCCGGTCTTGCCACGCCCACTCATTTTGACAGGTTCTTTTCTTCGTAGTATCGACACTAAGAGAAAATGTGGCCCGATCTGCTCAAAGCCTCGCTTATATTTCCGCAGAGCGCGCGCAGCTTCGTCACGCACCAATCGCAGAGAGGCTTGCGGCAGCGCGCAAATTCAATGCACTTTTCTTCAATGAGCAGCACACACCGAGGCGGGGCGGTGCTCCTCTGAACGGTGCTGCGCACCACGTGCAGCCCCTCACCAATCACGAGCCGGAGCGGCACCGCGTCACAGCCAGTCACAGACTTTAAGAGCAGCGAGTCTCCTCTGTTTGCTACATTTTATGCTGTTAGCAGTAAAAAGCAAAGAGAGAAAGAATGGCAAGAACCAAGCAGACCGCTCGCAAGTCTACTGGCGGCAAAGCCCCCAGGAAGCAGCTGGCCACCAAGGCCGCTCGTAAGAGCGCCCCGGCCACCGGAGGCGTCAAGAAGCCCCATCGTTATAGGCCCGGTACCGTGGCTCTGCGCGAGATCCGCCGTTACCAGAAATCCACCGAGCTGCTCATCCGCAAGCTGCCCTTCCAGCGCCTGGTCCGCGAGATCGCTCAGGACTTCAAGACCGACCTGCGTTTCCAGAGCTCTGCCGTCATGGCTCTGCAGGAGGCCAGCGAGGCTTACCTGGTCGGACTCTTCGAGGACACCAACCTGTGCGCCATCCACGCCAAGAGGGTCACCATCATGCCCAAAGACATCCAGCTGGCTCGCCGCATCCGCGGAGAGAGAGCTTAAGCTACACGCTCTCCTACAAACAACGGCTCTTTTCAGAGCCACCTCACTCCCACCAAGAGCTCGCTCCATTCTTACAGTTAGATCAATATTATACTCAAACTCCAATTTTCATGCTTTCTATAGTAGAAACTACAGTCGGCATGAAGGTGGAATTCACTGACTTCAGTTACAAAAATTCTAAATTAATGTTTAGCATGAATTGTTGTATGCTAAAATTTCCTTTACTTATTGACTTATTATTTTTTTTTTTTTTCCCAAGCTCATCACATTGGAGTGCTTTATGCTAGGCAGCATGATAAACCCTGTGCTCTCAAGTACCTTTGGTAAATTCCTGTTGTTTTAATGTGATATGAAATACTATAGACATGACAGTAAGCTTAACATGAATCTGATTTTTTTTTTTTTTTTTTCCTTCCCCAAAAATATATTACTTAAAATATTTACACAATTCTTTAAAGTAACTGTAAGGGTGGAAACACAGTATCAGTCCTGCTCTGCTGGTAATGATCCAGTACATATAACAGTGCTGCTGTCTATACTGTCGATAGCTGGATTGACCTTCTCACCTCTACCACTAAGAACCCCATGTGACAAATATGGCCAATGTGATTGGCTGTGCCTTTCAGGGAGCTCTGTTTAGTTTTAGCAGCAGCAAGCCTGCGCTGCGAGGACCTGCAAGGAGGAGAGGAGGATGGCAGCAAAAAGGAAGAACCTGGATATAAGAAAGTATTTTTCAAAGGAACCTGTAAGTCAATTAAAGCCAAATTAACTCATGAAATGCGTCCGTCTTAATAACTTTACAGGCTATGCTAGGCTTTGGCCCACATCAGTCTAAAATTGTATGTAACCATGAATAACGTGTTAGTTAGCACTATTACTTATCTCAGTCTCCCAGAGTAGCATTTCTAATTTTGATTGAAACTGTCAGAGAAAACGGAGCCTCGAGCAAGCCAGGATATTAGTTTACAGAGGCTGTTAAAATTATGTCTACAATAAAATGTTGGTGACACAATAATTTCATTCTTTTAAAAATGCACTCACCCTACAAACATTACTGATGAGTCAAGATCTGCACAGACTGACAGAAACACTGAAACAGCTACACATTTTATTCTTATTGTCCTATGTTCGTATGTCCTATTTGTCAGGTGACAGAAGAACCAACACAAAGCTCAGAAAGTAATGGTGACACAAGATCACAGGTGAATCCAGTTCCAATCCAATCCAGTTTTATTTATAAAGCACTTTAAAATACCCAGCACAGGAACAAAGTGCTGTACAGAAAATACATTAGAACAACAGAAAACAGCAAAGATAAATGACTTGATGGTTCATGAGTGTATTTGAAGCACATGTGTGACTGCATGTATTTGGAATGTCTCACTGTTATTATCAGGTGACAGAGGCAGCTCTGCCATGTTGTAGCTCAGAGGTGAAGAGGCGAGGTCACAGGTGACTGACTGATGATTTGGTGCTGTAGATTAACTAGTAATTATTATCATGACAATTGTCAGGCTACTTTTAGTCATCCCAGTATCCTCAGCTGAGGCTGAAAGAAGCTTCAGTGCTCTCACAAGACTAAAAACATGGCTCAGCTCAACAATGACACAATGAGATTAAACAATGTTGCTGTGTGCCATGTCCACCAGGAGAGACTGGACAGTATGGATTTAAAACAAATATGCCAGCAGTTTACCTCAGTTAACAAGAGAAGGCATGTGATTGACTTAAATTGTAAAGTTATTACCCAGACTTTTTGTTATAAACTTGCTGTAAAAACAGAAATCTGTGTAGTAAGAGCATAAACATTGTTTGTTCCTTAAAGTACTTGCACTAAAAGTTAAAAAAAAGACAGCTGAGTAGATTAAAGAGGTTCACACTTACAATAAGTATAAATCACTGCAAACTCATTTAGGTCTGAGATTCATTTAGACCGACAGCGAGCCACAGCTGTGTGCTACATGCAAACACGCTTTGTGTATGGTGTATTTTCTGTAATTCTGATCTGCTCCCTCAAAGGAGCTTTTTTATTTTTTTTTTTTTACCTGGAAGCATGTCAATTAAACGTAGACAACCTGACGAAACTTCTTGTTTGCGATGTGCGTCGTTTCATCAGAGCATTTACAGTTGCCGTTGATACTTTGTTTGCAGTTTAAACAGACATGTTGCATTTCAAGTGCATAAAATCTGGGTACTAAAAACATCTTTAATAATGTTCCTTGTATGAAGGTTATGTCGGGATTGTAAGACTGAGTAAGCCTGTCAGAAGGAAGATCACACATCAAAACTGTTACATTGATATGATTGGTGAAAATGATATTTCAGGCACACATCAGGAAGAGGTTTCAAAAGCTTCTCAGGGCTTCATCTACTCATGTCCACTCTCTACTAGATCAAAGGTGGGTTGGTTATCTTAAAAAATAAATAAGCACTGCTGCTTCAAGCGGATTTCTCAAGAAGGCATTTACAAATAAACTGATAGATCAGTGAAATCTGTCTTTCAGTGTATGACTGTTCACACTCCTGCTATAGGTGAGTTTTAATAAACAGTGGTATTGAATAGGTCTGTAACCTCAGAAGTTCAGTTTGTTATTGTAATTTTGTTAAGAAAAGCACACGTTACAAACACCTTAATTTTATAGCGAAACGAAGAGTCATATGTTGGGAATCTCAGTCTGTAATTGTTTGTGAAGTTATAACGCACTAGTACTTCAAAAGTCGGTGGGGATACACGGGCAGGTATTTTACTTACATTTCCAAGACTTTCCTCCAAAACATGACCAAATCAACAAGACCGCAGAACAAAGCTCTTATAGTGAAGTGTGTGGCTCTTAAAAGAGCCGTTTGATGGATTAGAGTGAATAAGTTTAACCGCCGAAGCCGTACAGAGTGCGGCCCTGCCTCTTCAGAGCGTACACCACATCCATGGCGGTCACAGTCTTCCTCTTGGCGTGCTCAGTGTAGGTGACGGCGTCACGGATGACGTTCTCCAGGAACACCTTCAGCACTCCGCGAGTCTCCTCATAGATCAGACCGGAGATACGCTTCACTCCGCCACGGCGAGCCAGACGGCGGATGGCGGGTTTGGTGATGCCCTGGATGTTATCACGGAGAACTTTACGGTGACGTTTGGCGCCTCCTTTGCCGAGTCCCTTGCCACCTTTGCCCCTTCCACTCATGGTTATAGTTTCTTCCTTGAACGAACAAAGTCGAATAAACCTCAAGCCCACGGAGCCGTGTTATTATGTGTGCTCGGCGGACGTAAAAGAAAACAGACGGTTCACTAGACTGCTCGAAGCTCAGTGGCTCCGCCCACTCTTCTATTCTCTGAATGTGGAAATATTGTCTTTTGTTAATGACAAAGTCTAACCGAAGGGTATGGGCTCAAAATGTGGTCATAAATATTTTGTACTTGTAAATCAGGAAAAATTATTTTTACACATACAAATCCTGATTTACAAGTACAAAATATTTATGACCACATTTTGAGCCCATAAATGAAGTCTTTGGAAAGAAACCAGTTTGACATAATCTGAGCTTAGTGAAATGACCCTTCTGAAAACAGCTGATAGAAACAATGCAAACTGTAATCATGAATGCACAGAAATGATGTGGTATATAAATAATCCTCAGATGCCAACAAAGGGAGGAAAGTGTGCCAGACAACATTCTTCGTACTATCACACCATCTACTTGAGTTGTTAAAACATGGTAGAAGTGACAGTCGTTTACCACGTCTTGAAGATATCCTCAGTTGAGGTCAGAAGCTTCACTGGACTCAGTGCAAAAAGAGATACAAACTATTAAAATAATAGAAAACAAAGAAACATTTCACAAAGAGTGAAAATAATATCACAACCAAAACCTTCATCTTGTGAATGTTGCTACCTGTAAACTTCATGTATCCAGTGGTTTATACAGTATGAACATCACATTTAATTTTACTTTGTGTATGTTCATTTTTATTGCCATATTGAAATTAACCTTGTGTTTTTTTAGATGAATCGTTATGTCTCCAGATCAGAAGTAAAGATTAAAAGATGAATTTATTCATAATTTCAACACATGCAGTGATAAGTAGGATGTATTCTAGATGTCGTGGTAAAAACTACAATTATAGAAAAACAATTCTAAATGCAGCATGCATTTCTAATGCATTATTTTTGATTGATTTGTATCTCACTGTTATCTGGATTCACTTAATGTAACATCAGCAATCAGGACATGAGGTTACATGAAGATGGTTATAAACTCGATCAATAACCCAGGGTTTCCCAACTAGTTAGTAGCACATTCATGTGAAGGGGATGGAGCTGGTAGCACCTGACCAATGACAAACAGTGAGGCCTCTGGGTGACATGGACAAGCTAACCTGCTGAAGGTCAAACCAATCATCAAGATCAAGATTAAAACTGATTTAATTAACTGTTGGAGTGATTTTGATAAAAAGTTTTCATTGTTGTGCTTAAAATTGTAAACCTTGTCTTAAACTCCAGGTACACTTGCATGTAAGATTCTGGTTTCCTTATTTGGTAAGGAATGTTCACTTCCTGGCCTTTATGGGCTCACCTGTGCTTGTATATGATGGACCATTAAAGGGGTTAAGCCATATACGGGGTGAGGGGAGATGACCCTTTTATGACTAGAGATGTTGTTAAAACGGTTGTAATCATATGACTAGCAGGAAGTCACGTATACAGAGACACACACACACACATTCACTCACGTGCTCACACATGCATGCACACACACGCACACACACACACGCGCACACACACACACACACACACACACACACAGACACACACACAGTGCCTTAGCTTTTATGACACACCATATGGGTTTTACAATGGGGTGCTTATGTTTTCACTAAATAAAAAGCTGCGAGGAAGGCTGGAGTTGAAGTTGACTGAGATCAGGTGAGGAGCTTGGAGCTCTGGATCCTGACCAGACCGGCTTCCCTGCAAGTTAAAATGGACTGAGCTCTGAGTGTCTTGCTTCGTTCACAGGATAAGTCTCTGAGTTAGCGAGGCCTGCAAGTGCAGACCTAACAGTGACTTTGGACATGGCATGGCTGTTAGTCTGAGTATTTCATAAACTGCTGATGTGCTGAGATTTTACCCCACAAACATCTGTAGCTCCTAAAGTAAGGAAATCCCAAAAAGTTGATTCTGTTCTCTGTGTGAAAATGCTTTGCTGATGTCAGAGGTCAGAGGGGAATTGCCAGACTGCTTCCAGCTGATAGGAAGGCAATATAAATTCAGATGACTACATGTTACAATCGAGGTATCCAGAAGAGCATCTCTGAACTCACAGTACCTAAAACGTTGAGGCAAATGCACCACAGCAGCAGAAGACCACACTCCTATCAGTTTAGAACTGGAAAGTGAGGCTACAATTTGAACAAACTCATGAAAACTGAACAACAGAAGAGACATTGTCTGGTCTCATTAGTGTCAGCTTTTACTGCAACGTTCAGATGGTATAGTCTGAATTTAGTCTAAATCATGAATCCATTCTGATTTGCATCCATGGTACAGGCTGCTGGTGTCATGGTGTGGGGGCATTTTTCTCGCCACACTTTGGGCTTCTTAGTACAAACTGAGCACCATTCAAACACCACATAACACTACAATATTGTTGCTGACCATGTCAGCAAAAATGTTACAGCTTGCATTAAAACGATGGGCAAAAAATTATTAAGCAAATGATTCAAATTGAGATTTGATTGGTAAAATGTCAGATTAGGTTCCATAATGAAAAAAATATGTGTGTGTATAATTGATTGACTTTCAGTTATAATAAATAAAAGTCAAAGTTAGTCAAATCATGAAGCACCAAAGTGATAATGACTGTACCACCTAATTTTCTTTATTTATTTATAAAAAAAACACTGAAAAAAGAATCGCGAGTGCCTCTCGGAGATTGCATTTTGTTTTTTCTTTGTCTTTCTGTCTTCTCATCACTTAGGCTACATTCACACCGCAGGCGAAAGCACATCAATCGTCTCTCTTTCGTCTCTCTTTCGTCTCTCTTTGTTACTGTTTGTTTATACTGGAGCACTGTAACCAAAAATAATTTCCCCTAGGGATCAATAAGGTATTCTGATTCTGATCAAATCTAACTTTTTTGACCCCATATCCAATCTAGGTATGACAATTTGAACAGCACAAATCTGATATTTTCAAATCTGATCTGGGTCACTTTCGTATGTGGTACTGAATCCGATACATATCTGATGTTTTAGAAAGCGACTGCTGTTTGAACGGTCATGTCGCATTAAATCCATCTTTTACGTCACTGACACAAGACAGACGCCAATTATAAGCACCAGAGAAGACAAACCTCTGCACGGAGGTAGCAACCACTGCTCGAAACAAGGACATTGTTAAAGCACGGGCTCTCTTTTTTTCAGTGTCCTTTTTTCTCTAATTAATTTGTCAAAATTCTGTCGGTTACGACTGTGCAGAAGTTGATAGACAGCTGCAACAACACCTACTAGCTCTGTAGCCGCCATTTTTACTTCCGTAAACAGAGCGCGTTGTTTGTGACGTCTTCTTTTGCGCATGCAGGCCGCTTTGATTGCCGTGAACCGTTCACACTAGAGCGCATTTGCTGTCACATTTTATCTGTAGTGTGAACAACCACACAAAAAAATTGGATTTGATCAAAAAATTGTAATTAAGCATTAAGACCTGCAGTATGAATGTAGCCTCAGTCTCTTTGCTTTCTCACTTATCACAACAGGACGTTATCCCATTTTAAAGTGTGGGATCATGCAAAGTCCATCATTAGCTTGAGTGGTGCCGATCATTTAACGACAGTAATACACTTGCCCATAGACTTGCACACTGCTGGCTTGATACCAGTGAAGAGCAGTGTGTGCGTTTGGATCTGAAATAAAAGGACATTAAAATGAGCTCCACAACTGGTAAGGTTGAGATCGTTAATTTTTTTAATTGCATGTTAATTTTTTACTGGTCATTAGCAGCGCATCTACATTTCACGTCAGTTTTTGCTTCAATTCGTACCAGTTACACCTCACGCAGGTATTTTTTCATGTATTTGTATGAGACATTGACTACTTGGGTAAATATATTTGTACTTTCCAAAGTTTTTGTGATGCTAAATTGTTTCAAATGTAATATTATTTAAAATGTGTCTAATATTATTATTAATATTATTATTACTTTTAAGATTATTGTCTCAAAAACAAAAAGACATTAAATCAACTTGTTTTCTGATAAAACTAATTGCATCATCAGTACACTGTAAACTTTAATTGCTCCAGCAAAAATAGACATGATGGTGGATTTTAATGAAATGTTGTTTCCAGTCTAACTTTTGTCCCCCTCAAACAACACTTTAAGCAGCATGTCAGATAACTCTTCATCCTCTGCCTTTGACTGCGTTATGTCAAGCATTGGGATTTCCATAATCATTGCTTTTCTCATCACCAAGATATTTGTTACCCTTTGTCTCTCCATCCTCATCCTCTACGTGGCTTACCAAAGATGGCAGTGGGAGTCTTTGGCAACAACAAGTCACTCTGACATTTTCACCTATAATGTGACTGCCATTGAACTGATATTTGTGTTGGGGGCTGCTGCTTTCTTATGTGGCACATACACTAATAGCTCAGTGTTGCTTCAGTTTGGGATGTATTCAATTTCTATTGTCTTCCCAGGAGAGATATTCTTTAACACTGTTACATGTGTGGAGCGCTACCTGGCTGTTGTTCACCCCATCACCTATATGGGGCTGAGACAGTCGGGTGGGGTCAGGATCAGAAACATCTGCACTGGGTGTGTGTGGTTGATGTGCTTTACTTGGATTGGAGTAACAGCTCTATATTACCCTAATGTTCCCTATGTTCTATATTTCTCTGTGATGGCGGCCTCATTAATTATCATCTCTTTTTGTAGCCTCTCTGTTCTCTTTGTTCTGATTCGTCCAGGTCCAGGAGAAATGCGAGCACACAAGGAGAAGGTTGATCATTCAAAACAGAAAGCCTTCTACACCATCACAGCAATAATGATAGTCCTGTTGGTGTGTTTTCTAGGAATGCTTGTTACAGTTGGCCTGAATAACTCAAATCTGTTACATAACACAGACCGATATGTCATTTTCTTGTCTTATAACTGGTTCAATTTGCCCATGAGTCTGATTTTACCTCTATTATTTCTACACAGAGCAGGAAAACTGTCCTGTAGCTGTTTCAGCAAGAATTAAAAATAAACAAAATAGGCAATGACAAAAATAATAATAGGTGGAATTTAAGTAGAAGTGTTGGATTTGTGAAAAGTGTGCTTTTCCTGTGTCAGTTTGTGCGGCTCTTCCTAAATACTGTGTTATGTAGCAGGATTCAATTTGAATCAAACTTTGGAATCTGTTTTACATTGTTCACAAAAATGTGCACCAACCTAATTCAATTAAAGTATGGACAGCACTGAAATGAAATGAAATAAAAGCAGGTATAGAAAAAAAAACTGTAATGCCTGGACTGTGAAATAATTGTAGGAAACTGAAGTGTTCACTGAACCTTCTGACAAAAAAATAAATGTATTAAATTAAATTAAGTTAAATTAAATATCAACTGCATATGACTTTTAATTTGTATGATTTTTGCCACATTTGGCATTTTGTGCAGTTTCTTGCTCATGGCAGTACTGCATGTGTCTGATTGTATACAACAGGTTTTTCGGGAAAAAGTCACACCAGTGATCTGGAGATCTCAAAACTTGATGTATCACACATGATACACTTGGCTTTACAGTGAAGTTATAAGTTAAATAACGAGTAGCACATCTGTTTAATTAAAGGATAAGTTTTTAACTTTCAGATTTCAATATAAATTCAGAGTTACTGTGTGCACAGAAAAACAAATACAACAATCAGAAAATCTCATAAAAATCATTATTGAATTAATCTCTTTTTGTGGTCAGTCTTTATTTCATGTTTATTTGAAAAAAACATTGTCTTTAAGCTTGTATGAAACCTTTCAGTTGCATTTGATCTATTATCTATTTTGCATGTCTTGTCATCACAGCATATTCTGTATAATAATTGTGTTGCATTAAACTTGAGAAGTAAACTTATAACGCATTAACTTCTTCTGTCAAATGCATAAATGCAGACTTTTAATCCAACATCCATAAACTGTATATATAATGAATCTGTATATATGATCATAAATGTGAGAAAGAAATGTCCAAAACGATAATATTGTGTCTTTAATATATATGTGGCTTGTATCCTATTGATGGTGTAAGACATACTGTATTCCTAGTGACAAAAAAAACCTCTCTATGGCAACTGTATGCAGCCCCTCAGTTGTTTTTAATGTCAGGTTTTTGATTAGCAGTAGCACTGCAGGTTGAAGTCGAAGTAGTGGCCATTTGATTCACAGTAACCTTTATTTGCTTAAACAAACAAAACCATCACACCTGGCTGGGAATGAACGTGGAGAAAATTTGCTTAATTCAGAGAACACTTGATTTTACACGTTCACAGTCAGCAAAGAGCACACATTATGGAAACATAGTCAAATTCTGTAAATGCTTGGTTTAAGTCAATATGAACAAACACCAGGCTTTATTTAGAGGTCATTTAGAGGGGATCCTGCCAAACAGCAAGTCTGTTTAGATAGTCTAGAATTGGCTTTCCAGTAACGATGACTGTTCATGTTCATTATCAAATGTACATTATGTAAACTCCATTTATGTTTGCCATGTTTTCATTCAAATTTGCCAGTCTTTGGTATTTAAATTACGCCAGACAAAATAAATGTAAGACAGGTACAACCTAATGTAAAATAGGAAACACTGTAACACCATTAGTAATGTTCACACTGATCACACTTTGTTCGTTTGTGTAAAATAATTACAAAAATAAAAGCATAAAATAAAGAAAAGAATCACTGCAGAGCAGTAAGGGAATTTGGAGAAGGGGCAAAGGTCAAACTGAAACAGAGGAAGACATGAGTATCATTAAGTTATTAAGTGTTTCCCATTCATTTAGTTATTCAAAGGTAATTATCCAACTCTGTGTTTAGGGGAAAAGATGCATTAAGAAATAGTAAACCTATTCCTGTAACCAGTCAGACTGTACAGTCCTACGACCTGCAAAACTCCTTAGTTAGGCACTAACATAGGAGACTACAAAATAAGTGTCCTATAGATATACAATCTGATATTATTACATCGAAAAATAAGCAGGTAGTGGGGGTATCTTTAGCTCAGAGGCTAAAACCTATAACTACTAAACTTCATAGAAGGTGCAAAATTATGTCACAAAACACACTATTATTAATTGCTAGATATAAAAGGAACTGACAGAACTTACATCTATTGTTTTCTGAAGGACTCCTCTGAAGGAGTGTTTTCAGATTCAACACAAATGATCTCAAAGACGTAGGTCATTGTCCAAATTCATGGACTGCATCTTCCTGAGGCCACATTTGAAGGCCGATTACGTCACAGCGACGCGACGAAGGCTGTCCAAATTCATAGACTCCTCCGAATGCAGCCAACAAATGCGTCCTCCTTTTCCCCAAATTTGAAGGATGGGTTGAGTGTGTCCTTCGTGGCCCACCATATCTCAGAATTCATAGCGCCACCCAGCCAATTCAAGTTTTTAACAATGGCCGCTACTAAGTTTTGATATTACTCTTATTACTCTTTCTGGGTCACAAAATAAACTTTTAACATATTTTCAGGCGAGAATGTAGCTGTGTACACTTCAAATGTCTGCTTGGTTTATCAAGACATCGCATATTTGCAAAAGTGCTTCGACGTTTTCGGAGACGTCTGTTATCCACCCGCTCTATAGCTAGCCGGGAGCTTGAGGGTCACTGGAGACACTGAGAACGGCACAACTCCGGGCACATCATTTTCAGATCACCGCGGACTTTCGCTACTCAGGTTAAACGTATTATACTTAGATAACCTAAAAATGTTATTGTTTGGCTTTTTTCAGTGTTTTATTTGTTCGTGAGAAAATCAGTTTGGCTGAGATTAAAGTTATTAGATTAGATTAGATAAAATAAAACTTTATTAATCCCCCGGGTGGGTTCCTTGGGGGTTTTCACACAGCTGAATAAACGTGAAACAGAAAACTGATAAAACAGAAGTGTGAGATGGTCGAGAATTTACACCAGTGTCCTGTTATATTTTAGATAGCAAGGAGCAGACGGCTGAGTTTATTAAACTCCACCGATACAGCGGTGACGCTAATCTGAAGGCTAGACCGTCCAATTTCACAGCCGTTTACTTCCAGCCTACCCGACCTTCTAAGGACCCGGCCCATGTAGACCGCGAAGGCCGGGTCCTTAGGAGGATGCAGCCCATGAATTTGGACACGACCGTAGCCATGCTTTTCCCACTGTTCTCTGCACTTCCTGCTTCCTGTCTTTCCAAATGTCAAAATAAAAGCTTCACACATTTCTGATGTACAACAATAGAAATAACATTTCCATGGGTACTTATTTGTCTCATTAGAATATAAAACAATTTCAAGACAGAAGACTGAATTACAAATGCTCCGTCTCCAAATTAAAATACTGTTTACTTCTTCAAGAGCATATAAATTTAGTATACAAGTATTTTTACTTGTTGTACTCATATTTTTAGAGAAAAAAAATGGTAATTGCATTAATTAAACGTCTCATAAAAAAAGTTAGGTGAATGTTGGACTCAAGCTTATTTAACAACAGCAAATTAAGAATAGGAATTTGTTGCTTTTTCGAAAAGATGCGTTCAAAAGAAAATGTATCCTACTTAAGTTTGTTTTAAGTAAAGTTCACATTTAAGCTACATTTGATGTTTTTAATCTTTCAGATGAATCTCTTGTGTTTAATCATCCTATAAATGAAGATGTATTTAAAAGTATGTACTTTTGGTAAAAGGAAATCATCTTTATTCTTGGTCAAAGAAATATTGGAAATATAAATCTAATTAATATAGTGAATGAGAAATACAGTTTGAGTAATGAAAAGGCTTGTTCTAATGTCAGGATTTTTTGTGGGTGGACATGATCCAGCTTTGACCTTGTCGGATTAATGTTTGTGTGTGTGACTGCAGGAATCATGCCAAACCATCATACAAAATTCTGAGTAAAAGAAATGGTATTACTGGGTAAACACAGAATCATAATTCATATATGATTTTGCTGATAGTCATTCCTTTTTGCTTAATACTGATTGGAATATGATCACAATATGAAGTTTAACAAACATACCTGTATGGAAGAGGACTCCCTTACTAGGATTATTTACATTATAACTTGTATAGCATGCTAGGAGCACTGTTGCACTTTTTAAAAAGCACCTTATCTAGCACTTTATTTAGCATTGCACCTTGAACATAGATTGGCACATGAAGAACATTTGCACAGAAGTTTAATTATTTATTGAATATTTATTGTGTATTTTAAAATCAGTATGTAGCCTTTTGGTTCCAGGTCCTGCACAGCTGCTCCTCACTAGGAAGTGTGGCGGCTGTCTGTGAGGAGGAAAGGTTGTTACTGAGAGCAAATAAGGTTAACCATTGAGGAGAGCTGGGGCAAATGTGTTTGAAATTCTAGAAATAAAGGTGGTGCAAAGAAGTGACTATGAGATGTGATTACTCATCCTTTTTTTCCTGTGTCACCATTTAAAAGGTTCAGGGAGAGGCCATTGGTTAGGGGAGTGTGGGGAATCTTTGTGCTTGGGGCTTTTGGTGTTTTTATAATAATGGTAAAATGTAAAATATTTATTTACATAAAATGTATGTATATATTTATTTAATACAAATGTTGTATTATAGAATGTGGTGGAAGATTAGAATTTGAAAACTCACCGCCAGTAAAATAATGGTTTAGCCCTTAACAGCTAAAAGTATTTACGGCTGCCACTTGTCATTAGACAGAGTGATTGTTGTGTTGTGAGGAAGCTTGACATGTGAGTCACTGTCATAGCAGTAGAGCTATATGGGCCTCTGGTTTCCACCATCTTATGTCTTGGTCTTCCGCATTCTAAATCCAGCCACAAAAAGTTGCCCTGTTACAATAACAGATAAGAGAATATAATAATGATTCTAATAACAGACATCACACTGAGACTCTGTGTGGGGTGGCTTGACCTTGGGGGAGTATCTAAGTGTGAATGTAGAATGGAAGGTAGGAGTGAAAATGACAAAAAGGAGTCAATGATGTCAGAGAATCCGATTTTGTCAGATAGTGAGAGTCAGATTTTGGCTTTTTCTCTGCTCCTTTTTGCCATGTTAGATTATTAATTCAGAAGGGTTTGTACTGATAGTTTTTATTCCAAGATTTTCCACTGTTTCCCTGTGGTTTGTAACTTTGAGAAGACTTGGATTTCCACTGTATTCCTGGGGAAATTTTACAAGGGCTGCTCCTTTCCTGTTGGATTATTTTGATCACCATGGAGCACCTCATCTTTAGGCCTTGCCATGTCCATCTCTTCTTGAACCTCTCTCCTCCTAAAGACTAGAACAAGATTAACATGAACTCAGAGTAGGTTAAATGGAGATGTATAATTCAAGTGGCTGGATTATGTCACTCCAGTGCTTTAAAAGTAACAGATCCTTTGAGCATAATTTCCAGGCCACTAAATTAAACCCAGTCCATTAACAAGTGCATCGATCTAGAGAGGCGCCCAACGGGTGTGGCTGGTAGAAGACAGGGCCTGCAAAGCTGCTCAGGCCAGATGTTCTTTGCTCTTGTGTTTTGTTTTGTTTTTTCAGTCAGATTAGGTAGGCTCGACACGTGAAAGAGAGAGGTAGTTAGAACTGGAAGACTGCTGTCATCAGACCAGCCCCACCTGAACTCTGCATTGCCCACTGGGCAATACCTATACGATAAGTGATTAGGACTTTTTAAAAAGAGAGTCAATCCAGACTTTCTCTATTGGAGTGCTGGTTCAACAGATGGACAGAACCAAAGTGATAATGACTTCACCACACAGTTTTTTCCTTAGTTTCTCCCTCCATGCATTTCTGTCTTACTGAACTATGCAAGGCCTTCACAGAACATAACATGACCAGATTTTATCATCAGTGTTCTCTCTGCTGGGAAGAGCTCAGGTATTTCCAGTCATTGATGACATAACTGCACCTACTAGGCACCTGAAGCACAAAACACACAATGAAAAACAACCTGCCACTCCAGCTGCCAAAAGAGGTCATCACATTTTACTGTGTCATGCAAAGTCCATTATCAGTTTGACTGATGCCCATCATTTAACCACATTCAGTAATACACTTGCACATAGACTTACACACTGCTGGCTGGATACCAGCGAAGAGCAGTGTGTGAATGTAGATCTGAAAGAAAAGTAGAGTAAAACGTGAGCCATGAATGGTAAGGTGGAGATTATTTAGCTACGTATCACTTAATATTTATTTTCATGTCTGACTGTTAATTTGTCGCTTGTCATTAACAGAGGTTGGCGGCACTAAAATGTTTCATATGTGACTGACTCTTTCAATTGACACAACTTTTGACTAATGGAGGTTATGTAAAGTACAGACTTTATTTAGTATTGACATATTTGTCTGAGACAGTGGTTGATTCATTATATATATTAATGAGTCATCTTTGCAGAGTAAAGTATTTGATATGGCTGCATTGTTTTTACATTTGATATTTTAAATGTATTTAAAACATTTTTTTCAAATATAAATATACAGAAGTCCACCAAAGAAAAACTTAAGCTAAAATTGATTATATTAGGATTATTATTGTTGTTGTTATTATTATTATTACTACTACTTTTTAAGATTTAGTGTCTAAAAATAATCAAATGAGACATTAAAATTTTCTTTTTATCTGATAACAGGAATCAAAATTGTAATACTACTTATATTCTTTTAGTTTAAAAGAGACTTTTTTTCTTGCTTTTTATTATTAATTTCCAAATATTATGGTGTGAGAAGTATACTCTGAACTGTAATTTATCTATAAAATAAACAAACAATATTTTAATGAAATATTGTTGCCTGCCTAACTTTTTTGTTGTTGTTTTGTTTCCCTCCTTTCCTCCACACAAACTTCACAACACCACATTAAGCAGCATGTCAGACAACTTGTCTTCCTCTGCCTTTGACTGCTTTACCTCAAACACTGGGATTGCGATTTTTTTCACATCACCAAGGCATTTGTTATCCTCTGTCTTTCCATCATCATCCTCTACATTGGTTACCAACGATGGCAGCGGCAGTCATTCTTGGTAGCAAACAAGTCTCTCTGACATTTTCACCTCGTCCCTGACCTGGAGTGGGCACTCCACCCTTTTCTGGCTGAGGACCATGGCCTCAGATTTGGAGGTGATGATTTTCATTCCCACCGCTTCACCCTTGGCTGCAAATTGTTCCAGTGCAAGCTGGAGGCAATCACCTGATGAAGCCAACAGAACCACATCATCCGTGAAAAACAGAGATGAGGAGTGTGATTCCCCCATAGCTGGAATTCTTAAAGATTCTTAAAGATGGGAACCACCACCCCGGTCTGCTAATCCAGAGGGACTGCCCCTGATCAACACTCAACATTGTAGAGGCGTGTCAACCAAGACAGCCCTATAACATCCAGAGCCTTCAGGAACTCAGGGCAGACCTCATCCACCTCAGGGGCTCTGCCACCAAGGAGTTGTTTAACTGCCTCAGTGACCTCACCCCCAGTTACCGGGGTCCCGCCCTGGAGCCAGGCCTGGGGAGGGTGCCCAAGGGCGAGTGTCTGGTGGCCGGGCCTTAGTCCATGGAGCCTGGCTGGGCACAACCCAAAAAAGGGACATGGGCCTATCCTCCTGCAGGCCCACCACCAGCAAGGGGTACCGTAGGGGTCGGGTGATATGTGAGCTGGGCGGCGAAGAGGGGCGGAGGCCCTGGCGGACTGATCCCCGGCTACCAAGACTGGCAATTGGTTTTATTTAGCATAAAAACAAATCCCACCAGCAGTTTATGCTTTTCTTCCTGAATGCTATGTTGAGTAGTAGGCTTCAATCTGAATCAAACTCTAAGGTTTTTGTTACATTGTTCACAAAAATTTGTACTGTTATTAAGAAATGATCAGACAAAAAAGTGCTTTCAGAAAATGTACAAGATCTAGAGCAGGGGTTCTTAACCTTTTTTACCTCGGGTCCAACTTTTCCACTACAAAGTGGCCCAGGGCCCATTCAGATATTAACACTGCGTTGAATAAATTGATGTTGCTTTTGGTTTGATTTATATTTAATAGCTAAATCAAGTCTAGTTAATTTTAACAGCTAAAACCTTGTCAAATAAGCACGATGATGACATGATACAATGTAATAATCACAAACTCATTTATTTATTATGTGTATGTGAACCTGCACATAAAATGCCAAACAGGTTAACAATTGATGAAAAAAATCAAACTCCAAGTAGAAATTCAAAGTTTTGCAGTTCCTGCTTTAAATGCATTCACTTTTAAGATTAAGAAATCTAAGTGATAAGAGGCCAGAAATGTTTGAACTCGCTTATGAACCTAAATCAATGAGGCAGTCTCTCTTGCATGAAGTCCAGGTGCTGGTTTTCCAGTGTGTGCGTCTGATGGCCCAAAGCTGACTCAGAGCTGTAACACCATCAATGGCTGCAGTATGGAACAGATGTGGGTGTGTCCTCATCTCCCAGAGGAGTCCAAATCGTCATCAAACAGCCCTACAGACACAAAAACATGTAAAAAATATAAACAACCAGACTATCAGCAGTGATTTAACTACTTTAAGACCTCTGTGAAAATCATTTACAGAATTTAAGGTCTTTATAATCACAGAGCATACAGAGAAAAGTACAAAACTGAATCAATTTCAGCTTTCGCTTTTCATGATGTATATTGTATTAATAATAAAATTTCATTATCTGTATCTTTACCACACATTTGCCACACAGGTGTAGATACTGTAGGTTCAGTGAATGCTTACATTGCACTGATTAGAATATACTGGACATTCAAAGCTAAGATTCAGCGCACTGTGTTAGAGGCTGGGATTTGATGAATTCATCATATATACAACCTTTGATCATCATTTATGTCCAGTTGAGAATGAATCTGTGCACTCACATATTAAATGAACTGAAATCAGTAGTGTGATCTCCAGTCTTCATATATTGAATGCAAGAACTGACAGCTGTTATTTTAATCAGCCTGTCTCAGTTGTTTTAACTCTTAAGTATCACAAAGTAATGTGGTAACATCTGGACTGACGAGTTTACTGTCAGTATTGTAATCGCTAGTTTAAAGGCTGTAGGTTGCAGCCATTGCTCTAACACTGTATAAATGTAACGGGCCTCAGTGCTGGTTCTAACAGTCTGAGCTGCTTCCAGCTTTATTTGTGAAGAGCACAGCAGCTTACAAAACACATACTTAGCTCGTACAGCTGCGACGTAAAACTTTCATAAGCTAAGATGACCTTAAAATAACGGGGCTACTTGCGGTGATGCTAGTGTTAGCCATGTTAGCACGTTACCTTCAACAGGGGGTCAAACTGCGTAAACAGGCACTCAGTCAGAGGTTGCGCTCTCCGTTTCGCTGCAGGGTCCCTTCATTCTTCACATATCCATGTCAAGCCCAGTGTAAATACCTAGGCTGAACGGCCTTTGTACAAGCACACACGCTTCGTAGCAGGGCGAAGCTATGAGCTAGAAAAATCCAAGCAGACAGCCTGTGTCTGTCCAACCAATCAGAGAGCTCCTTACATCCCACGGTGTGGCTAATTTGAATAGCCGCAGGATTTTTAAAATGAAGTTGTTAATCCAACTGCTAATCCAGCAGCTAATCCAGAAGTTAATCCCTGAACGAACAGAAAAGGGAAATGGATTTTGAAATGCAGTTTATTAAATTGGAATTCAAAAATGTTTTTTGAAATGAAGTTTTTAAAAAGCATTTTAAAAATCAGTTTATTAAACTGGAATTCAAAATGAATTTACAAATGGAGAATTTATTCTACAATTCATTATTTAAACACAGAATTCTTTATTTCGATGCGCGTGGCTCTTGTGGTCCTCCATAAGCATGAGCCTTTCAAATGAATTAAAATACTGTCTTGGTCTTTGGTTGAGAATGGTTAGACTGGTGTAAAAAATTGCTGCCACACCGCCCCCTCGGCCTGTGCTTCAAGGTTTCTGGTGGTTAGAATGACTCGGGGGTGTTGATTCATTTAAACTAACATAATCATCCTGCTGCAACCAGGTTTCTGTAAGGCAGAGTAGGTTGATTTGTTGATCAATTATTAAGTCATGCACTAATAGAGACCTAGGTGCAGATGTGGATACTGTATTGTTCTTTCTTTGTGATGTTTTTATATTTAAGTTTTTGTTTTTGCCGATTTTTAGTTTGTTTTTTCTCTGTGTAGAAGCTGACACAGTCTCTAAGGGAATGGGGTTTTGGGGGGATAACAGGGGGAGAAAAGCTGCAGAGAGGTGTATAAGACTGCAACTCTGCTTCCTGGTCCAAAACATGTCACTCCTGGTCTGATTGGGAAAGGGACCAGAGAAAACGACAGTATGGACCACATACTGGATAATGAACAATGTACACAATCAAAAACAACCTGCCAGTCCAGCAGCCAAATGAGGTCATCATGTTGTTTATTGTGGTATCATGCAAAGTTCATCATTTGTTTGCCTGATGCCCATCTTTATACCACATTCAGTAATACACTTGCACATCCTTACATACCGTCGGCTGGATGCCAGTGAAGAGCAACGTGTGTCTTTGGATTAAAACAAGACTAAAAGCAGAACAACAAATAGTAAGATGGGATTATTATTTTTATTATTTTTTTATTGCCATGTACATTTTCACTGGTCATTAAAAGATGTTGGGGACACCTCTATATTTCATGTGAGCTTTTGCTTCAGTTAGCACCAGTTACACCTCAGGCAGGTCACCATGTAAAGCATAGACTGTGTTTTTGATGTATTTATCTGAGACATTGTTTACTTTGGTAAATATCTTTAATTACATGTCCCGACTAACGTTTTTCCTTCTTTTTCTCCACACAAGCCCCAAACACCACATGAAGCAGCATGTCAGATAACTCGTCTTCCTCTGCCTTTGACTGTGTTACCTCAAGCATTGGGATTTCGATGATCACTTCTTTTCTCGTCACCAAGATATTTGTTGTTCTTTTTCTCTCTGTACTCATCCTCTATGTGGCTTACCAACGATGGCAGCAGCAGTCATTCTTGGCAGCAACAAGTCACTCTGACATTTTCACCTGTCATGTGACTGCCATTGAATTGATATATGTATTAGGGGCCATTGCTTACTTATGTGGCATATACACCAATAACTCAGTGTTGCTTCAAATGGGGATCCATTCACTTTCCATTATCTACCCTGGAGAGATATTCTTTAACACTGTGACATGTGTGGAGCGCTACCTGGCTGTTGTTCACCCCATCACCTATATGGGGCTGAGACAGTCGGGTGGGGTCAGGATCAGAAACATCTGCATTGGATGTGTGTGGTTGATGTGCTTTGGTTTGCTTGGAGCAACAGTTTTGTGTTACCCTAATGTTCCTTATGTTCTATATTTCTGTATGATTGTGGCCTCGTTAATTATCATCTCTTTTTGTAGTCTCTCTGTTCTCTGTGTTCTGATTCGTCCAGGTCCAGGAGAAATGAGAACAAACAGGGCAAAGGTTGATCATTCAAAACAGAAAGCTTTCTACACCATCACAGCAATAATGATAGTGCTGTTGGTGTGTTTTCTAGGAATGCTAGTACCATTTGGTCTGTATAATTCAAATCTGTTCAATAACACAGAGAGATGTTTCCTTTTATTGTCTGTTGATTGGTTCACTCTGCCTATCAGTCTGATTTTACCTCTATTGTTTCTACACAGAGCAGGAAAAGTGCCCTGCAGCTTTAATAACATCTAATAATGGTAAAAAGCAGGGAGCAGGGATAGCTCAGTAGGTAGAGTGGTTGCCCCATTAGAGAATGGTCGGCTGTTTGAATCCACCAAATGGCTACCCTGAGGTAACCTTGACCAAGGTACCATTTCTACACGCTGCTCCTCGGGTGCTGGATTGGTAACTGCCCACTGAGTGAATGGGTTAAATGCAAAGGACTAAAAATATTCTCACGTGTGAAACTATAAGGGGTTTAAAATATATACATAAAAGAGTAATGACAAAGCTGGAGGTTCTTAGCTCTATGCTTTCCTTTTCATTTAAATTATCCCATTGCATTTCCACACATAAGATGAAAGATATATTTTTTTTACACTACTGATCTTTTTACATAGCACATAAATTCAAGTTAATGTACCTTTATCGTTAAATAAAAACATATCCTGTCATGTGTCAGAAACATGTCACAGCTCTTTAAATGTGTAATGCCTGAACCATGAAATAAATGCAGTGGTCATTGAACCTTCTGAATATTACAGCAAAAATGTAATTAAAAATCAGTTTGCAAGTGTGAGTCTTAATATGTATCATTTTTGCTTCAGTCTGAATTTATGTGCAATTTATTGCTTACAGTAGCACAGCACGTGAGATTTTTAGGGTTAAAAAAAAAGTCACACTGATGATTTGGAGGTCTCAAAAACATGATACACTTGGTGTTACAGAGTGAAGTTATGAACTAAATAAAGAGTAAAGCATCTGGTTTATTAAAGAAAACGTTTTTTGTTTTCAGATTTTAAGATCAAATCAGCGTTATTGTGGACACAAAATACAACCTTCAAATAATCTCATAAAAGTTCTGGCTCAATACCCCTGATGAAGACTGGTTCCAAATTGAAGCAGCTTCTTACATCTCCACTTCTCTTAGAGCCTTGGTCACCTCCAGCCTTCCAATTTCCTCACGGCAGCACACCACCAGTCTTATAGTTAATAACACCCTCAAAATATGGGCTCAATTTCGAAAGAACTTTGGGTTTGAAAATCTTCTATACACAATAATCACCTTTTCCTTCCCGCCAGATTAGACTCTGAATTTGCTCTGTGGCAGAGACGAGGCCTCCATAACTTTTCTGACATGTATATAGACGGTGTCTTGGCAAGTTTTCAGGATTTGTCGCACAAATTTGACCTCCCTCGGTCCAGCTTATTTAGATACTTTCAAGTTCGCCATTTCCTTCAGCATCATAACCCCGACTTTCCAAATATAATTCCATCTACTGCTGTAGATGATCTGTTGAAACTGACATTTAAGCCTAAAGGCCTTATCTCAAGAATTAATAATTGTATAGCCTCCTTTAAGAATATAACAATGCCAGAGATTAAAGCGGACTGGGAGAATGAGCTGGGGGTGGACTTAGAGGAGGAGATTTGGGAGACCGCTCTTTTCAGAGTAAACAACAGCACTTTTTGTGCTAAATTAAACATCATACAGTTCAAGATTCTACACCGCATTCACTACTCCAAGGCAAGATTGGCCAGAATGTTTCCAAACATAGATGCAAGCGGTGAGAGATGTAGAACTCCCTCTGCAGATCTAACACATATGTTTTGGTCATGTCCTACTTTAAAAGCCTACTGGTCAACAATTTTCAATACACTGTCCGAAGCATTGAATGTTGAGCTTCAACCCAATGCAGTTATGGGTATATTTGGTGTCACAGAGAGAGAAAGGTTTTTAACTGCTTTTTAAAAGAATCCACAGAGCAACTAAGGTGTGTTGCTTATGAAATCCATGAAGTGCTACAGAGAAAATTACATTTTATTTATGTAATTAACACATTTTGAACTCTTAAAGAAATATAACAAAAGGAAAGAAACCCAGCTGAACTAAAATGATCCATATAGCAAACAAAAACAGTTGTGAGCCGCCTCCCTTATATCTCCTTTGGGCTGTTGGAGCCTTGACCTGACTTTTAAAAAGTAATTGGAAAAAAAGCTCTATGCTGCTAAAAAAAAAAATAGATATTTGCAAAATTCTGCCTAAATATCTATTTTACCTGGTTAATGCGTGCGGCGGGGCGTGGTGTGCAGTGCTGCTGCATGGGAGTCAGACACACCTGAGCGGCACCCGCAATCGCGCCTCGCTGCGCTATCTGTGCTGTTGTGTTGTTGGTGGTGTATGTCGGGCTGTGAGCTGAAAAGCTACAGCCGGCTGTATGCGTACAGCAACCGTGTGTGAAAAGTGGTCAATAAAGAGATGCTGAAAAGCATGTCCATGCAAACATCGTCGGGTCTGCCGTGATATGTTTACAATGAGACTTCTGGTCCCGAACCTCTCCGCACAGCGTCTGCAAATCGGGGCTTTCATCTTTACGCAGGACTGTAAGCTGTCATCTGTGAGGCGGGAGCGGTGTTTGTTTTTAACATAGTTCACGGTGGAGAACAGCTGCCAACATAATGTGGATCCGAAGATCCATAATTGGCCTACCTGGGGTTGAAAGTCTCGATAAATGCACGGCGTTTCAGCGGGTACACCGGCTTCTGCGAGTGTGACGCTTATTTTGAGCGATGAAAAAAATAGTAAGATATAATTTTATTTTTATATTTCAAAATCACAATAATCTTCCAATTTAGAACTACAAGTTAAAAAAAGAACTAAACACAAATAAAATGCACTTCAGCGAAATATTTCTTCTATTTTCCCAAACCACCCGGAGCCGCAAAATAAGGACTAAAGAGTCGGTTGCCGACCCCTGGTCTAAGGACACTACCTTGTGACGTAGGTAGGTAGTGTCCTTATGAGCATCCTTCCCCTGAATTCGGACACAGCCAGGGTTTCTAGTTTTGCTTCCCTTGGTGTCATCAGGTTTGATTGCTCCCAGCTGTGCGCTCCTCCTGTGTCTCATTCCCTCATCTTCCATCAGTGTATTTCAGTCCTGTGTTTCTCTTTGTCAGTGTCCCTCACCAAGCTGTGTTTTCTAGCTGCCGTTCCTGTCTGGTTTGTTTCTGTATTCATCAGTTTAGTGAGTTTTCCCCGGGTCCAGCAATAAAGCTGTTTTTGAGTTCACCTTCTGCCTCCTGGAGTCTGCATTTGGGTCCTCCATTCCTGCCTACTGCACACAGACATGACAGGTCCAGCTCCTTCACCCAATCATCCTTTTCTATAAAAACTTCAACATTTCAAGGCCTGAAGAGTCAGACATGACTCTTTTAAACCTATAATCCATTTTCCATTTTCATTGGCTACATATGTTCAACTGTTCATTAAAATAAATATCTGTAGATATGGCCAAGATAACCTGTTGAAAGTCAGACAGAGAATCGTGGTGAAGATTAAAGCTGATTTAAGTGACTTTGGACATGGCATGGCTGCTGGCCCGCCTTGCTGATGTCAGAGCCTAAACTTATTTTTCAACTCAAACACTTTCAGATAATTGGACACAATTTGCAAAACTCGTCCATTCTTTTTTCAAAACCTGAAACACATTCTCACTCACTAAACACATTCACACTTGTATTGCAAAACTGTAAACACTGGCAGCAAAATGTGAATACAACAATCTTTTACACACAGCATCTCAGCAGCAATGCTTCCAGTACAATTCTATGCCCATAGGCCTACTGTTACTGTAGGCTAGTAGTTGCAGTTGGTACTCTTGCAGTACTGCAGACTACATTGTAATATATATAAATCTGGACTGCATATACTGTAAATAAACAATTTCATAAGTCTGTCTTTCTGTATCATTTACAGCACACTACTTATCCATTTTTATAGAGAGTGTTTGAGCTGGATTTCATGGAAAGGCCCCATGAATATATTTTCATAGATGAAGCAGGGTTCAATCTGTCAAAAAGGAGGTGGAGAGGCGGGAACATTATTGGTCAACGTGCAATTGTAGAAGTCCGTGGCGAGCATGATGGCAATGTCACCCTTTGTGCAGCCGTAGGTAACTGGGGGGTTCGAAACCATCATGCAAACCTGGTGTCATTTAACACTGCACATCCCTTTACATTGCTGGGTGGCTACAGGACATTATGGCTTCATGTGAACAGCTGGATCAGCAAGCAGTACATGCTGTATATGTTGTAGTTTTAGTAAAATGTAAAGTTTCACTCTGCTGTCCTGATACATAGCGGTTCGCAAACAACCAGTGCTTCATAAATGTTTTGTTAAATACAGTTACAATAGGTATTTCCTGTTAACTACATGTCCTGGATGCTGTGTCTTCAATTATTTCCTGTAGTGTCTAACGAATGTTCTGTGGTCAATATATTTTTACTTGCTGTGTTGATGTGAACACATTGTTTGGTTTTGAGGTGTGGTCTTATTTTGAGGTGACAGTTTGATTTTGACAGAAAAGTCTGGGGTTTTGTGAAGGTAGTTAAGATTTTTGGATTTGTGTTAAAGGTTTTGAGAAAATGTGTGGAGGAGTGAGTGACACCTCTGGGTGAGTCTAAATCTAATAAAACTTTATTAAAATCCATCTTACAGTGAGCAGCTCGTTAAATCTCATGGTCATCTGGAGATGATGTAGGTAAACAAAAAGGAAATCACAAAAATAACTTTAGAGGTTATTTAGATGAATAAAATGGGCCAATATATTACATAGCATCATGAAAGGGAATGACATTTAACAACTTTTTATCCTTTTTTAATATCATTTTTTTAACACATTTCAATCATTTCATCAGTCTGCAAGTGAATATAACAACTGTTTGGGGGTTCAAAATCAATGCAGAAAACAGTAAATACTGAATTGTGTTTAATACAACTAATTTCTTGAAGTTTCACTTAATAGATTTGTTGTTCTTTTAATTTTCTGTGTGCAAGATTTTCGAAAATGAAAACACATGATGAGTTTTAGGTGCAGAGCTGAAAAATGGTTCTAAAGCTGAAGATGAACCAGCAGTTCTTGATTGATGGTTCAGGATTTGTAATTTTTTTTTTTAATTATTATTAGTCCTTTATTTATCTAGGTAAAAAATCTCATTGAGATTAAAAATCTCATTTCCAAGAGAGACCTGGCATCATGGCAACAAAAGTCAGAATACAAATGGACAAGCTAACCTGTCCTAGCTCAAATTCCCCCCCATAAACATCTGTAGGTCCTAAAGCATGCTCAATCATCCAAGTAAGGAAATCCCCAAAAGATCCCAAGTCAACTTTTTGCGACTACATATGTAGGGTTTACCAATTCTGGTCAAAAAAGAGAAAATATCCAATGAGCTGCAGTTCTCTGTGTAAAGAAATGCCTCGCTGATATAAGAGGTCAGAGGAGAATGGACAGACTGCTTCAAGCCGATAAGAAGGCAACATTAATTCAGATAACTACATGTTACAATTGAGGTAAGTAAAAGAGCATCTCTGAACTCACAGTACATAAAATTTGAGGCAGCAGCACAAGACCACACATTAGTTAAGAAAAGAATAGTGAGGCTACGATTTGAACAAACTCATAGAATAGAATAGAATAGAATGCCTTTATTGTCACTATACAGTTGTACAATGAGATACAGAGCATCTCCTACTCAGTGTAAACATGCTGGGGGGGGGTACAGTTCTGCAGCGCTATATACATATGGACAGTATTAACATATGGAAGAAGATGTGTATATATATATAAAATGTACAATTTACAATCCGTAAGTAATATGTAATAAATAGTGTTATGTATATACAGTTATTGCACATAGAATTGGTATAAATAGTGGTGGTCCATAGAGGAAGTGGGAAGTGGGGGGCTGTGTTATCAGTGCATGTGTGAGTTCAGGGTGGTTATGGCTTTGGGGAAGAAACTGTTTTTGAGTCTGTGGGTTTTTGTGCTGATGCACCTGTAGCAGGTTGAACATGTTGAAACCAGGGTGGGAGCTGTCCTTGATAATGTTTGCTGCTCTGCTGAGGCAGCGGGAGGAATAAATGTCCATCAGGGAGGGGAGAGGGCAGCCGATGATCTTTTGTGCTGTCTTGACCACACTCTGAAGCCTCACTCTATCCGCCTTGGTGCAGCTGCCATACCATACCGTGATGCAGTAGGTTAGCAGGCTCTCAATGGACGAGCGGTAGAAGGTCTGCAGCAGGTTGGAGTTCAGCTTGTACTTCCTGAGGACTCTCAGGAAGTGCAGCCGCTGTTGGGCCTTCTTGATGACCGCTGAGATGTTTTCCGTCCAGGAGATGTCAGCAGAGATGAGGACACCAAGGAACCGGAAAGTGTGGACCCTCTCCACACACTCCCCGTTGATGTAGAGGGGGGCTAAGTCAGTGCTGTGTCTCCTGAAGTCAACAATGAGCTCTTTGGTTTTCTTAGTGTTCAGTGCCAGGTTGTTTTCTGAACACCAGGCTGCCAGCTTCAGGACTTCCTCTCTGTACTCTGCCTCGTCTCCCTTTGAGATGAGTCCGACTACCGTGGTGTCATCAGCAAACTTGATGATGAGAGTGTTGTTGTGGGTCGGACTGCAGTCGTGGGTGTAGAGAGAATACAGGAGGGGGCTCAGCACACAGCCCTGTGGGGAGCCGGTGCTCAGTGTGCGAGTGGAGGAGAGATGAGGGCCGAGTCTCACAGTCTGGGGCCGGTTTGTGAGGAAATCCTTTATCCAGGTACATGTGAGAGGAGGGAGGCCAAGAGTGACCAGTTTGTTGATGAGGATGCCCGGGATGATAGTATTAAAGGCTGAACTGTAGTCCACGAAGAGCATTCGGACGTAGCTCTGCCGCTGCTCTCGGTGACTCAGCACAGCATGGAGGGCTGTGGCGATGGCGTCTTCTGTGGATCTGTTTGGGCGGTATGCAAACTGGTGGGGGTCGAATTCTGGGGGGAGGTAATCCTTGATGTGCTGAAGGACTAGTCTCTCAAAGCATTTCATGATTACCGGTGTGAGAGCCACAGGGCGGTAATCATTCAGGCTGGAGATGGGAGACTTCTTCGGCACTGGGTGGGATGGCTGATCCAGTGAGAGGTTGAAGAGTCTGGTGAAGATGAGGGTGAGCTGGTGTGCGCATGCTCTTAGTACCTTGCCAGGTACTCCGTCTGGACCGGCCGCCTTCCTGGGGTTCACTGCTAGGAGCACATGTCTGACATCGTGCTGCGTTACAGTGAGTGGAGCGGTACAGGAACCAGGTGAGGATGAGGATGGGAGCAGGGCTGAAGCAGATGAGTGTTGCTGTTGTGGTGTTTCAAAGCGGGCGAAGAAGCTGTTTATTTCCTCTGCCAGCTGCACACTCGGATTTTCTGTTTTCGCAGTGCTGCCTCTGTGGTTGATGATGTCTTGCATTCCCTGCCACACCTCCCGTGTGTTGTTGCTGGACAGGTGGGACTCGATGTTTCTTTTGTGGTCTGACTTGGCTTTTCTAATCCCCCATTTCAGGTCAGCTCGAGCAGCCCTGTACAGAGCTCTGTCACCTGATCTGAAGGCGGCATCACGGGCTTTGAGGAGTGAGCGGACCTCGCTGGTCATCCAGGGTTTTTGATTTGGGAAAACCCGAATGCTTTTGTCCACAGTCACATTTGCAGTACAGAACTTGATGTAGTCCAGTACTGATCCTGTGAAAGTTTCTAGGTCCTGGTGTTCAAATATGTCCCAGTCTGTCTCTGTGAAGCAGTCTTGTAGTTTGTGGAGAGCATGAAAACTGGACAACAGAAGAAAAGAAAAAGAAAAGAAATATTGTGTCTTCTGATGAGTCTCAGTTTTTACTGCAACATTCAGATGGTAGAGTCTGAATTTAGTATAAACAGCATGAAATCATGGATCCATCCAACCTCGCATCAATGGTTCAGGCTGCTGGTGTCATACTGCCAGTGGGGGATTTTTTGGGGGACACTTTGGGCCTCTTAGTACAAACTGAGTATCATTTAAACACCACAGTCTACTTGAATATTGTTGCTGAACATGCCCATGCCTTTACAGCTTGCACTTTCTTCTCGTTCTTTAACAAGATGGGATTAACTAAGCAAAACATTAAAATTGGGATTAGATTGGTGAAATGTCAGATTAGGTGAAAAAAAAAAGTGTATGTGTTTAATTGATTCACTTTCAATAATAAATAAAAGACAAAGGTATATAAATAAACATTTAAAAAAAAAAACGTGAAGCACCAAACTGATAATGATTGCACCACCTAATCTTTTTCATTCATTTATAAAAAAAATACACTGAAAAAATAATCTCAAGCATCTCTACAAAATCACATTTTGTTTTTCCTTTATGTTTCTGTCTTTCAGACATTTAATTACAGTTGCTGATGCTAAACAGTGCTGAATATGGCACCAAGTTCTTTGTGAGCTGATAAATTCAACATGAGCTCATTTGTATGTTTATTTGTTTATTTAAATATAACCAATTTAATTAAAATTACCAAAGAAAATGCAGTCAATAAGTCAGTGATGTTTGCATGAGAGCTAGCATCATGTGTTTTTTGGTAGAAAGAAATTAACAAAATTTATAATCAGTGTTCCCGGCCATAGGTGTTTCCAGTCACCATCAACCTAACCACACCTACTGGGCACCTGAAACACAAAACACACTGTTAAAAACAACCTGCCAGTTTAGCGGCCAACAGATGTCGTCACATTTTACAGTGTGGGATCATGCAAAGTCCATCATTAGTTTGAGCGATGCCCATCATTATACCACATTTAGTAATACACGTGCACATAGACTTACACACTGCTGGCTGGATACCAGTGAAGAGCAGTGTGTGAATGTGGGAGCTACAACTGGTAAGGTGGAGATCATTAGTATTATTAACTGTATGTTATTTTTTTATCAGTAACTAACATCACCTCTATGTTTCATGTCAGTTTTTCTTCAGTTCGTAGCAGTTACACCTCACACAGGTCAACATACAAAGTATAAAAAGATTTTTTGACATATTTCTCAGAGACATTAGTTATGTTGGTAAATATCTTTGCAGTTTCTTATATTTTTGGTAATAGTGACTTGTTTCAAAATTAAAAATATTCAAAATATATCTATTAGTATTATTATTACTTTTTAGTTGTTATGTTGTTTCCTGACCAACCTTTTTCCCTCTTTTTCTCCACATGAGCCCCAAACAGCACGTTAACCAGCATGTCAGATAACTCGTCTTCCTCTGCCTTTCACTGCTTGACCTCAAGCATTGGAATTTCAGTCACCATTTCTTTTCTCATCATCAAGATGTCTGTTATCCTTTTTCTCTCCATCTTCATCCTCTATGTGGCTTACCAACGATGGCAGCGACAGTCCTTCTTGTCAACAACAAGTCACTCTGACATTTTCACCTATAATCTGACTGCCATTGAACTGACAAATGTACTGGGGGTCATTGCTTACTTATGTGGCACATACACTAATAACTCAGTGTTGCTTCTAATGGGGATGTATTCAGCTTCTTTTGCCTATCCTGCAGAGATATTCTTTAACATTGTGACATGTGTTGAGCGCTACCTGGCTGTTGTTCACCCCATCACCTATATGGGGCTGAGACAGTCGGGTGGGGTCAGGATCAGAAACATCTGCATTGGGTGTGTGTGGTTGATGTGCTTTGGTTTCCTTGGATTAACAGCTCTATATTACCCTGATGTTCCCTATGTTCCATATTTCTGTATGATTGTGGCCTCATTAATTGTCATCTCTTTTTGTAGCCTCTCTGTTCTCTGTGTTCTGATTCGTCCAGGTCCAGGAGAAATGGGAGCAAACATGGAGAAGATTGATCATTCAAAACAGAAAGCTTTCTACACCATCACAGCAATAATGATAGTGCTGTTGGTGGCCTTTCTAGGAATGCTTTTTACAATCGGTCTGTATAATTCAAATCTGTTCCATAACACAGACAGATGTGTCATTTTCTTGTCTGTTGATTGGTTCACTCTGCCCATCAGTCTAATTTTACCTCTATTGTTTCTACACAGAGCAGGAAAACTGTCCTTGAGCTGTTTCACCAAAAAGTAAAAAATGATTATTATTTAATAATAAGGACAATTTAAACAGAAGTCAATTAGATTTGTAAAGTGTGCCTCTCAATTGTATGAACTTCAGCATTTCGTGCTGCTCTTCCTAAATGCTGTGTTATGTACTGGGATTCAGTTTGAATCAAAAATCTGTTTTACATTGTTCACAAACATTTTTACCAACGGATTTCAGTTAAAGTAGGGACATGGTGGAAAATTAAATGAAATAAAAGCAGACATAGACAAAAAGATTTGGAAAGAGCAGGTACTGAAGTCGGTGGAAAAAGATGAAAAAGCTCTTATGACAAAGCTGATGCTACTTAGCTCTGTGTATTTGTTTTCACTTAAATTATCCCATCGCATGTCAAAATGAAAGATAAATATTTTTTACACTACTGATCTTTTTACGTGGCACATAAATTCAAGTTAATGTAAGTTTTTCATTAAATACAAACATATCCTGGGATGTGTCACCAACATGTCACTTTGATAGATTGAATGATAGAATGAGTCAGCTCTATAACTGTGTAACCCCTCAGCTGTGAAAAAATTGCAATAAACTTAAGTCTTCATTGAACCTTTTATTGAGCCTAATATGTATCATTTTTGCCTTATCCTGCATTTTTTTAACAGTTTATCGCTCACACTAGCACTGCATGTGTCTGACTGTATATATTAGGTTTGTAGGGTAAAAAAAAAGTCACACTGATGATTTAGAGGTCTCAAAAACATGAAGTATGATACACTTAGAGTTACAGAGTGAAGTTACAGTTTGTTTTGATTGCTTTGACCTACCTAAAGAATCTGGCATCCACCCAGTTTTCAACATCACTATCTCAGCAGAGCAGAAAACACCTCTTGACATATTTTCTCCACCCTTTTGCAAAACAGTTAACATGGATGTCATTCAAGCAGTTCAAACCCCACTGTTTTAGCTATGGTTACCAAACAGAAACAACCTATTTATAACTATTAGAAACTGCGTAGATCAGTATGAAATCAATGAAGCACCTGTTTGACACTCCTTCACACAAATCTTCACTTAGCAAACAGTCTGGTGGCCTTCAAAGGTGCCACATCTGTGTTGTTCTTTACCAGCATGTATCGAGGAGGTCTAAGGCAGATAAGATTGAGTGTCAAAAGTGGCAATTTCTTCTACTGTAATAGATTTTATTTTGATTTACATGTATTTTCTCTCATATTTCCAATCTTTCAGTTTTCAGTCACAGTTTTTAAAAAGTCATGCAATCAATAACGTTTACATCAAAGCATTTCTGAATTTGGATCCATTTCATTGCAAGAAGACAAATATGACACACTTTATATATAAGATAATATGAAATGGCACCATGAAGGGTGTGTAATAGGCTACACTGACAAGCAGTGGTGCACTGATTCACAATGATTGTGTTTTATATTTTGTTGAGCATTGTGCAATGATTGGAAGAGGTCACTTTTTCGCAAGTTGTTGTTGTTTGAAGGCAAAATTGGCTTTTGTTTCATATTTTAAACGATTTTATACAGTTAGAACCTTTTACAGAAAAATGTGTCACTCTGACCACGACTGCGTCTGTTTAGGCCTGTGTGCTGAAGTTTGTCATTTTCAGATTTCAATATAAAATCAGCGTAACTGTGTACACAAAACACAACAGGTTCAGTTATCACTTATCTCACAACTTGACTCAACAGATCACTACATCATTATGTCATTCATCTCGTTTTCTGTTCATTCTTTATTTTATTTGGATAAAAACACTGTCTTTAAGTTAGTATGAAACCTTCCAGGTGCATCTTATCTGAATTATGTTCCATCTCCTGTCATTACAGAATATTTTTTATTATACTCATTTTGTTGCATTAAAAGTGGAAAAATGTCTCTTGTATCCTGTTGATGGTGTGAAACATGCTGCTTATCTACAGCAGTAAGAAAAATAATATCTCTATAGCAACTGTATGTAGTCCTTCAGTTGTTTATAAAAGTTTTTGATCAGCAGTAGCACCGCAAATTGAAGTTTGGTGACTATTTGATTGTTAGTAATGCTTCATTTGCCTACAAAAGCAAAACCATCACACCTGGCTGGGAAAGCACTTGAAGAAGATTTGCTTAATTCAGAGAACACTTTTATTTTCATAAGTTCAGAGTCGACAGAGAACACACATTATGGAAACATAATCAAATTCTCCTATTCCTTGGTTTGATTCTGTCTGAACAACATTCATTGTTTAGAGGTCAATGTGCCAAACAGCAAGTCTGTTTAGATGGTGAAGAGTAGAGAGTTGTCACTTTAGTAAAATCATTATGGAATTTGCATTATGTAATCTTTTTTCTTCATGTTTTCTTTCAAATTTGTGATTCTCTGTTATTTGAATTATGTCAGACAAAAAAAATGTAAGACAGTCTGGCTAGCTGGAATAATGATGTATTAATAGCTGACCTCGTATTGTGGATGGATTATCTCAGTTGTTCTCCTGACTATGCTAACATAGCTGTGATGCTATCGATCACGTATCATTATATACCAGCTAGTCCAACTTCAGTAACCCTACAAAAGTCACTGCTGTTTTCTGTCTTCATTCATGTTGGAAGTGATAGCAGAGCTGTACGTCTTAATTTTTTCAGAAATCCCTCAGTCAGAACATGCTATGTTTACATGAAAACTAGCGAGCTAACTTCTGTGTCGATAATGATAAATTTGTGTCTTCCATTTAAATGTGTCATTCCTGCAAAACTTCTAACTCCGTTAAATTTCAGAAAATCTGTTTTCATGGATGCCTGGATGTTAAACTTAATTGTTACACCTGGTAAAGCAGCAACACTGATCATTTTATTAAAGATGAAAGAATTTAAACATTTTTTAACTCTCAGTGATGCCGCAGTGTTTGTTTGACTTTGGGACCTGAAGCGGATGGAGTTTTGGACGCAGATTACTATGAGTCTGTGTTCGCGAGGCTCCTGACTACGGTAGCCCTAATGATCCATCAAGCGGTGCGGCTTCGTAGCTTACCAAAGTCATACTAAAACATTTTTTGACAGATTTTTGAGCGCCGTGTACCACATAAAATCGGTTTGAGGTCAGTAAGCACAACCAGAATTCATACATAAGGTGCACCGGATTATAAAGTGCACTGTCGATTTTTGAGAAAATTAACCCTCTGGGGTCCAGGATATAATTGGTCGTTTTTGACTACTTTTGATTTTACCTCTATATTTCACCTTTAAAAACTGTTTATCTTGCCTTGTTTGGTATCATTATTTTCCACACAACCTCAAATATCTGAAATTTGAGTTATTTTTTCACTTTGACATACTATATTAGCACAATTGATCTAAATTCAGACAAAAAAATTTGAACTCTGAGTAGAAAAAAGTTACATTTTTTACTGTAAAAACCACAAACATTTCATATAATATGTGGATTGATAAAGTAAGAGAAATTTACCAGATGGAGGAAATAACACATGTTCTGCGGATTCAGAGAGAATTGTTTACTGAGCGTTGGCGACCCATACATGCTTTACTATTTCAATAATTTAGCATAGGTCTGTTTCGTTTTGTTCATTTTTGGCTAAGATTGTCAAATGTTATTTAATATTACATAAAGTTTTTGTTTTATTTTTGTATTGCTTTTGTTGTTGTTTGTTTGTTTGCTTGCTTGGGTTTTGTTTTGCTTCCCAGTTTTGTTTTGTGTTTCCTAATTGCAGCTGTTACTGTAATCTGTATTTCTGTATTGCGGTTCCTGTAACTGTCCTACTTGTGATCATTGCCAAGTACGAGTTGCAATGTTGTAAATTATAATAAAAAATGAGTTAAAAAAAAAAAACCACAAACATGTTTAACAAATCATTTTCATAACTTGAAATGCAAACAGAAATTGTACATTTCTAAAAATTATGCACAAGTTTTGCAAACAACAAAGTTATATGGTACTATTTACCTAAAAACTGCAGCCAAGGCCTCAGGCGTTTTTTATATAACCATTTAAATCTATTTACAGAACAATCAGGTGTTCTGAATCAAATAAGAAGGCACACAAATTATTTGCGCCAGACCAAAAAAATAATTTGTGTTCAGTATAAGACAGAGCAGAACACCACAGGCCTAAACCCTGCAGGTCTGACAGCAGGTGTATCAGTCCGGTTTTCCAGGTGGAGAGAGCATGTAGACTGCAATCTGCCTTTGGTGGCTTTTTTGGAGCAAATGTGACATTCACTTGTATAACTGACACCAAGCACGTGCAGAGGGGGGGGGGGCGGAAGGGGCTTGAGCACCCGCCCCTTTCCTGATGGGTGCCCAAAGTACCCTTTTGTTGAGGCATTTTTTTTTTTAATTTTTAATTATTTTTTTTTAAATGTGTGTGTGCGTGTGGAGTCCTGTCTGTGCCCCTCAACAATAATATTTAACTATTAATCACATTTTTGCTAAATAAAAGGATCTGGCTTGCATCAGTCACATGATCACCATTAACCAATGATCGCCCTTGACGGCAGAACGCGCTGGTTACGAGCCGGGAACGAGCTCACAAAGTGCACGTGCATTTTTTGCGGTCCGGAGCTGTAGGAGAAACACAAATTAACTCAGAGACACAGACTGATGCGACAAAACCAGTAAGTAGGTGTACAGCGCACACTGTAGTCTAAAGGACACAGGAGCTTATTACGTACACGTTGGTAAGCTGTCTTGTGGCAACTGACGAACTGAAACAAACGAGCGTGCTGTGTGTGCAACAGCGCGACAAACTTTACCTGTCCTTTTATTAACTGCACAGGTAGTGCTGGTCATAGCTGCTGGCTCACTGGGTAAGGCTGTCATGGGTCTGTAGCTCGGTCACCGTTTTAGGGAACATATTTAGTTTTAAAGTAAGTTACAGGGCTTTTCCTGCCTTTCTGCAGGGATTATATTTCACTTAAAACGATCTAATATGCATGTCCACATAATAATGGATTATTAGAATTATAATATTTAAAAAAACACGTTGTATTTTAAAGAACATACATTAAGAAACAGATTGTATTAGATTTATATTTTAAATAAGACAAAATGCTGATTTTACAGCAGTAAAATTATTGTATCTCTGCAGTTTAAAAATGTAATAAGCTTTCTGCCTGCACAGAGTGGATAGTGAAACAAATGGAATCATAAATACATTATTTCATATTTATTACTTTTTTCCCCTCATTGCTTTATTATTGTAGCTCTAGTAATAAATAATAAGGGAAGGATTCTGGATCAGCACCATGATGGAAACTTGTGCCCACAGTATATACAGTATTCTGAAGAAGGTCTAAAATGTCACTGTGTGTGCGTGCATGTGTGTGTTTTATGTGTATAGATTTTTAAATTATTACTCATAATATAACATTGTCCAGACATGGCTGGTAAGGACATGAGGAGGAAACAGTAGGAGCTGTGTGAGGCTACTAAAGGCAGTGGATCCCTCAGCAGCTGGATTACAAAGAGCACAGGTAACATTAACACATGTACCAGTTGTTGGAGAGGTATTCCAGTATAAAAATAATAATAAGCACAACTGGAATGTTTTGCTTCTATAACATTTTTCTGTCATCATTTTATTATAGATTAAGTGTAAGAGTTGTTAAGTGTGGATAATTAAATAATAGTTTATTGCAATAGCAAGTTGTGCCTTGTTCTCAGATGGACAGCAAGTGGAGAGTCATAGATGAGATGAGGGGATGGAAGGAGGAAGAGAGGCAAAGAGTGATTCACAGGCAGGGTCTAGTTTATTTCTCAGTTTTTTGTTGCCTTATGGTTCCATGCGCTGTCACCAATCTTTGCATTTTGTTGTTATCTCATGACACGTGTTTAATCAGCTACCATCTCTCCTATGGACTTTTTAATGTCTACAGCAGGGGTCTGCAACCTTTAACACCCAAAGAGCCATTTGGACCCGGTTTCCACGCAAAAGAAAACACTGGGAGCCTCAAATACTTTTTGACATCTAAAATGAAGATAACACTGTATATATTGTTTTTTACCTTTGTGTGAACAACTAAGGTGCGCTGCTTATGAAATCCATGAAGTGCTACAGAGAAAATTACATTTTATTTATGTAATCAACACATTTTGAACTCTTAGAGAAATATAACAAAAGGAAAGACACCCAGCTGAACTAAAATGATCCATGTAGCAAACAAAAACTGTTGTGAGCCGCCTCCCTTATATCTCCTTTGGGCTTTTGGAGCCTTGACCTGACTTTTAAAAAATAATTGGTAAAAAAGCTCTGTGTACTACGGTGGCCCCTAGAGACAAAGCACGTACAAACTCCAAAACACATGCAAACTCCAAAACACTTGCAAACTCCAAAACACTTGCAAAATCCAAAACACTTGCAAACTCCAAAACACTTGCAAACTCCAAAACACTTGCAAAATCCAAAACACTTGCAAACTCCAAAACACTTGCAAAATCCAAAACACTTGCAAACTCCAAAACACTTGCAAACTCCAAAACACTTGCAAAATCCAAAACACATGCAAACTCCAAAACACTTGCAAACTCCAAAACACTTGCAAACTCCAAAACACATGCAAACTCCAAATCACAACGGAAGTGCTCCAGGACGCTAGGGGCAGTGTTGAGCTCAATTTGCAAAATAAACGGCAAGTTTGTCTGTATGGTTCGGTCTAGTCTCCGTCGCGCTTCCCAGGTTGCCTAGCAACCATGATACTAACCGCTGGAAACGTGTCATACAACTTTGTTTGACAGAAATGAAGGATAACATATTTTGTTCATTTGTTTGTTTGTTTCTACAAGAGCTTTGTGTGATTTGATAAGTATCTGAGGCTGAGACCACAGGACTGTAAAACATGATTTTTGGGCTTCATTTCTGTAATGAACAATCATTTAAGATTAGTTAGTAAATAACAATTAGCTAATGTTGTTCATGAGACTAAAGTCATATCACTTTGGTAATGTAAATATAATATGGCCAATATTATAGTTATTATATTAATCATCATAAGTTATTACAGCAGTGAACATGAACTCTGTGTCAAATACTGAGCCTCAGTACAGATTCAAGTTGCAGTTATCTATATGTCTTATCACCTTAAATCTTCACTCAAAGAGAAGTATCTTTGACAGTGCATATATAGGTGTATCATATATAAGAGACAAATGTTGTTCCTTCAGTATGTTGGCATTGCTAAATTTGGCTCATTGCTTACATATATTTATAAAAAGAAAATGTACAAACTGTGATAACTGTGTCTGATAGAATGAAGATCAGACTGATATATTAAATATTCCTTTATTGGGTGAGAAAATCAGAGCATGTCATAACTGCTTTAAGTCATACAGAATAGATATCAGAGCCTTAAACAGGCTGACTTCTGCTAAATGGGTCAAACTGGGCAGAAAGTATACAAACACATAACATCCTTATAGAATATGATGTAACACTATAGATCAACTTACCTCAGAATATATAAAGCATATAAACAATTACAGCAATATGATGCAACAAACACAGCAGTGCTACTAATCCAAAATACTCAAAGCTTCATAGAACTGAAACAAACATTTATTTTTAGCTCCATTCTGCTGCTGATACATACTTTAGGTTTCTGAATATTAAACTTGTTGCTGCCTTTCATAGTGTGTAACTTGAAGGCCCTGAGTACTTTCTCCCACACTGAAAACACTGGGATGATAACATTATTTGAACATTACCTAATAAGACTGATTCAGGACAGACAATTAGTTATGTTAAACTTTCCTAGCAGTCCTTCACAAACAGGGAACAGTCTGTCTATTCTCTCCATCTGTCAGCTGCTGCTGGCTCTTCCTCCTCCTCTTCCTCACACACTGCTGAGTTTGTCCTGGTGGATCATCAGGGGTACAAAGCCTCACAGATGATGTGCAGCAGTGGGTCCCTCAGTCTGTCCTCACTCTGGACACTTGCAGTTGTCACACATGGAAATCAAATGTGTGATAAGCTGCAGGATTCAAACACAAGTGTAACTTATAAATACATGTTCATACTTTTATTCCACAATCAGAGAGAAAGAAACAGAGAGAGAGTGCAGGACAGACAGACAGGTGACAGTCTCAGGTGTACACACTGCTACAAAACAGCACAAGAGAAGGAGGATTTAGTGTTTGTGTTATTACGAGAGCTAAACAAGAAGAGTTCCAGATGGTCCAGTGGACACATGTGTGACTCCTGTGATTAAAGCATCTTTCTTTCAGCTTAACGAGTGAACCGTCAGCTCGTTCAAACACACGTTAAAGTCCGTTTGGCTCGACACCACCGAACAGAGGCAGCAATATAACATAGCTAACATTAACAGTGCAGTGAATCCTGCTTGTGCCGTGATATTCAGGACTGCAAACCGAGCAGCATCACTGACTTTCAGCTTGTTGTGTTTGTGGATATATGACTGACTTTAATTATCCATAAAATCATCACATTCTCTTTAAGATTAAAGTCAACTATTGAACGGCATATATTTTGAAGTAAAGGCTTTAAAACCAAGTTAGTACAAACATCGCTAATGTCACTTAACTTTGCTGACATGTGGCCAACAGTAATGTTTTAATGTTCTTCATTATAAAAACATTTGCGCATAAATAAGTGACATAATATTCAGTACTTCTGAAAGTTTACTCTTTGGCGGCTCCGCTTCCGCCGTTTTTTTCGGCAAAATTATCCACACCACGGCCGCGCTATGAAATCTGGGATATGTTGGGCCATGAAGGCTACACCGACCCATCCTTAAAATTCAGGGAAATTAAGGACGCATTTGAGGGCCGCATTTCGAGCAGCCTTTGAATTGGGACAGCCTTCGTCGTGTCGCTGTGACATAATCGTCCTTAAAATGTGGCCTTTAAGGCTGCAGACCCTGAATTGGGATAGAGCCCAAATCCGGTCATTGGTACTTCCTGGCTTGTGTAGTTACTAGGTAACAAAAGCTCAACACTGCCCCTAGCGTCCTGGAGCACTTCCGTTGTGTTTTGGAATTTGCAAGTGTTTTGGAGTTTGCAAGTGTTTTGAATTTTGCAAGTGTTTTGGATTTTGCAAGTGTTTTGGAGTTTGCATATGTTTTGGAGTTTGCAAGTGTTTTGGATTTTGCAAGTGTTTTGGAGTTTGCATGTGTTTTGGATTTTGCAAGTGTTTTGGAGTTTGCATGTGTTTGGGGGTTTGCATGTGCTTTGGAGTTTGTACGTGCTTTGTCTCTAGGGACTATGCTGCTGAAAAATTGAAAATAGATATTTGCAAAATTCTGCCTAAATATGTATTTTACCTGGTTAATGCGTGCGGCGGGGGCGTGGTCTGCAGCGCCGCTGCAGGGGAGGCGGACGCACCTGAGCGACACCCGCAATCACGCCTCGCCGCCTTAAAGTCTGTGCTCTCTCTGCTGTTGTTGGTGGTGGTGTGTGTCGGGCTGTATGCGTACAGCAACCGTGTGTGAAAAGTGGTCAATAAAGAGATGCTGAAAAGCGCGTTCATGCAAACATCGTCGGGTCTGCCGTGATATGTTTACAATGAGACTTCTGCTCCTGAACCTCTGCTCACAGCGTCTGGTAATCGGTGCTGTGCGAAGTCAGTTTACGCAGGACTGTAAGTTGTCATCTGTCGTCTGTGAGGCGTGAGCAGTGTTTGTCTTTAACATAGTTGGAGAGCTGCTGACATAATTGGCCTACCTGGGGTTGAAAGTCTCGATAAATGCACGGTGTTTCGGCGGGTATACCGGCTTCCGCGAGTGTGACGCTTATATTGAGCGAGGAAAAAATAATAGAATATAATTTTATATTTATATTTCAATATCACAATAATCTTCCAATTTAGAACTACAAGTTTAAAAGAACTAACATAAATCAAATACACTTCAGCGAAATACTTCTAATTTATTTTCCCAAACCACGCGGAGCCGCACTATAAGGACTAAAGAGCCGCATGCGGCTCCGGAGCCGCGGGTTGCCGACCCCTGGTCTACAGTCTCAGATCAACACAGCCCTGCCCTCCAGCACTATCAGCAGCAGGAGCAGCAGCAACCCCTCAACAGCAACATTGTACCCATCAGGTAAAACATAGGCTACGTTTGCTTTGCCTCACAACAGTGATATAGTATGATGCGATCCCATATTAGATTCTTGATGAATGTGTGTTGTTGTTATTCAGCCTGGTTCAATGTGCCCCTTTTTAGCTTTGAGCACCCGCCCCTATAAACGTCTCTGCACGGCCCTGACTGACACACAAAACAAAACACTGACTACACAACACAATAACTATAGCCTCCAAACACGTGTCTGTCGACCCCAGACAGTTGAAGGATTTTAAGTGCCCCTTATAGTGTGGAAAATACAGTATTTCCCTTTAAGCATAATACTTATAAGTATTTTTATTTGCTGTATTAATATTTTTAGATACAAAAATACAGTAATTACACCTGGTCCAAGTCGTCATCCAAAAGTTACGTGAATTTTGGGCTTGAAGTTGTTCAACCACAGCTATTTAAAAATATGAATTAGTTACCTTTTAAACTGTTACCTGTTAAAAGAAGTGTTCAAGAGAAAATGTATAATCTCTAAGTCTCTTATAGGCAAAGTTCACCTTTTGGCTAAATTTTATGTTTTTAACATTTTAGATGGCTTGACCTTGGACTGTGTGTGTGTGTGTGTGTGTGTGTGTGTGTGTGTGTCTTCCTGATCACAACTGTTTCTACAACATCCTGGTCATAAAGAAGGTAATCTCCCCCACACCCAATGTATGGTTCACCATGGATAACACAGTGAAGCCATACAAAGGGCAGGAAGCTTACCAAACATCAAACAGACCTTCACAAGGATGTGCTTGTGATAAAACACTACAGTTTGATAAAGTGAGTAAATGGGAAATCTAATCTTACATCAAAACAAAATTGTCCAGAATGTCTAGCACCTATACATAGAAATGTTTCTGATGCTAGATGGATTAAAAACCAGTTTTCTTTCGTTTCAACTTCAATACAACAGAAACACACAGCAAGCAAACAACCACTAAAGCAGGAATGATACAGTGAACAGTGGATATGGTATCCATGGTTATGTTGTCTGACCAGATTAAAAAGTTAAAAAAAAAAAAAAATCTAAAACCAGTCACAAATTATTTCAAAGTAGTAAAAAAAACAGGCAACACAGGGATTTTTTTTTTCTTACATGTGAGTCATTATTACCTGGAACGTGTTTGTGTGTCTCTCTGCTCTGGTTGGTGTTCCTCTGTTGGACTCTGCAGGTGATGTTGTTGCTGTGTCTCTTCTCCACAGTCACTCTGCTGCTGACAGTATAGAGGTCATCAGGACCTCTGAGGGTCTCTGTAGGTCTAGCAGAGAGGAGGTTTCCCTCACCGTCCAACCACAGCAGCTCAGGCTCTGGATACCAGCCTGCAGACTCACACTGTAACACCACCCTGCTGCTGACAACTGACATCACCTTTATGATGGGTGTAGATGCTGACCCTGATAAGGGGAAGGAAGGCATTGTAAACTCTTTCCACTGATCATACAGCTTCTTTATATTTTAAATCAGGTTTGTTTAAATGTTTTGACTCACCAACAGTGAGAACAATGGAAGCTTCTTCACGTATCCAGGGAATGGAGCATCTGTACGTTCCTTCATCAGAGAGTTTCACTTTGAATATTTTAAGGGAGACGTTCCCTTTGATCAGTTCATCCTCAAAGACTCGAGTACGAAAGTGATAAGATGGATGTTGGTTCTCAAACACCAGCTGTCCATCAAAATGAAGGTGGACAACATTTGGGTCCAGACCAGGTTTGATCCAGTTCACAGTCTCAGAGTTAGTATCAACAGCAAGTTTAAGCTGACATGGAAGAACAACATCATCACCCATCATGGCTACAACCTGAGATGGACACACCAGATGAGATTTTCCTGCAGGAAACATAAGAAACAGTAGAAGTAGATGATATTGTTGCATGAATATTCTTTGTTCCAAAACAACAAAAACAAAAGTTGCTGTTGTTGTTTTGCTTCAAACTGCACATGATGAGGGTGAAATAATTAAATAGTTTGTTTTTGAATGTGAGTCATTATTACCTGGAACATGTTTGTGTGTCTCTCTGCTCTGGTTGGTGTTCCTCTGTTGGACTCTGCAGGTGATGTTGTTGCTGTGTCTCTTCTCCACAGTCACTCTGCTGCTGACAGTATAGAGGTCATCAGGACCTCTGAGGGTCTCTGTAGGTCCAGCAGAGAGGAGCTTTCCCTCACCGTCCAACCACAGCAGCTCAGGCTCTGGATACCAGCCTGCAGACTCACACTGTAACACCACCCTGCTGCTGACAATTGACATCACCTTTATGACGGGTGTAGATGCTGACCCTGATAAGGGGAAGGAAGGCATTGTAAACTCTTTCCACTGATCATACAGCTTCTTTATATTTTAAATCAGGTTAGTTTAAATGTTTTGACTCACCAACAGTGAGAACAATGGAAGCTTCTTCACGTATCCAGGGAATGGAGCATCTGTACGTTCCTTCATCAGAGAGTTTCACTTTGAATATTTTAAGGGAGACGTTCCCTTTGATCAGTTCATCCTCAAAGACTCGAGTACGAAAGTGATAAGATGGATGTTGGTTCTCAAACACCAGCTGTCCATCAAAATGAAGGTGGACAACATTTGGGTCCAGACCAGGTTTGATCCAGTTCACAGTCTCAGAGTTAGTATCAACAGCAAGTTTAAGCTGACATGGAAGAACAACATCATCACCCATCATGGCTACAACCTGAGATGGACACACCAGATGAGATTTTCCTGCAAGGAAAAATAAAAAAAGAAACAGTAGAAATAGATGATATTGTTGTGTAAATATTTTTTTTGCTCCAGCTGTTTGTTAAAGTCTTGTTCACATGGACAACATGATTTTTCAACACAAAGCCGGTTGAAGCTGTCTTAATCTTACCGGGAGCTAATGAGGCGAAACAATCACACAAGTGCTGCTGATTGGCTGAGGAAGAATAGCCATGGGAAACCAATCACATTCAATTCAATTTTCAATTCAATTCAATTCAATTCAATTTATATAGCGCCAAATCACAACAAAAGTCGCGTCAAGGCGCTTCATAGGTACAGAGAAAAACCCAACAATCATATGACCCCCTATGAGCAAGCACTTTGGCGACAGTGAGAAGGAAAAACTCCCTTTTAACAGGAAGAAACCTCCGGCCGAACCAGGCTCAGGGAGGGGCGGGGCCATCTGCTTGAGAGAAATGACCAATTTCAGATGAAATAGCAACAAGATGCTTCCCAAGACAACCCTGAGTCTCCACTTTTGTGTTAAAAGTATGAACTTCAAGCTATATCCCAGATAGCAAGACGACATTGAATCTATGTTGATTTTTCATCCGAACCGTCGTATATGGTCGGGGTTGAAATGCCAATGTTGTAACAACATTGAAATACTGTGGTAAACCGACGGTCTTACTATAGAGACGTTGTAACGATGTTGATTCACCGTTGTTTTTTTGTCATTGATATTTGATCTATTTATAGTCGACCAGGTGACAACAACAACGTCGAGAAAACGATCTATTTATAGTTGACGATCATTCGCTCCGGTCACCATCAAAACCATCGATTTATAGTTGAGCATTAAATTGCACTGCAACTGATCGGGTATAAAGTACCAGAGAAAGTAGATTTATTGTTCATTTGTTATCAATGACTTGGTCTAGTTCACCAGCTTTAAAAATCGTGTCTCGTGCAATTTATGTATAGTTGACCGGGAAATTAAAGCAGCGATCACTTGGACTATTCCGCAGCACCCTCTCACATTGGTACATCCCCCCAGGTATTCATTGTCTTCTACAGTAGAGCGGGACATTTGATTTACACTCAGCGGAATTGACCGGAGAAGGCATCAGTTCACGCACTGCACTGGCCTGCACCACGATTAGTATAAGGTAAGAATGAATGATTTTTTTTTCCTACTTGTTATTTCCATGTTTGCATTTGAATAACAGTAAAAAACTCCTTAATGTTGTACACTAACGAGTTTTTTTTACTGTTATTTACGTTGCTCCCACAAAATGTGGGAGCCCGAAATTGTGTCTACTTCTTACAATCCGGCAACAAATAAATTGCACTGCGAACAAAGTATATCAACAAAGAAAACATTTTCGTTTCATAATTTCTTCGTTATATTCCCTTACAAAGCTAGCTTTAACGCTTCGAGGTTTCCTTTGTTCTTGGAACAAAGGCGCTTGACCCAGACGTTCGCTCAGTAGTTGCTTAGTACTACAAAAAATTCTAAATCTGTGATATATGATTGATAAACGTAAAGTTAACTGTATAAACGTGTTCAATGACTTTGTTACTTTTGATGATTGGAGAGCACTCGCTTCAATTCGCACACGAAAACTTTAGACTCAGTTTGAATGCCCACGTGACTGTACGTTGCACGCGTACGTGACTTTCCGTTTGTGCCTTGAATAATGAATAACGCTACGTCCACACGTACCAGCGTATTTTTGAAACCGCTGATTTTTCTATGCGCTTGCACCTTTTGTCCACACGTAATGTATGTCTGGCCGTACATTGTGTTTGTATTTCCAGGCACATTTCACGAAGCAGAACGCAGTCTTCAGAGATATCCACGTGAACGCTGTGATACGTCTGATCTTCAGTCCGAAGAAGAAACCCTGACCAGTCTTAAAAGAAAGCACAAGTAAAACCTTTTTATTTACAAACATATCTTTGATTGTTTAGAATTTATGATCTTGTCTTTTATACATATCTGTGGTGCTTGCATACTGCAATATCACCACATAATATAGTCCAAAAAGTGGAAGTTTGTAAACTTTTTAAAAATGCAAAGCAGTGTACACTTGTGCACTTCAAAAATTCATTGTATACTGTACCTTCTTGCACGTCTCTGTTTCCTGTGTGTGTTGTTAGAAATCAAACTAACTTTAGGAAACAATATGCCAAAAGCATATTTACAATTACTTAAGACTGTTTTTAATTTCTTTTCTTTAGACCAAATCCCTGTACACATATCACGGACTCAGAGGATGAGCAGCCTACAAAAAACGGTTTCCCCAGGCCCCTCGAGTGAAAATACCAGGTAATAAAATACTGTCTAGTGTCTGTGTACATATCTGTGTCTGACACGAGGAAACTTTTTGACAAGTTGTCTGTATTCTTAAATACTTAAAAATTATCTTTTTCTAAACAGCCCTCATCACTCCGCAGTCTGCCCCCCAGCCCACTGATAGCAACCATCATAATGCCCCACCCAGCTTCCGGCACCTTTCGCCACTCCAGCACAAAGCGACACAGCTTTGCGATCTCGCCAGCATGCAGAGTCTGATGTCTTCCCTATAGATGGTATGCTTTTAAAAAAGCTTTAAAGCTGCATCACAATGTCATTGCACTCTTATCTAAAAAAAAAACCCAATTTATACTCCTGAATGTCATCTTGTTGTGATTTTTTTTCCTGTAGATTCCAGAGACTCTGTGAGGCCACTATTACAAGGCAAGTTTGAAAATCTTGGAATTTCACAGTTTACATGGTATAACAAATATATGTGACAGGCAAAAACTAGTAAACACTTTTAGCAGTTACAAGAACTAACAAATGAATATCCAACAAAGGGAATAGAAATACATTGTACTGCCAATGCTTTGGTTTATTCTTTGTATGACTTGAAAATCAGGCTTTAGGGAAAACTAAATGACATGTTTCTATCATCAATTACATGAAGTAAACACACAAGCACTTGCATACACATTTAAGACATGAGACACGCTAATCCCATCTCATAAAATGTGTCTATAGGTGAGACGCTTTGCGTTGATTGGTGCTGCTGGACCACACTGGAGGTGCGAGTCCGCCGTGTAATGGTTTATGCCATTACAAAGGAGCTGGCCTCTGTACTCAACTGGGCAGGGGAAAAAAACCAAGGACCAGACAAAGCAAAAAGGGCATTTAAAGAGACAGCGCTGTGCAGATGCATATTTGGTAAGTTTTAACATTTATTGTAGTTTTATGAGCCTAAAGTGATCAATAAAGGGATCAATTGATGTGCTGGGTGCGTTTCACATTTCCTATGTCTGTTTTTTGCTATATTACTTTGTCTTTCTTAATAACAAGACTTTCATGTCCGGTTAATCTGGAGATAGAGTCTTTGGTCTTCGGCTTGTTTTGTCCTCGGGTTGTACACTTTGTACAGCCCGAGGACCCCATGTTTTCTTTTTTTTTTTAAAGGATACACGGCACACCATGCTAAGACATATCACATTTTCAGCTTATAGCTCTTTGGGAATCAAATGCGGCAGTTTGCTGATTTCCGCCTGGTGACTTTCATGTTTATCAGCCTAGGAGTTTACATACTTTCTCCCTGCTGAAGACAATTAACAAGAGCTTATTCATGTGCTCTAATTCCCTTTTTTTTGTCTTTGTTTTTTTGTGTGTGTGTCTATTTTTGTCCTAGATGGCCTGGCGCATCAGGTAGGGGCGAACTCTATGTCTGAGTTGGTCTTTGCTCAAGCAGTCCAGAAATGGCTCAGATATGCTCCAGATCGTATGGGTGGCGCGCAGGACGCACATCATCCATCCCCATCCGGAGTAAATAATAAAAAGTGACGTGAAACATAGAAATGTAAATAGGAAACTTTGTCTTTTAATAAAGTATTTTGCAAATGATACATGTCTATTGACCTTTTTTGTTTTTTTGTTTTTTTTTTTCAATAAAAAGCAACTGTGCGAAAGAGGTGGAAAATCAATACCATAGCTCAACAGTGTTTCAATATCAGAACCTGACATTGTTTCAATGTCAACAGTATTAGAAAATGTAACGTAGAATCAATGTCAGGTTTCAACATTGATTCAACATCAAAACCTGACGTTGTTTCAACGTTAAAAATGGGTGCAAGAGTGATGTTGGGTCAACGTCACACTTCAACGTTGCTTCAATGACGTTGCCTGATATTGACTCAACATTGTTTCAATGTTTCCTTGCTATCTGGGATACCAGTTTTTAAATTGTGTTGATAGGCGACGTAAAACCAGAGGGAGATATGGTAAAAACTGTGTTTGTCCGAATACATTCAAAAGCAAAAACAAAAACAAATTGGTGGAAAAATGTACCATGTTGACTGCAGAGAGTGTGGCGGGGGGGACCAGTGTTGGGGAGTAACGGAATACATGTACCGCCGTTACGTATTCAGAATACAAAATATGAGTAACTGTATTCCGTTACAGTTACCGTTTAAAAAGGTGGTATTCAGAATACAGTTACTTTGTTGAAATAAATGGAATACACGGCGGTACTTCCCTGTTTCATATTGTCGCGGGTCAGGACTGTTTGGGTTTGTTTGACAGCTACGTTCTGTTGTTCGAGGCGGCAGCGTTACGGTTGCCATGGTTACAGGGTGACGCGCTCTCTCTCTGCGTGTTTCCTGGGTGAGAGAGCGCTTTTTTGTTGTTGTTGTTGTGCTAAGCTAAAAGGCAGAATGCTACAGGCATAGCTCTAAAGCATGTAGCCTGATGGGCAGTGTAGTCCGTGCTGCAGGGAGAATGGACTACCATACCCGTTATGTGTCTGTGAGCGAGGGAGGGAGAGAAAGGAAAAGTCCGAGCTGTCACGGAGCAAAAACGGGAGCTGGAAGCATGTAAATATAATAATAACCACTGCAGCCAAGAAGAGTGCCTGACGAGCCCAGCTGTAAGTAAGCTATTAAGACTCAACTGTACACTGTGTTCGTGTTTTCCTCCGAAAAATAAGTTCCGTTGGAAAAGCCTTTTCAACGCCTCTCTGTCTCCCCGCAAGCAAAGTTGACCCAGACAACAAAGTAAAGCTAGTTTTCGGCTACCAGCCCGACACGAACCCGACGTATTAGCCAGAGGTCCCTTTACTACGTTTGAGCCGCGGACCTTCAGTAACAGTAATAAATCACAGCAATAGGACATTCATGTAGTTGTAAACAGCATGATAATATATTAAGTATTCCAAAGTATTCAGAATACGTTACTCTCATTGAGTAACGTAACGGAATACGTTACAGAATACATTTTGGGGCATGTATTCAGTATTCTGTAATGGAATACATTTTAAAAGTAACCTTCCCAACACTGGGGGGGACACAGAGAGATGCGAAATGTGAGAGATCTGTGGTGTTTGGATGTTTGTTTGGAGTGTGTAGTTAGTGTGATGTGTAGTCAGTAGTTTTGTTTTGTGTATCAGAACAATGAGGCAACTACTGAATGTCATAGGTGCTGCCAAAAAGCCACGAAAGGCAGGTGGAAAACAGGAGGAGTGATACACCTCCTGATGTCAGGCCTGCAGGTGTCAGGCTTGTGATGTTCTCTTTTATCGTAGAGTAGACAGAAATTATATTTTATATTTCATATATTCTTAATTGATGCAGTTTGAAATAGTTATTAAAAAAACGCCTGGGCTGCATTTTTAGGTAAGTAGTTGCATATAACTTTGTTGTTTCCAAAACTTGTGCATAGGTTTTTAAAATTTACCATTTCTGTTTGCTTTGCACATTATGAAAATGATTCGTTAACCATGTTTGTGGTTGTTACAGTAAAAAATGTAACATTTTTTCTACTCGGATTTAATGTTTTTTGTCTGATTTCAGACCAGTTGTGTTAATTGTGTTAATACAGTATGTCAAAATGAAAGCATAACTGTAAATTCAGATGTGAGGTTGTGCTGACAAAAAATGATACCAAACACGGCAAAGTAAATAGTTTTTAAAGGTGAATTTTAGAGGTCAAATCAAAGGTATTCAGAAAAAGCCAGTTATACCCTGGACCCTAGAGGATTAAACATTTATTAAAAGTAGCACAATAGTTACCTTTCCTACTAATTAGTTACTTTTATAATATTGTAACTCAGTTACTGAAGAAGTAACTAGTAACTATAACTAATTACTTTTTCAAAGTGACTTGCCCAACACTGCAGATGACACTGTGTCAGTGTCGAAGTACAGACACTTTTATTACATTATAGGAGCTCTGTGTCACATCCACTACAAATGATCCTGTTGAGGAGACAGAGGAGCAGACACACTCACAGCTTTATACAACATCAGAACTGCTTTCACAGTGAGGCAGAGACAACACTGTCAAAAATCACTGCTTTGTTGGTGGATTTGTTCAAAAAGATCAAACACACATCTACAAACTAAAAAACTAAACAACAACAATCTCATGAAGTTCTGCTGTGACAAACATGGAAACAATGATCTTTTTCTTAACATACCGTGCCCAGCTATCTTACTGATCTCCTCAGCTTTTATACCCCTGGGAGAACGCTTACATCAGCAGGCCAAATGCTCCTGGTGCGACCGAGATCATGGCTTAAGACCAGAGGTGACCTCTCATTCACCTCTGTTGCACCCTACCTCTGGAAATATCTCCCTCAAGCTATTCGTGTGTCAGATTCAATGCAATCTTTTAAATCTTGTTAAAAAACGTATTTATTTAGCCTAGCCTTCCCGGCTACCTAGAGCCCACATTTGTAAGTGTACTGTGTTTATCTTTTTTACTCTGATTAATGTTTATAATTATTTAACCTTAAGCCTTTTGGCTTGTGCCTCCTATGCCTTGTGTATATGTGAATTTTTCATGAATCTATTCAGTATCCCTACAATCAGCACAGTTAAGCAGCCACAGTTTGACCATCCACCAAAATCTAAAGTCAATTTAAACAGCTCACAGAAAACTTGATTCACTGAGAGGTTTTGAAATCATGAAGAAGAAACTGGATGGTTGTAATTTACATGTCAGCACTGAAGACATGTCACATTAGAAGGATTTCAGCCTGTAAACATCCACAGCAAACATCCACTCCCACTGAGATCTGCTACATGATAAATGAACACTGATGACATTTTAACTGTGTCCCTCCTGCAGATGGAGCTTAACATCAACTAATAACACAGATGTTACTTTAAACATTTATCAGCTCAGTTTGGAAACACAGAGACTCTGAAACAGTTTCAGGATTGTCCTGCTGGAGAAACAAAGCAAAACTCTTCACTGTGAACCTGAAAAATGATGAAACAGAAATTACTGTTTATGGTTTGAGCAGGATTTTCCCTTCTGCTGTGTGCATAATGAGGGAGATCACAGCTTTAAATCTTCCCTATAGAATGACGTGTTTGCCCATATCTAGAGTCTCATTCCTCAATTGCAGTGTACAAGACTGACAGACAACATTTCAAGGGAGTTCATCATGAGTTCATCAGGAGTTACAGCAGCTTTTGTACTCAGGAGTACAAAAGCTGCTGTAACCTGAGCTCAGTGAAACAGAGCAAAACGACTCCATGCAGGTAAACAGCAAATTATCTGGTTCTTATGTAGCATTTTTTTTACCCTTCCTGGTAGAAGGAAGGGTAGAAAAACTTTAAAGACCGGCAGGTATCTGTGTCTTTGGGGACCTGAACAAATGTGATGAGAACAGAAATATTTCTCACCATTGAATCAAAGTCTAACTTCAGATCTGACACCATTTCCAATAAAAATGCACAGAGACCTGATATTAATATCACAATTTTCCTTTATTTGACTCACAGTTTTGAATCTAAAATCAATAGATAAAACGTCAAATTTGACCCAGAACAGCCTCAGTGTAAAAAACAAACAAACTGTAGCACGTGTAGAATAGTATAAAATTTTAATATTTCTATTTGTGCATATTTTATATTTCTTTGTGAAATAAATTTAAGGCTAAAAAAGTAAAATTTCTGGAATTTTTACTGCTTCAGATATCAAAGCAGGTTAATTATTTTCTTTATCTTGTTTTATATTTCACTGTTAATTTTGTTGTTTTATTTTTGTATTCATCATGAGAGCAAGCATTAACAAGCTGCAAATAACCAAAGATTACTACACAGACCTACAACAATGAAGGATTTGTTCTCTTTATTTTTTAAAGATGAAGGAGGAGGAACAACATGCAAAATAAATTATTATTTTAATTACTGTCTTTTTGCTCTTTCTGTGTGAGTCCAGGACTCCTCTGCCTCAGAATCCATCCAATCATAATCAGTTTCTCCAAAGTGTGACTCTGCTAAACATCTGTATGCTCACCTCTGCAGAGGACGAGTGTTAGAAGCAGCACAGCAGCAGAGAAGGCCGAGGGTCTGTGTGTGAAGATCTCACTGATCTCCTGAAGAGCCATCACTCATTACTCTGAAAATCAACAAGCAAAACAAGCTTCCTGTTACTCTCTGAAGGAAGCAGCCCAGCAGTCCAATATAACATCATGTGTTTTATTCTAAATGTTTCTTTAATAACAAAAAAGAAATCTTACCTCAAAGAAGTATTTTAGTGAGCACTGGAAAAGAGTGCTACTTTCATAAATACTTTCAATTACAAACAAAAGAGAAAATCTCTTCGAGGATTTCAAGTTCAGAGCTTCTCTGTGGTGCGTTTAAGATCTGTCAACTCTGAACAACATCTCCAGACTGCAGATCCTGTACTGTTGATCAACCAGTTCCTCCACTCTGTAACAATAGCAGAAAAACAGGTTCAGTCCCTGTACGTTTTTTTACTAAGCTAACTACCTTTAATTTAGTAAACTCCCACCGTAAGTGTGTGTTTTAACTGATGAAACTGTGTCGTACTCAGGCTCGGACATCTGATTGCTGCCTTTTACAAGCTTTATTGCACAAGCATAAGCTAACACCAGTACAGTAACCATGCCTTAACAAAGCAACCCTATTAATTACAGTACAGTTTGGTAATAGTCATATTTATAGCCTTAACACGTTATTTAGTCAACACAGAAACTCACCAGCTCGGCTTCATCAGTCATAACAGCAATATCAATGAAAAGAAGATCCGTCAGGTAGGATCTATGAGCGGCTGTTAACACATACCACCCCAGACTTCCATAAATCACTCCGTCTTAAATAAAGTCGTCATTTAAAGCAAATACGGGTCTGGTTGATAATAAATCACAACAAAATAGATTGGCATGTTAGAAATATGGGAAAAAAACACAGTCCCAGTGAAGTCAAATTCAAGAAGTTGTTTCAGTGTTGATGTCATTTAGGAATTAAGCAGTTATAGTTACTGTGATAAGAGACCCTATCTGTTCCCCTCAAACACACATACATCAGATAGTTCCCTTTCAAATTTGTTCATACTTCCTATGTTCTGTTATTTTGTATTTATTGTTGAAGTTTTCAGTGTGTTCCACTACAGAAAGAAAATCTGAGAAACCTGCTGCTGCAGTCAGCTCTGTGTTTTATCTGTATTTGGCAAATACATTAAAGAAAAGCATAGAAGGTTTGCCAACGCTGGAAGTGACCCATCAAACACTCACCAGGAACATCAATCACAGCTGATACAGAACTAAACACTCACATCTAAAATAATTAGGTCACACTTATTTTTCTAAAGAAGCATCAGATACAATGTTTACTCTCTTTTTTTTAAATGATCATCTTTAACTGAGATTAGTCAGCAGGGTTGGGGTTAGGTTATGATCTTTTATTTTGAAATGAACCTGCTCCATAGCAGTGGAACCTAAGCACATAACCTAAACTGAAAGCTCAGAGTTTTTTTAAGTCACCTCAATGAGACAAAGTCCTGCTTTAAGTGCAGGTCTCTGCACAATTGCAAGAACAGTTCTTTATAAACATAAATACAGCTTTTCTCACACTTTGCTGCTACATTTGGAGCTTTGTGGGAGCTTTTAACAACTGACAGACACATTTGTCATATTGTATGTGCTCACAGTTTGACAGAGAAAAAACAGCCTGATTTTAATCAGAGTTTATTCAGTAAAATGTAGAAAAAAATCCCTTTGTTTTTTTACCAAAAAGTTTTGTTATAAGGTTCTTGTTGTTTGTTCTTTGACCCAAAAACAACCCCAAAAAGAAAACAAACAAACAAATAAAAAGAAGACTTACCACAGATAAAGATCCCAGACTCAGACACAGTGATCCAAACTGTTGCTGTCAAAGTGAAATGAGTTTGTTGGAGCCAATTAGGTAACAGGAACTTAGACAATGATAAATGTGCCTCTGCAAACCAGACACTCAGGTCGGATCAGTTTCCAACATTCCTTGATGCAAGACCTATACATTAGATAAACAGTGAGCATAACGAACACAGGGACGGTTTCACTTGATCACATACTGCATCAGATCAGTATAGATCATGTGTAAACCAAAGAGGAGCTCAAATGGTTTCAGCAGTTCCTTGTTACCTTCAACAAGGAGCTCACATTTTTGGTAGCATTTGCATTTCATTCTGTCTGTAAACACAACAGCTCTAAAATTTTTGAATGTATTCTGATAAAACTCTGTAGGCTGTAGAGCAGGATCATGTTATATAATCCAATCAAATTTGATTCACATTCACTGAGGTCTTTAAGGTAACTTTGTGAGGTATTGGTGGAAAATTAACAAAAAGCCTTAAAACTTTGAAACTACGATTCTTAATAGTGTGTCAACATCTCTAAATTATCAAGATTTGAAATATCATGTCACATTCGACCTCTAAGTAATGATAATGCTATATAGAGCTATTTATTGAAAACTATATCATTTCTAGTAAAACATACAGGCACATAGGAACTGATCTATGAGAGCTGTAAATATCAGGTTACTTTGGAACTCTGACCTCTTCTTTAAATGGTAAATGGCCTGTATTTGTATAGCGCTTTACTAGTCCCTAAGGACCCCAAAGCACTTTACATATCCAGTCATCCACCCATTCACACACACTGGTTATGGCAAGCTACATTGTAGCCACAGCCGCCCTCGGGCGCACTGACAGAGGCGAGGCTGCCGGACACTGGCGCCACCGGGCCCTCTGACCACCACCAGTAGGCAACGGGTGAAGTGTCTTGCCCAAGGACACAACGACCGAGACTGTCCAAGCCGGGGCTCAAACCGGCAACCTTCTTTACAGGGCAAACTCCCAACTCTTGAGCCACAATCGCCCAGTCAAACTATCTTAAATATATTTCATATGTGCTTTAAATTCTGCTGCCTTTACACACAGACATGTTTCATGACTTTGTTTATGCATTACAGCCAATTTTAGCCCAAATGAGAATTCAGGAGTAAGTGGTCATAATTCCCATGGACTTAAAAGCAACAATCAAAAAGGTGTTCACAGTTAAGCCCATGTGATGTAAATGTAATCTGAATGTAATGTACATATTTGTAATATGTAACAAAAGTAAATGTAGTTAAGTAGAGCAACAAAACTAATATGTGAATCATAAAGTATGATTTCCTACAAACAATAAAAATGAGAACAAAGAAAAACAGAGTTTCCATTCTGATGTCACAGTTTGAGAGCTGTGATGGTCGAGCCTCAATAATGAACCAAAGCAAAGTCTCCAGAATACGAGAGCTTCATGTTCAAAAATCAGAAAACTAGTATTTATTTCATTGAGCCAGGTCTTTTTTAGAAATGTTTTTGCTGCTTTAAATAATTTCAGTCACTTCAGGCTTTTGTTTATGCCGTTGAAGAACTGACATTTTTTGTTCACTGGGTTAAAGAAAGAAAGAAAAAAACACAGACTGAGCATGGAAACCAAAAACACAATAGTTAGAAGATAAAAGCAAACATACAGGTATACTAAAAAATACACAAATTCTTAAAAAGAGTGAATAAAACAAATACATGACCTAAAATGTTTCATATCCGAAGCCTGATGCTGTGTGTTGTATTTCTCTTGCTGCCTGCAGGCAGCAACACTGTAACATCAGTTGTCACCAGCGGTGATTTTGACCTATGAAAGTTCATAAATGTGAGTGTAGACAGACAGGATGACAGCAGTGGTGGTGCAGGAGTAGTTCCACCTTTAAGCACTCGAGCAGAGCTTTCCACAGACATTAGAGGTCTTTATAAAAAGGCAGCAGTACAATAAATAGTTTACATGTGCCTCACTCTTTTCTTCACTGAAATATCTATTAAAATAAATACCCCTATTGCCCCTCTGTGCAGTGTATCTTCCAAGCTCGGGTCCTCTACCAGAGGCCTGGGAGCTTGAGGGTCCTGCGCAGTATCTTAGCTGTTCCCAGGACTGCGCTCTTCTGGACAGAGATCTCCGATGTTGTTCCCGGGATCTGCTGGAGCCACTCGGCTAGTTTGGAAGTCATTGCTCCGAGTGCTCTGATTACCACTGGGACCACCGTTACCTTCACCCTCCACATCTTCTTGAGCCCTTGGTATTTCTCCAGCTTCTCGTGTTCCTTCTTTCTGATATTGCTGTCATTTGGGACCGCTACATCGATCACTACGGCCGTCTTCTTCTGTTTGTCTACCACCACTATGTCCGGTTGGTTAGCCACCACCATTTTGTCCGTTTAGCTCGGTCATTCTCCACCACCCTAGGGGGCGTCTCCCATATTGACCTCGGGACTTTCAGGCCATACTCGGCACAAATATTCCTGTTTAATAGGCCAGTTATGGCGTTCCATGTATGCCCTGCCTGCTAGCATCTTACACCCTGCTGTTATGTGCTGGATTGTCTCAGGGACATCTTTCCTCCTCTTTCTCCTCTTTCTTGGGTTTTTGCTACCTGAAATATTCACTGAGGATGCGATCGGTCGGGGCCATCTTACTGATGTATTCATGGATGGCACACGTGCAAATAAAAGTACAGAAACCATTTTACTGTGAATGAAAATGATAACAAGAGTTTATTAAACAAGACATGAAGCTCCATCCTGTTAATACTGTTTTGCCTTTACCTGTAATTAAAATCCTTCTGTTTTTATTTTAATATCTCATGATATTTATAGTTCAAATGAGTTGAAGGAAATCAATATTGGACTGAAGCCCTGAATTCAAATCTTTTCTCTTTTGGTTATGTTGTTGTTTTTTTCCCCCTCTGTTAGTTTTTGGCACCAACTTACTGAACAGCATCAAACTGAAAACTTCAAATCTGGTTTATTGTCATGATGTTATAAATAGTTTCTATTCAGTCTGAGATCTGCAGCTTCCAGCTGTTGTTGTTTTCATGAAAGGTCCACCTGCTGAGAGCTTCTTCATCAATAGCTTCCTGGTTCTGCGTGAGGAAGTCTTCCTCTGTTTAAAAGTGAAAGACAACTCAGAGATTCGCTGAGTTATACTGAACATGACAAGTTTAAGAAATTTTAAACTGTGATGGAGCAAATGATATTCTGACAAAAACTGTAAAAATTTGTTTTGATTATTTTATCTACAACACTTAAAAAAAAATACTTTTTTTTTTTCTGACAGAGTTACAGGTTCTATACAATTCTGATAAACAATAAATCCCCATGAGATCAGAGAGATACAGATATATACAGCCCCGACGATTGCTAACCAGAGTGCCAGAAAAAATTCTAAGGTACAAAAACAGGAAAAACACAAATCAGTGTTAATGATGTAAATGAGCACATTTTAAAGACAGGAAGTGGAATTAGGTAATAATCAGTTTTATTCTGAGAGGTATACATTTCTCAATTTTGGCCCATATCTCCTGACTGTACTGCATATAAACAATATAATGAATGAATGGTTTTAGTGTTTTTGTAAACTGTAACGTTATTTTGTATTTTTTAATATATATAGATTTTTACCTGCTTCTTGGTCTCTTCATTCAGATCTGGCATCTGAAAATTATCAGGTTGCTGAATTGTGTGAGTACAAGAAAATAATTGTTAGAGTTTAATGTGTTAAATTTGCTTAGATGAGAGGGTCCAGCAGTAGATGAGAGGAATAGGAAAGGATTTGTCTGTGTGTTTTAGTTTGGCTTAGCTGTAGCCTGAGAGTGTGTGTAATTGTTTAGAGGGAAAGGAATTTCTGGACACTGGGGGTCTGCTGTCATAAAAGGAGACAGGAAGCTACAGTTGGGGATTGCTGATGCTTTAACCTGAATCTAATAAAAACTCATAATTGTTATAACTTAGAAGTAGGTTTGCAGGAGACTCTCCACCTTATCTGTAAATGTAAGACAACAAGAGGCCAATGGCCCAGTGGATGCAGAGTGGGGGTCTTTGTATATTTGTAATATGTTAACTGTGTTTTGTATGTTGTCTAAAGGAATTTGGTGTAGCTTGGGTGAGGAGATTACTTTTATGACCGGCAGGAAGTCACATACACAGACACACAGACACAGTGCTTTAACTGTTACGCACCCACACCCACATACACACCTACATGCACACTCGCTCACGTGCACTCACATAGACATACGGGTACGCGCACACACAGGCGCTCACGTGCTGGTGCATACACACACAAACACAGAGTTTGCAGCACACCATGGGGGTTTTATGATGGGGTCACTTCTATAAAGCTGACTGTAACAAACAAAGAGGTGGAAGATCTGCAGAGGGACACCGGCCTTGCACGTCTCCCCTTCTAGAAGATACATGCTTAAATGAAGATGAATAAAGATGAATAAAGGTTTTGTGAAATGACTACTGAGTCCGGTGCCGTGTCTGGATGCCCGAGGAATAAAAAGAACCGGGGTGAAACTGATTTCGTAACAATTGTTTCTGTCTTCTCAGGCTTTGATTCTGAAACACAACAAAACAAAACAAAACTTATGTTTTAGGAATATTTTGTATTAACTTTAACATTGATGTAATATTATGACAGTGAACTAAGCTGCCCTCAGCTCTGTACACAGTTTTATTTCTACCAAGTGAAAACTTACAAATCTGAAACAAGAAACCAACAATGAAGAACCAGAAACAAAAACAATGTTGTGATGAGAGAAACAGTTTGTAGCTCTTCAGTGTTGGTTTCATCACATGTCCTGATGAAGCTGCTCAGTAACAGTGTCACTGAGGTTGGACACTGTGGATTTGTGTGGTCGACTCAGACTCTGAGGCCTCCTTCAGGGATGTTACCTGGACCAGCAGCTCCATGAAGAATTAGCCTCATGTGTGTGTAAGCCACAAAGACTCTTGTGTTAAAAAGTCCAACTTAAAGCAGAAATGATCATGTTTACAGTTTTCTACATGAACCAGTGTTGGTCTCCATGGATAGTTTCACCTTCATATCATCTCTGGGCTGTTACTGTACTCAGTAACAGCAGCTCTCTACCCAGTCTACAGGATATTTATACCTCACGCTGCATTCCTAAAGCCACTAGCATCATGGCCGACCCGCATCACCCCTCCCACCAACTGTTTACTCCCCTTCCATCCAGAAGACGACTCTGCAGCATCAGGAGCAGGTCTACAAGATTGTGCAGTAACTTTTCCCCCCAAACAGTCCAGCTCCTGAACACCATGCTGCCCTCCTCCACACTGGACCCTCTTCTCTACACATTTCTTGTACTACACAACACTGTACATAACACTCTCCTCTCACCTCCAATACTTGCACTATGCTGTATTGAACTGTTCGACTCTGTCTGTGTATTTAATCTGTGTACTATTGTATTTATTTATTCTCATCCTCATTCTTTCTATTTCTTGTTCTATTTCTATTCAAGTACCATACTGTTGTACTTATTCTAGTTTATCTTATTTCTGTATAGCTGTATATATGTACATTTGAATCTTTCATGTTATTTTTAAAGTTTGCACCTTTGATGCAGGAGGACAATATTTTATCCCACTGTGTACTTGAGTGTATATTGTTGGGTTGACAATAAAACTCTGCTTGACTTGACTACTCAGCACTAATTAGCAGGTGTGTGTCTGTGTGATGCAGTTTATGAATGTTTATGAATTTCTAACTACATTGTTTTTCTGGTAATTCTTCTTGATTAAAAATACTCCAAAAGGAAACATGGTGAAATGGACTGGTTCTTATATAATGCTTTTCTACTCAATCTCAGCTTTGTACATTCACTTCTTCTGTGCACTTCCTATCTAACATTCATTCCCACTCCAATGGATGCATCAGTGACTAGCATCCGGTTAGTATCTTGCCCAAGACTGGAGCATACAGGCATCGAACCACCAACAGTGCTGTTAGTAGGTGATCTGCTTTACCTGTTTAGAGCTACAGCCATCTTCTAGATCATAACTCACCCTTCCAGAGAGCACATCACCCCAGTACTTCATCAGCTTCATTGGCTGCCTCTAGAAAAATCACTTTGCTTCTCACGTTCAAATGTATCCATAACCTAGCCTCTCCCTACTTGTGTGATTTACTCCACATTACTACTCCCTCCCACTCCCTTAGGTCTTTGTCTGCCACTCATCTTATTGCTCCCTCTGCTGGTCTCACCACTACAGGGAACAGAGCTTTCAGCTGCTCTGCTCCCCGTCTATGGAAATCACTTCCTCCTGACATCAAGAACACTGACTAGCTTCCCTCATTTAAGTCAGAACTTATAACCCATCTGTTAAAACTGGCTCACTCTCTTTAAAAATTGACTCCGATATTTGTTTAATGCTGTTTTTTATTCTTTGACCTTGGGCTTTTAGAAAAGCAAAAATAAAATTTATCACTATTATTTTTAACATCCGTGACTCATTTTTTGTTCTAACAACAATATGAAAGAAAAGTTACTTCCAGCATGTTCATAGTTTTTCTGCTCTTTTTTGTTTTTGCTTCTTTTCTCATCCTGATTATAATTTGTAGATGAGCTTAGTTCATAAATCTCTTTCTTTACAGAACAATCCTCCTGCATATGATCACTCTTTCACTGTTTTACTATTTACACTGTTTCTCCCATCAGCCTTTAAAGAGCTGCAGGTATCTGTGTCTGTGGGAACCTGAACAAAAGTCATGAAAACAGAAACATTTTTCACCATTGAATCAAAGTCTAACTTTAACTCTGACACCACTGTCCAATAAAAATGTTCAGAGACCTGACATGTACAGTTTACTGTTTAAAGATTTCTAAAATCACAATTTTCCTTGATTTGACTCACAATTGTGAATCTAAAATCAACCTCAATAGATAGAGGTCAAATTTGACCCAGAGCAGTCTCGGTGTATAAACATTTGTAGCACCACCAGAGATGGGCAGTTACAAGTAACGCATTACTGTAATCCAACTACTTTTTCCAAGTAACAGGCAAAGTAAGGGATTACTATTGCAAAAAGGGTAATTAGATTACTGTTATTTTCCCGCAAGCATGCTGCATTACTGCGTTACTAAATCGATTTTTTGCACAGCTCTTCTGTGACACACATGCTCTGAATGTTTCAGTGCTGTTATTGTTGGTACAGCTGATAAAATATTGGTTAACTTGAATTTAACTTGAACATTTAATTGTATTTATTTTTTTTGCTTTTGTGTGTCCATATATATAAACCACTTCTTACAACAAGGTGCATAAGCACCTGGGGACACCAGAGGAGAGGCATGGAGAGATTTAACTGGGCAACCCAATGTCAGCAATAAACATGAACCAGTGGGCTGCTGTCAGTACTTGTAGGGCTGATTGTCACTCGCCCCTTAAGTAGCCTGTATGATTATTTCAACAAAGAAAAGATTATATTGACCCATCAGGTAGATGCCTAGTCCAGGTTACTAGTCCAGTCCTGAACATAAATGAAGGAGTCAGAGTCTGCTGGATGAACTTAATTCTTATCAGTAAAGGAATAAATACATTCTACTTAATATACTTAATGATAGTGTACTAAACAGTTGTTGCTCTGTGGTTCAAGTGACTCACTAGAATCAAATTCCTGACATTGTGTTGTTGACTATCATATTTTCACAACTAATTAGAGCTGATACGTCGTGTCATAAGGAATTCAACCAGTGCTTACCAGAGCTCATTAACTGGCAGAGCAGTCTCATACCAGAAAAACAGCTACAAATCAAATTAAATATGAACAGCATTACTGGAATAAGTGTTATAACACTGTAACTCTGCACATTCATGTTTGTGTGAAATATCTTTGGGATAGTGCTCTCACCCCTTGAGCTGCTACAATTACAACAAAATTTGTTTACACTTATTTCTTTCTAAAGAAGCATAAAAAACAATGTTCCGTTATTAAATTGGTCATGTATATTTGATATTTTATTCTCTAATCCCTAAACCTAACCCAGGAAGGAAAAAGATGGCAGATTAGCTTGGGTAAAAGACTGAAACACCCTGTGAAGTCGAGTCACACAATGATGTGTCTCGCTGGTAAAGTTTCTGGGCTGCCGATGTAGCAGAGTTAGAAAAGCTTAATGAATTTCCTCAAAATTGATGTGCTTTGTGAATAGTTGGAGCCACCCAGTGGACAAATACCGCAACTGCAACTGTTAAGGTTCCAAATTGCTGCACAGCGCATGCCTCGACAAAGGAAACCTACCACTCCCAAGCTGGTGGTAGGTGCTTGTGAGCCATGCTGTTGTCAATTTTGTATGTGTATTAATGAAAACATTCTCATAGTGGTAACTGTCAACATGTATTTTGATTGTAAGCAGTACTAGCATGTATCCTGAAAGTTACAGGCATTTTGATGCATGGGTAGTAACTTTGTTCACGAGTAACATTTTTAGTTAGCATGCTAAGCTAATACCCGTTAGCTAGTTGGGTGCTTTTTGACTTGCACTTAGCTCTAATGTTTCTCTAGAACAGCAACAGTCCCCACATGATTACAACAACAAAAAAATAAGCTGACAACAGAGCCAAGTGTGGATTTATATTCTGAGAAACAAATGCAGAAGTACTACTAATGTGATTACTGGAAGTTTACATTGGATTGTAATTTGTGTTCTGTTTCATAGAACAACCATAGCCAAACCCACCTACGTATGTGTTCTGCTAAATCTGCCAATTAAAGAACAGGAAGATCATCACCTGGCCTTGTCATTTGCTGAGGGTCATACTGGCATTTAACCAGTGCACACCCTGCGATTACCACCACAGGAAACTGAACCCGAGCATCAGAAATCAACATAACATTTGATGAAGACTGTCTCAATGTGAATGAAACCAGCACAGAGTCAGGAGCAGAGACGTCCTTGAAGCTGCAGATCAGACTGTAAAGATGAATTGTTGAGGAGGAAGAAGCAGATGTGAAGTTTTCAGTGTGACAGCATGCTGTCAGTCAGAGCTGCTCACAGTATAAATGTGGGAGTAGAAGGAAGGACGAGAGCAGCCTGATGTGAACAGAAGGAGCTCTGATGTTTGTCACAAACTGTGCAGCCGACCTGGAGCTACAGGCTGGTTTACCTGAAACCTTCAGACTGAACACACAGAGCTCCAGCTGTGAGCTGCTCATCAAACTCAACACATTTTACTAAATACTGACCTTTAAGCCCTGATCCAGAATCAGTGCATGAACATTTCTGTGCACACAAAACATTCAAGTTTCGATTAGCATTTTGGAAAATTATGCGTTATTTATGTTATACTCCAGCATCTAGTAAACAACAGCTGTTACACTAAATATATTTAATTTAATTTAATTCTGTGTCAGAAAGTCTTTACATAATCCAATCAGAGACAAATGAAAAGTTTCCTTCTCGTTTTTGAAACTGAAGGAGATAAACACCAGTGTTGGGACTAACGCGTTATTAAGTAACGCGTTACAGTAACTACGTTATTATTGTGGTAACGAGCACGGTAACTAGTTATTATGCCAAAACCAGGAACGCGTTACTCGTTACTGGGATTTAGATAGGCTCATACTCGTTACTGTGTGTGGTGGATATCGCGGAGCTTCCATAGATTCAATAAGATTAGCAAGTGGTGGAAGCCAGCAGGTGGATGAAGGAAAAGGGAGGCAAGAGGAGAGACCCGAAGCGGCCGCCGGTCCGCGTGTCAGGTGAACTGAACTTCAGGTAAGAAGTTATGACCTGCAGTCTATCTGAGTCAGATATAAACCAAGTTTAGGTGGAGTTTATTTTCATTATGCTGACATTTTCGTACTGCGTGCTAGCTAGCATGACGGAGTTTCTACTTTATACAGCTGGGTGGGTGCTATGTTACTGATGTTGAACTTTATTTTGTTCATAAGGTTAATTATTAGAGTTGCCAACCGTCCTGTAAAAAACAGAATCGTCTGGTATTCAGAGAAAATATTACGCGTTTCGTACTGAGGTGAAAAGGAACACAGTTTGTCCCGGACTTCAGCTACAATGAAAAAGACACAAAGCTGAAGCTGCACAGCTGCCTCTTCTTCTCTCATTCTCTCCTGTTTCTACTTCAATCACGAAACTGATCAATGATCAGCTGATCGGCTTTTCTCTCTTGTTTATTTATCGCCCACTTTGCGCCAGAAAGAGGAAACCAGCGGATGTCGCGTTAAACAACAGCAGCACGTTTAAGCTTGATCAGCTGTTGTTAGAATTTATTTAATATTAATTTCTAGTATCAGCTGATGTTTGCTGGAGCCACAGCTGTAAAGCTGCTGGTCATGATATCGGTTTGGTTATCTGGTGAGAGGAAACATGAAGATGAAACCAGGAGATGTCCTTACTGAATCATCAGAGCTGAACAGGTGATGGAGAAACAGGTTTACCTTTTAGGTGACATGAATGAGTTGAAGGGAAGTTATGAACTGTTTCTGAGAGACAAATAACACCAGGATCCTTTTCTACGTAGCTGACAGCTGGTAACTGTGCAGGGGCGGGTCTAGCAAAGTGTTGCCAGGGGGGCAGGTAGGGCATTAACAGGGAAAGGGGGGGACAAGGAAATACTTTTCTTTATTATTCTCATTTAAAATGTCTCGCTTTTAAAAAAATAATTATCTGAGTCTTACAACAAACAATTGATAGATTGATACATATATACCATCAGAACAGTGTACATCACTGTCACAACAGTGTTTATTTTCATTCAAAGGCTTTATGATTTTTCCTATAATGGTGGGCGGTCTCTAGTCAAAATGCCCGGACGATTGTTTTGTCCCAGTCCAGCTCTGTATGCAGCTCATCTGCAGTCTGGTGTTACCTACATCTTCCTATTCAGAAGGCAGAATTTCCAAGTTCTGAGTACAATCAAAAGCACCACGACTGCAGTTTTTGTGTTGGATGTAAAAAGCAGGCTAGAATCATGGCGGCGGTCAACGACGGTCCAGGCGTGATTTCTCTCGTGGAAATGTGCACATTATTTTTCCTTTCTATTGGTAGGTGGCACAGTGCACCTGTGGCAAGTAAGCAAGCTAGAAGACTGGCAATCTTGCTGGGTATCCAGTTACGGAAGCAACACATTAACAAGAGAATTCTGAGTAAAACCAAAGTTACTTTCCCTAGTAACTAGTTACTTTGAAAGTAACGAGTAACTTGAAGTAACTGAGTTACTTTTTTAGAGAAGTAACTAGTAATGTAACTAAGTTACTAATTTAAAGTAACTTACCCAACACTGATAAACACACAATAAAAACTCCAGCCAGCCATTAGATCGCAGCGATCTGCTAAACCAGGATCCGAAAAACTGAAGCTGTCAATTCAGCTCTGTAGTGTGGGCAATCATAATGAAGCACTTCATTTAAAGTTGTTGATTCATTCTTCATATTTTTGGCAACCAAACAGAACCATGTTGAAAAGCTATGAGTAATAAACCTTTTTTTAATACATGTTTCAAAGCTTCACAAAGCTTCCTCTGACCATAACGACAGTGCATAAGTATTTTTGTTTTTGTTGTTTTGTGTGTGCCACAGTAGTGGGTCTGCAACCCAGTGTTTTGTGTATTTTAATTTCATTATTTGATTACTGTGTTTTTCTCCATGTTTCCTGTTTTACTTCGAAAGAGTCTTGTGTTCTTTCCTCATTGTGTTGGGTTTTACTTCCCCGTGGTGTCATTATGTTTCCTCATGTGTTCTCACGTCCTCTGATCATCTCCTGTGTGTATTTAATCCCCTGTCTTCCTCTGTTCATTGTCAGGTCATCTGTCGTACTCACTATAGTTGTCTTAGTCTTTGTCATAGTTACCGCAGTTTTTCGTGTTTGTTGCTGCCATCAGCCCAAATAAAGGCTTGTTTTTTGTTGAAACAAATAGTACCTCTCTCAGCATCTGCTTTTGGGTCCTGTATTCAAAAACACTGGCTTAACCCGCCATGACAGTGTTTTGTGTGTGTGTGTGTGTGTGTGTGTGTGTGTGTGTGTGTGTGTGTGTGTGTGTGTGTGTGTGTGTGTGCGTGCCATCAAAAAGGAAAGGACATGACGAGTTTTCAGTTGAGCACAAAAATGGTTCTGAAGCTGAAGATGAACCTGTAGTTCCTGATTAACTGTTCAGGATTTAGATTGAGGTCATTGTTCCCTCTACATCAACTAGGAAGTGTTATGGGTCAGTTACCCTTTGTCTTAACCCTTTGACTGCCTCACCAAGAAAAATACAATGAAAAAATTATTTGTCCATATTTTCTATTCCTTTAGGTCAATAATGATCACAATCAAAAAAAAAAATTCATACACACCTTATAGTTTTTTAAATATTACCCTCTACCAAACGGTTGAGATGTCTCTCTATGGTACAACTACATAAAGTTATACAGACATAACTAGTAGAAAAAAGTAAAGGTTATACTCATTTTGCAAAACAATAACTACCCAATTTTGTATTTGACCCACTTTATTGTGGTAGTAAAACATCAAACATTGTTGGATTCCATTTCAACAGTGGCCGTTATAATAACAAACCACAAAATGTATAAAACACCAAAATATTGTAAATTTGATCAAAAACCTGATCTGCAATTACCGAAAATTCATAAACATACATATTCACTTTGACCTGTTGTTAACATAAACTTTTCACTGTAGTGTTGGAACAGCACTAACATTTTTTATTTTATTTTCCAGAAAATTCTGGTGGTATATTATATACCATTACCATTTTGCACTGGAAAAATTTGAGAACACACTGAAACAGTTCTGGCTCTTTTCTTTTTGCCGTTCATGCAACTTCACCAATACCCTTGATGATTAGATCTTCTGGTGGTACACTGCAAAGCATTCCTGACTGGCATTCAAGCACAAGAAAACATTGCATTTTTGGCATTTCCATCTTGAGACGCCCTTTGGACAGTAATTGCATCGGCCTCGCTTGTCACAGTGAAGTGGCCAATGCCCAAAGCAGTCATATCGCACATCTGGCTGTGGTTGTGAGGGTCTTGGGGTGTATCGCTTCTTTGGTGGTGGTGGAGAGCTGGATGATGGTCGGCCAACTTTGGATGCTGGCTTGTTGACTTGTTTCAAGCTATGCGCAACTGCCAGGCGGAATCTTTTGAGTGTGATTGGTTTCTGGTTTAGTTGTCCACATTCCTCTTGTAGACCAGCCAGGAATTTGCAATGGACAGATCAAGCATGTAACCAAAGAGTGACAGGTACCATCTTGTAGACTTGACTGGGGTCTTGTACAGGTGTACCAGCATGTCAGAGAGATCTATCCCTCCCATATGCTCATTGTATGCAGGGATGAGTGATGGGCATGGGATCATAACTTTCGCCTTGGACTCTTTGCTCCAGCGTTTGACAGTTGAAAGTGGCATGATCCCAGAAGCATTACTTAGCAGGTTCACACATTTGTTGTCAAACCATTTAACTGCAATCACACCTTCAGCAGACCTGTAGTCAAAAGCTCCACGCTCTCTCTTCATCAGCTCTTTGTCTGTCATCAAAGTGGCTCCACCTGTGCGATTTGGTCGAACAGTGCCAATGCACTTGACACCCAATGAGGTGTCTAGGTGCTGGACATTTATTATGCCCTCAACATACAAGAGCAGCTTGAATCACTGGAACATTAGCAATGACCCACTGAAGCTGCCACAGATGTCTTCTGCGTGGTCAAGGACCACTACCTACCAAGAACTTCTGGGACCCCAGTAAGAACTACCAAGCTTCTTCAGGTTCATATCAAGGACCAGCAGAAGCACCTCAAGAATCAGGATGGTCTCTTTATCATTCCGGTACTCCTTGGTGGTTCCTGTTTTCTCTTATCAAGATTTCTCATCAAGGGCCTCCTTCTAACATACAGAACCTCCTCAAGGACCTGCCACAGGACTCCCTAAATCTTCTCAAAGACCTGTGGTCCCTTCTCAAAAACTGTCACAACTTGTCAGACCTCCTTGAGGATTACTTGGACCCCGTAAAGACTGTTTAAGCCTTCCTAGAAGAATTGCATCTTCTTTTTCAGAGCCAGTGAAAACCCTGCAAGCCTTATATCGAATCTCTAATGTTTTAGAACTTCAAGCATTCATTAAACTTCATTAAATTATTTATATTCAATAGTAAATAGTCAATTTCATATGTTAAAACAACAGTTCTAAACATTAGCTAAGTTTTGCTACTCTTACCATCAATTGACAAATCAACCGTTTGGTTGAGCATGTTTTAAAAAATATTATGGATTTATTACAGCTATTTTCTGGTATCAAATGACATAATCATGTTCAGTAAAGACTCTGACATGTTTATACTGCAGAAAAATGTACTTACCTTTAAAACTTTTAGCCAAAACAGTCCATGTGTCCAGAGTGATTTTTGCTTTCTGATTTCCTGGTTGGAGGCTGGCAGATGAGGCCTGCCATATCCTGACACAGTGCCATCTAGTGTTTTTTTAGGATAACATAACTCAACCAAGTGGTAGAGATGGCTCAATAAGGTTGAGTTAAGCTAAGTACTCCAGTTCATTATATATAGTCTCTCAAAATATGCTAAACCAAATGGTTGAGCAGGCAGTCAAAGGGTTAATAAGTGCTTTAAGTATTTGCTACATAAATAAAAGTGATATACATTCCTTTACATCCAGATAAAATAATATTTCTGTCATTCATAAAACATCCATAACCTGATATCTAAAGGAACATGTTCATCTCCATTAATGTTTTGCTTTAATTTGTAGTGCTGTTATTTCATTAATGCTGCTGCTGTGGTTCCTCTCTCCTACAGTTTCTGTCCCCATATAAACTCCACTCCTGAAAGTTATAATAATAATAATAATAATTATTATTATTATTATTAATAATAATAATAATAATTTTCAATTATACATAAATAAGATAAATATGTAAATGTATTCAAAAATTATCAAATTTATTTCTGACATCTAAAATTGTGATCATGGAAGGGTAATGTAATCCCTTTCCTTTTAGCTCACAGATTAGCTATTATATTGACAAATGAATTAGCTTTAGAATTAACGATGGGATTAGCTCCTATATTAGCTAACAGAGCATGAATATATCATAGATATATTAAGTATATGAAGGGACTCTGGAAGGAAATGTAGAGACAAACGTCTGAGTGTGGGCGTGTGGGCAGCCTGACCACCTATTGAAGGTAACGTGCTAACATGACTGTCTGATCATCTTTGCTTAAAAAATATTAACTCCCAACAGTATTAGCTAGCTACTGTTTTTAGTAAGATAATGTGCTCTTCAGAAATAAAGCTTGAAGCAGCTCAAACTGTGGACTCTAACTAGTGTTAGAGCAATGGCCTCAATCTACAGCCTTAAATGGTCACAGTAAACACATCAGCGTGATCCCCATCAGGACCAGCTCCTTCCTCAAGTCATTGTTTTCTGGAAGAACTTCTTCATTTCCTTCCACCATTTACCCACTACAGTTTGCATACTGGACTGCTCGTTCCACAGAAGACACTGGCAGAGGGAATTATGTTAGGATGCTGTTCATGGACTACAGTTCAGCATTCAACACAATAATTTTCACCAAGTTGAAGGATCTAGGACTTAACTCATCACTGTGTCAGTGGATCTTCATCTTCCTCACAGACCCCAATCAGTCAGGGTGGGAAAACATGTCCCCCTCCATCTCACTCCATACTGGAGTGCCTCAGGCCTGTGTTTTAAGCCAACCTTTTTTGCCTCACGGACCGGTTTATGGCCGACAATATTTTCACGGACCGGCATTTAAGGTGTCGCGGATAAATACAACAAAATAAAACTAGTACTGGTACCGAAAAAAAAGATGATTTATTCATAACACACGTGAAAAGACCCAGGAAATCCGAGTTAACGATAAAAACGATAACAAAATAACGCTGAAAACTGATAAAAACCCTGAAAACCATACATTTCACACCTGAGCCTCAACTCTCGCGGCCCGGTACCAAACGACTCACGGATTGGTACCGGTCCGAGGCCCGGGGGTTGGGGACCGCTGTTTTAAGCCCCCTGCTGTACTCACTGTACACTTACGACTGTGTAGCCACATCAGATACCACCTCCATAGTCAAGTTTGCTGACAACACTGTTGTGGTGGGCCTGATGTCTGACAAAACTGAGAAGGCCCACCTGGAGGAGATTAGGAACCTCGAGAACTGGTGCCAGGAGAACAACCTCCTCCTAAAAGTCAGCAAGACTAAAGACTGTACTTATGGACTTCAGTACAAACCAGATGAGGAATTACGAGCCCCTGATCATCAGTGGCATGCCAGTGGAGAGAGTGGACAGCTTCCCATACCTGGGCGTCCACATCACTCAGGACCTGTCATGGCCACGAGCGTCTCTTCTTCGTCAGAAGACTTAGAGACTTCCATCTGCCACTGAGGGTGCTTAAGAACTTCTGCTCCTGCACCATCGAGAGCATCCTGACAGGAAACAATTGCACCTGGTTAGCGAACAGCACCAAGCAGGACAGACGAGATCTGTAAAGAGTGGTGCACTCGGCTGAACGCATTATTCGATCAGAGCTTCCTGACCTGCTGTCCATCTATACCAAACGGTGCAAGACCAAAGCCAGGAAGAATATGATGGACCTCTCCAATCCCAACAATGGACTCTTCTTACTGTTGAGGTCTGGGAAGCACTTCCACTCCCTTAAGGCTCTGTAGACACGGCCAAGACAGCCTGGTGAAAGTCAGACTGAGAATCAGGGCGAAGATTAATTGGAGATTATGTATCGGAATTTAAGGAGCAGGACCACGCCTCCAAACACGCTCCTTCCGGCTGTCATCCGAGTTGCCAGGTTCTTGGCCACTCATCCCTCCTCTCCTAAGCTCCGCAGCAAATGCCGGCATCGAATTCCCAGGTTCGCAGCCACTCATTCCTCCTTCGCAAAATTCTGCAGCAAACCTTGGCACCGAGTTGCCAGGTTCCCAACCTCTCATCTGCTAAACTCGGCAGCAAACCTTGGCACCGAGTTGCCAGGTTCTTGACCACTCATCCCTCCTCTCCTAAACTCTGCAGAAAAGGTCGGCACCGAGTTGCCAGGTTCTCGGCCACTCATCCCTCCTCTGCTAAACTCCGCAGCAAACGTCGGCACTGGGTTGCCAGCCTCTCAGCCACTCATTCCTCCTTCGCAAAATTCTGCAGCAAACCTTGGCACCGAGTTGCCAGGTTCCCAACCTCTCATCTGCTAAACTCTGCAGCAAACGTTGGCACAGAGTTGCCAGGTTCTCGGCCACTCATCCCTCCTCTGCTAAACTCTGCAGCAAACATCAGCACCGAGTTGCCAGGTTCGCAGCCACTCATCCCTCCTTCGCAAAATTCTGCAGCAAACCTAGGCACCAAGTTGCCAGGTTCCTTTATCCCTCATTCGGAAAAGCATAAGCAGCTTTTCTACCATTGGGTTGGCAGTTCTCTGCATAGACAAAAACAAACAAAAAAAAAAAAAACGCACGAGTTGCCAGTTTTCCATCCCTCCGTAGCAACTGCAGCATGCTTCGACACCGACTTGCCAGATTCCCAGCCTCTCATCCCTCTTCGGCTGAACTCTGCAGCAAACCTTGGCACTGGGTTGCCAGGTTCCTTTATCCCTCATTCGCAAAAGCAACAGCAGGCTTTTTTGCCATCGGGTTACCAGTTCTCAGCGTAGACAAAATAAATAAATTAATTAATTTAATTAAATGGCACCGGGTTGTCAGGTTTTCCTTCATCCCCCATTTGCAGTGCAGCATCTAGCTTCCCTACTACGGAAGGTTCACTTTCCCGTATTGCATATTGGCAAAATGGAGCAGCATGCTTTTACAGTAGCAAGTGTTGGCACCGGGATGCCTGCTTCTCTTCCTCTATCCCTCCTATCCCAATACAGTAGCAAGCTTTGGCACCGGGATGGCAGCCTCTCTTTCTCTATCATTCCTATCCCAATACAGTAGCAAGCTTTGGCACCGGGATGCCAGCTTTTCTTCCTCTATCCCTCCTTTGCAAATACAGTAGCAAGCTTTGGCACCGGGATGCCAGCTTTTCTTCCTCTATCCTTCCTTTGCAAATACAGTAGCAAGCTTTGGCACCGAGTTGCCTGGTTCTTCTTTATCCCTTATTCGCATACTCAGCAGCAAGCTTTCTAACATACAGTTGCCAGTTTCTCTGCATTTATTACAGCAAAAGCAGCAGTGAATCCTTCTATCGCTGGGACGCCAGCTTCTCCGCATCTAGCCATATGCTAAGCAGCAGATGTTCCTTTCAGCACCAAAACGCCAGGTTCTCTGTCTCTATTCCTTATTTGCAAAAGCAGAAAACGTTCTTTGCACCAAGATGCCAGGTTCCGTTCCCTAAGCAGCTTACCCTTCCGTTACTGGATTGGCAGCTTCCGCTTTCAATCACTCGCAAAAAACCCAAAACATTCCTTTCACCAGGATGCCAGTTTCTCCGTTTCGTCCAGTCTTCCACAAGATGTAGCAGCAAACTGTTCCGGCACCGAGATGCCAGTTTCTCTGCCATCTTTCCTGCCTTCGCAAAGCACTGATGAACCTTCATGGCACTGGAATGCCAGTTTCTTTCCCCTATCGCTCCTGTTAAGACATCCAAACTGTTAAGACATCTTCATGGCATCTGTTTACCTTCACGTGCTTTCGCGAGTATTATCTAGCATCCACCCTCGACACAATCATTCGAGACCACTCTCTAAGCGACTCACGGTCCTGACTACGTCTAAACAGCTCATCATCTCCCACGAAGTTCAGTGGACTCGCCCTCTGCTCTTACGATTTTGGGGGTTATTATTATAGAAGACGACTTTCCTCTCTCTTTCAATTCATCAACCCTTCCCAAGCTGCCGCTGTCACTTCTGTTCATTTCAGAAATAAACACAGTAGTTATCACTACCTTATCTGAAGTAATTAACCAGCTAAGCACCCCCTCTCCATCTTCTACTCAAAGATAAGCTCACGCAAGCCTTACGAACCTCCAACCCTCACCTCAAATCTCAAAATCCAGCATACTTCTCTGTCAGAGCTTCAGTTCAAAGTTGAGCCATGTCGCTACCTGATTGAGGGTTCCCCTCATTCACCTATTAAGATTTCCGTAGTTCTCAATTTCCTTCGACCTCTTCTCCTGCCATTCCTTCGTAATTGTCTGAGTTGATCCACTCCACTCCATGGAATCTTCGACTACCTTGTCGAGAGCTGTTCAGCTTCGCTAGCCTGCCACTAGTCATTTTCCTCTTCTTTGGGTGGCGAGGCCACTCAGCGTTCGCTCTCCTTACACTTTCCTCTGTCCTGTTCTCCTTCTCTTACCCCAACCAGTCGCGGCAGATGGCTGCCCCTCCCTGAGCCTGGTTCTGCCGGAGGTTTCTTCCTGTTAAAAGGGAGTTTTTCCTTCCCACCGTTGCCAAAGCGCTTGCTCATAGGGGGTCATACGATTGTTGGGTTTTTCCTCTAGACATCATTGTAGGGTCTCGAGGAATCTGTCACCGTGGTTCGGTGCCATATAAATAAGCTGAATTGAAAATCTAATTATTCTCACTGAGGTTGTTCTCCCCATGTTTGCGTGGGTTCCCTCCGGGTACTCTGGCTTCCTCCCACCGTCCAAAGACATGCAGTTTGAGGGGATAGGTTAATTGGATAATCCCAATTGTCACTAGGTGTGAATGTGTGAGTGAATGTGAGCCTGAATGGTTGTCTGTCCCTGTGTGTTGGCCCTGCGACAGACTGGCGACCTGTCCAGGGTGTACCCCGCCTCTCGCCCTATGACAGCTGGGATAGGCTCCAGCGCCCCCCGCGACCCTGGAAAGGATAAGCGGAAGCGAATGGATGGGATGGAGGTTGTCGACCATTGTAACGCACAGTTATTACCGTTTTCAGGGGATGCCTTCTTTGGGGATCTGCCAGGCCCGGAAGCCATCGCCAGTCCCCTTCGAGACCTTCCCCAAACCGCAGCTCAATTCATGTCAAAGCATTCACCTTTACCTACTAAAATGCTGTCAAACCTAAAATGAGGATGTGGGCCCAGCTAATGAATTGGAGATTATGTATCAGAATTTCAGGAGCAGGACCACGCCTCCAAACACGCTCCTTCCGGCTGTCATCTATATAGGTTCCCCCAGTTCTGCAAGCTGATCATTCTCGTTTACGTGCCCCAACCTCTCCCTCCTTGTCCTCTGTTCTTTAACTTCTTCGCTTCTATTTAGTACATGGGGATCTGCCAGGCCCGGGAGCCATCGCCAGTCCCTTTCAAGGCCTTCCCCAAACCACAGCTCAATTCATGTCAAAGCATTCACCTTTACCTACTAAAATGCTGTCAAACCTAAAATGAGGACGTGGGCCCAGCTAGTGAAAGCTGATATAAGTGATTTGGGCACTGCTGGTCTGCCCTGCTGATGTCAGAGGTCAGAGAAGTGGACACTCTATCAATGATGAGGATGTACAAATCCTGGACAGGGAGGAACGCTGGTTTGAGTGTTGAGTCAAGAAGGGCCATTTACGTGAAAAGGGAAATCAAGGAGGGGGCCTCTTTCACCTGTGTGAATGCTGTGACTGCAATTATCGAATAATTTTGATCATTTATCAATGCTCATGAAAATTTGGATATTAATGATCATGAAACTGATCACATGTCCCATTGTTAGTCAGTGGGGCTAGTGTGTCGCAACTGCAGTCAGCTGAGACTGAAGAAGTTGGATGACGAAATGTTTCTTCCACTGAAAACACTACATCCAGATGAACAGAATCACCCTTTGGAAGTCCAACCACAGTTTTGTCTTTTGTGACTGTAGCCTAAAAGATCTCTAGGGATATTCTGGAATAGAGCGTTGTCACATACCTTTGTTTTTGACCCCGACCAAGAAGTTTTAGTTTCCGAAAATGAAGTACTGCATTTGTTGCAACCTATTCTATAATCTAATCAATATCGCTGGAAAACAGGTGGTAAGTAAGATATCATTTAAAGTAAGTAAGACATAATTTCAGATATGGGTGCTGAAAGTAAGGTTTAAAGTAAGGTGACTTTGTTCCCCCTTCTTACACTCCTGTTTCCTGTACCCTGTCTGGGACTGGGGTTGGCTGGGGATCTGGGGACAGGGACGATTCTAAAAGAGAGAGCATATTTTCCATAATGGCTTCTCTTCATTGGCTCCCTGTTAAATCCAAAATTCAATTCAATTCAATTCAGTTTTATTTATATAGCACAAAATCACAACAATAGTGGGAAGGAAAAACTCCCTTTTAACAGGAAGAAACCTCCGGCAGAACCAGGCTCAGGGAGGGGCGGGGCCATCTGCTGCGACCGGTTGGGGTGAGAGAAGGAAGACAGGATAAAGACATGCTGTGGAATGTTTGTATTATCTCAGAGTCTTTACCTTATGACAGGGGTGTCCAAAGTCCGGCTAATTGGCCCTCAAGTAATTTTATAAATAGAATAGAATATGGCCCGCACTTCAACTTTTGCTTGAGTGTATTGCACTTCTTAGTTTTAACACCAGGGGGAGCTACTGTTGATCAAGGCAGTTGCTCTACCAAAAAGGACAATCACAGAAGAAATTTACCCCAAGTTAACAAACATGGCAGAACCAAAGAAGCGAAAGGTAGAAAGTGAGTGCAGAAAATTTCAGACACGGTGGGAGAGTGAATATTTCTTCAAAGAATTCAAGGGGACGTGTGTCTGTTTGATCTGCACTGAAACTGTGGCAGTTATGAAAGAGTATAATGTACGACGTCATTATGAAACCAAACATCAGGTCTATGCATCCTACACTGGTGCTGAGCGAGAGCAGAAATTAAAGCAAATGGTAGCTGTCCTGCGGGGTCAGCAACAGTATTTTTTTTGTGCTCAAATTGTCCAGGAAAAGGCTCCAATAGCAGCTATGAGGTCGCCCAACTCATCGCAAGACATGGCGAGCCTTTTTCAGATAGAGACCTCATAAAATGCTGCTTCGTTAAAGTCACCGAAATAATGTGCCCGAAAAAAGTGCAGGACTTCAACAACGTCAGCATGTCCAGAAATACAGTTGTGCCACGCACTGAAGACTCGCCAGCCAACATTAAACTGCAACTGTCTGATAAAGCTTGTGCTTTTGATTTTTACTCCATCGCATGCGATCCGAGCACTGATGACACCGCACAGCTGCTATTTTTTTTGCGGGGAGTGGACGAGAGCACGAGCACTTTAGGTGAGTAAAAAATATATTCCACAGTACCCGTGTGTTAATGTGCAGGTACACATGCTTCAAATATCAATAATGCGCATCAATTCTGTCACTACCCTGCTTTTGCACACCACTTTCTTATATGCGTTTTTCTTGTTAACACACAGAGTACACACCGCTGTGCACAGCGCACGCACACGCAAAGTCAGCTGATCTCATCTGATGCAGATCTGCTCCTTGATCAAGTGACATTTGTCCGGATTTTTGGCACGAGTGGCGTACGATGAGCACCGCGGCTGGATGGCGCGATTTACATACCCAGCGCAGCTGATACTCACCAGAATAATTTACTAAAATTATATGGACTCATGTTATTAAGTCCAGTTCAGTCTGTTAATGTTGATAAAGGTTTCAAACGAACGTTAATAGATGTGTTGCTAAGTCTAAGAACTTAAATAACAAGCTTGAAATGTCCCCGTCCCATTTTCCCCTTTGTTTTTTCTCTGTGCTGTAAATCTTCTGTCCAAGAAGAAATCTGCTGCTGTTCTGAGAATGAGCTACCAAAGCTTTTTCTGAATAAATCAATAAAGATCCATTTATGGAAAGCTGTGATGAAGGCAGTTTTGTCTTTAATTATATTCAACAATATAACACATTTGACCACTTTTAAATGATTTTTCTAACTTTAATACACTACAGTTAAGGTTATATACCTAATTTATAGTAAGTGGCCCAGCCCCTCCTATATTTTTATGTATGTGGCCCTCAGTGAAAAAAGTTTGGACACCCCTGCCTTATGATACAAAGCATCTTGAGGTGACTGTTAAGCTGCATTGATTCATTCACAGACACTCACATATTATACTCTTCTTACTGTGCTGATATTCATTTGTGCGTGCATATATGATCTAATAAATGCATCTAATTCAAACGGACACACTATAAAATGAGGAAGAAGGTACAAAGCAATGTGAAAGCTAGGCAATTATTGCCATAAGCAAAAGAGGAAATATACATGTCTATTTTCAGTAACAGTTCATCACCCTAACTGCAGCTCAATGAAAACGCTAGTCAATCGAGCATTTAGCCATTTGTCAGCATCCTGATTTCATTCAGCACAATGAAGACATTAGTGGGACTGTTGCTTTTGCTTCTCAGTTATTCAGCCTCAGCAGGTATGTATGGTTACAAATCCTTCTTTCAGAGCTAAAGTAAATGTTTAAATGGATGTGGGTCCGCAACAAGTAGAAAATATTTAATCAAAACATTTAGGATTGTGGATCAGTACCTTGATATTTCTCTCAATATTTCAACAGCTCCATCTGTCAGTGCTTCAGCTGTCAGTGCTTCAGCTGTCAGTGATCCAGCTGTCAGTGATCCATCTGTCAGTGCTTCAGCTGTCAGTGCTTCAGCTGTCAGTGATCCAGCTGTCAGTGATCCATCTGTCAGTGCTTCAGCTGTCAGTGCTTCAGCTGTCAGTGATCCATCTGTCAGTGCTTCAGCTGTCAGTGATCCAGCTGTCAGTGATCCAGCTGCCAGGGCTCTAACTGTCAATGCTTCAGTACTGGATGGAAATACAAGTAAGAGCATTTTATTGAACACAATTTGTATAATTCAATTTAAAAGATTTTTAAAAAATGAATAGAATGAATGAAAATAACATTTATCCATGTTTTGACAGTTATCTGGGTCGAAGTCACAGGGGCAGCAGTGTAAAGCAGGGTACAGCAGGGGCAGCAGTGTAAAGCAGGGTACAGCAGGGGTAGTGTATTCACAGTGTACAAAATATGAGGTATAAATGGTCTATGAGCCACTGTGAGCTTGTGCTGTTGTGAACTGAAGTATTAGAATTAAATATTTAAAATAAATAAATAAAAGCCATTCACTGCAGACACAGCTTTTGCTGGGTTTTGTTTGTTTGTTTGTTTTTTACATTACAGGGCAAACAACTATAGTCCCCCAGAGTCAGCTTCAGAAAAAGACAACATGAATCTGAGTCTGTGTCTGCAACAGAATAGAATGACGGCTGAGATAACCTATGGAGAAAACTAATTCCCCAATTACATCTAACCAAATCTTTATTTAGTTATAGTGTTAGACTAAAAGTAGTTCAACAACAGATGAGAATAAGAAAAGCATTTTAGTATTTTAACATTTCACACAATGTTTCAACAGCTCCAAGAAACATGTCTAAATTTACGCTGAGTGTTGTATTTTTATATTTAAACAATAATAGTTATGTTTAAATATAAAGTTATGACACCAAATGTTTCTTTTTGTGTAAAAAACATTATTTTACTTTCAGTGTGATCCCAGCTGACATTAAACAGATGTAAGTGTTTAAGTTGGTGATCCAAAACCAACAGGAAGTTGGGATACCACATTAAACTGAATATAGTCTTACTTTATATACATTTTTATATACATTTTTTTTTATATATTTTATTTATGTATTTATATATTTAGGCAAAATATAAATAGTAATTGCAAGGTTTATTTATTCAAATAATTATTAAGGAAAATATCCTTGGTATAAACTGAATGTATTCCAGTAAAGTAAATATCATTTAAACAGAAACCACAAATATTTGGTTTCATTTGATCTGATTCCATGAAGTATAATATTTGACATTTTACTTTACAAAATTACATAGAAAATGTATAGATTAATTGCATTTAAGTAAAAAGTTTGTTTCTCCAGCCAGTTCTTCATATATTTTTCAGGTCCTCAAACACGCCGTAACCTTGTCATCATGGCCGCCAGTTCTCCCGTTGTGGTCGTGATACTCTTCTATGCAATAGCCCGGGGATGTGGTAAGTTTACTTTTGCGCTAGGGAGATTTTATTGTAGTTGCTGTTGTGTGCTAAATCTGTGCATGTTAACTACTTTGTTATTAGTAGAATTAAACAAGCGAAAAAGAAAAAAAAAGAACATGTAAAAGAATTACAGGATTATATGCCATGATATCAAATACACAAAATAATACATATTGATATTCTACCAACATCACTAATATGACAAAATACATCAACACAAAATCACTAAATTATTTTGTGATTATTACAAGGTAACTTATAAAAAGTATTCAAATGTGCTAACCTGCAACACAATGAATGTGTTTAAAACGTGTACAAACTAAAATGTAACGTCTTCCTTGTTGTTGTAAGGTAATATTGAGCTTTTGGCTAAAGGTGATATTTTTAGCCTTTATGATTAATTTCTCATATTTAATCGTACCATAAATGATGATGTTTAAGTTTTCTGTTCATTCAAAATAACAAACTATTGTCCTCTACTGTTCTGAGAGAGTTACCTATAAACTGTCCATGCATGACTTTTGACACACTGTGTGTGTGTGTGTGTGTGTGTGTGTGTGTGTGTGTGTGTGTGTGTGTGTGTGTCTGTAGGTGCAACGAACAGCGAAATCTTAGTATGTCTTGCTCTATGCTGTTATCTCAGAGCGGTATGATGTCAGCTGCTTCAAATTACTGAATAAAAGGGTTTGGTCTTTGCTCTTTGGGTATTAAATATTTTTTATTCATCCTGTGTTTTAAATATATACTATCTTTTAGCACACTTGTTATATCTGTCTTTCTTATATCTCTTTTGACACAAATGTGTATGCTTGCATGTTGTAGTCAACCGATTTTCTTTTTATGTTTAATAAAATGTTCTGTTTAAAGAAATTCATAAAATTGGGTGGTATCTATAACCTGCTTTTCTACAATTAATGAGCACTGTGGTGCAAACTCTGTCACTTCTGCTTGCATGACATGTTCCATCAAATAGACCAAATCAGCTGTTCCTCACATTACATATTGTCAAGAAGACTGAGATCCCTCGGCTCAGACAAAAGCTTGTATGTGTGTATTAGGATGTGATGATTTCACATCACAATAAGTGATGTTGTTTGTATCAGAGGATTTATAAAAACCTCTGCAGTTAATGATTATTCGCAGTTTCCCCGGGGTATCGTTAAAGTGAGCTTGAAGACTTCTGTTTCACACAGTCGATTTTTTTTATACCCACTAGAGATAAATTTTTTACTTTTCTTTAAACTCTTACATTTTGAATGTGAATATTATTAACTGATTGAGCTGTTTCATTTGCCGTTTCTAAATTGCTTAATAAAGTATCTTTTAAAGTTAATTTTGTGGACATTCCATTCTTTTGACGTAAAGGTCGAACTTGGGCAGGAGTATTAACATCTACTTTTTTAAAGTTCTTATAGGTTATTCTAGTGTTTGAAAGCTAACAGATCCCTGGGGTCTGTTTTCCAGGCCACCTCTGGTAAATCTTAGCAAATTTCCAAGTGCCAAAGATCGTTAGAGAGGAGCTACAGTTAATGAATGTGGCTGTTGATCATACTTTACTCAGGGTTGCTAGTAAAGGATGCAGTTCGCTAAATGATTGTGAACTGCGGGGAGGCATTCAGACAGAGGTAGTGAGTGCTGAGAGATAAATAAAATCTGTTAACCTATCGTGGTAATACCCCTGAGATCAGAGACTCTGATCCTTTCAACTAGAAAGCCAATTTTATGACTATGCTGCAGTTTCTTTTGGCTAGAACTGAACAATGAACCACCAGGTGGTGCAGTTGTACATTTTTATATTTATGTTACATTTTGGGAATTTAGGCAGCATCATGGAGAGATAAATCTTTGGTTTCACCACATCTCAAATAAACATGATTTTTGGAGGCCAATGAAGTCTTTGGAAAGAAACCAGTTTGAGATAATCTGAGCTTGGTGAAATGACCCTTCTGAAAACAGCTGATAGAAACAATGCAAACTGTAATCATGAATGCACAGAAATGCTGTGGTATATAAATAATCCTCAGATGCCAACAAAGGGAGGAAAGTGTTCCAGACAACATTCTTCATACTATCACAACATCTACTTGAGTTGTTAGAACAAGGTAGAAGTGACAGTCGTTTACCACGTCTTGAAGATATCCTCAGTTGAGGTCAGAAGCGCTCCGTCTTCACTGGACTCAGTGCAAAACGAGATACAAACTATTAAAATAATAGAAAACAAAGAAACATTTCACAAAGAGTGAAAATAATATCACAACCAAAACCTTCATCTTGTGAATGTTGCTACCTGTAAACTTTATGTACCCAGTGGTTTATACAGTATGAACATCACATTTAATTTTACTTTGTGTATGTTCATTTTTACTGCCATATTGAAATTAACCTTATGTTTTTTTAGATGATTTTTTATGTCTCCTACAGAAGTAAAGATTAAAAGATGGATTTATTCATAATTTCAATACATACAGTGATAAGTAGGATGTATTCTAGATGTTGTGGTACAAACTATAATTACAGAAAAACAATTCTACATGCAGGAGCCACTTGATTAGGTACAACTGCACGTTAAAGTTTATTGGTAGTCACTCTCAATTTGCCAATAAAAACAATATAGTTGCACCTGTCAGGGAAAACACTTACCGTGCACAAAACCAGAGGATTAAAATAACTAAATAAAATAAAATAATAGATAAAACAAATAAATAATAACAATTTTTTTCATAGTCAGCAAAGAACATAAATTATGGAAACATAGTCAAATTAACATCTGAGCATGAGAGTACAGTATATTCAGTTTTACAATTTATATTCTGTGTTAATTGTAGCTAGGCTCAAAGTGTTAATGCTAGCTTATTTGAATAAACAACATAGTCACATGCAAAAGTAGGGAGGTACTAGCGGTGGCAAGGGATTAATTTAGGGTGGCACATGCCACCACTGTAGATCTGGCCCTGCTTAGTACATTACTCACTTGATCATCTTTTAGCTCCAAATTTGTTCTCTTTATAGAACGTTTGGTATTCATGAAATGTAGTAAATGTGTCTGTTTACCAATTTATGAATGAAGTCATATTAGACTCTCCTCCCATCATTGAAATGACCATATGAGAGATGATATTGCAAGTTAACTGCAAACAATGGCAGTAATTTTAGTCGTGCAATATCTCCAATCACTGCTTGCCTTTAGTTTCTCTAGTGTGCATACAGATGTATTGTAGAATAATTTGGGGTTTAGATTCTTACACTCAGACACTAACAGACATTAACAGGGAAAGTGTCATGGTTGTGTCAGTTAGTGCAGACCATCATGCTTATTGAAAACTGTCACAGTGAATTCTCTGCTTACCTTATGTTTCTTTGCTCACAGTCATCCAGCTGACCTCTAAGCTCAAATTCTGACATTACTCACCTTCATTCTGATGCTGGTTGTTGTGGCTTTTCCACCTCAGCTCACGCTAGCTTCATCTACCAGCAGATCATGGTTTGTGTGATTGAATGCAGAGACCACAGGAATGGAGGTCAGCCAATCAGAATATTGATAACTGGTACGCATTGCGGCTCTTTGTGTTGTGTGTCTTTCTGGGGGTGTCGATCAGAACAAGCAGCAGCCAATCAAATGCAGTCCAGTCATTTATTTAGTTGGCTCAGATATTTTCACAGCACAGTAATGAAGGGCACAGTACAGGTTTTACAGCCTTTGTAATCTGTGAGTGTGCATAGGTTTGCTCTGAAGAGGAAATAAACAACAAGAAATAACATTTAGATTCATGTCACGCCTGTAGGTTTATATAATAGTTACAATCACTTAAACTAAAACTCGTACACATATTTCTTTTTTTTTTTTACTATATATATTTATTGAGATTTTTTGATATAAGAAAAAACAAACAAACAAAACAAACGAAAAAACAACAGACAACACAACAGCAAGGGCTAAAACACACAAATAAGACAAAGGTTTACACTGCAACAACGAAAATACTGCTTCAACACTGGCAATAAACAAAAATAAAACGCTAAGGTGGAAGGCTAAGTTATTGGTGATCGATCAAATAGGACTTTGTTTTAATACATGGTCTAAAAATGGCTGCCACACATCAAAGAAATTACTAGGTTTGTCCGCTAATATATACCTAATTCTCTCCATATGTAGTAGAGCAGTCAGTTCTGTCAGCCACATTTTGAATTGAGGTACAATATCCGTCTTCCAAAGAGTCAAAATAATTTTTTTAGCAACTACCATTCCGAACAAAACTGTGGTTTGTGCAGCAGAGCTGAGGTGTAAAAGGGAAGAGGAAGATCCAAACAATGCAATTATTGGGTCCGGCTCTAATGTGCAATTATAGATATCAGAAAAACAGTTAAAAATATTCAACCAATAGTTATGCAATTTGGGACAAGTCCAAAACAAATGAGTAAGAGAGCCTTCTCCAAGTTTACAACGATCGCATATCGAACTGATAGAAGGAAAAATCCTGTGCAGTTTAGTTTTTGAATAATGAAGTCTGTGAAGCACTTTAAATTGAATTAACTGATGCCTTGCATTTATAGAGCAAGAATGGATCCTACACAGACTCCTCTCCCACACCTCATCTCCAATCAGCAAACCAAGCTCTTCCTCCCATGCCATCTTCAAAAAGTCAGATTTAAAATTTAAATACTCAGAAAAGGCTTTCACAAAACCAGAAACCAACTTTTTAGAATCCGGGAACTCAGAAGAAGTGTAAAATTGACCCCTCTTCCGGAAGAGATGGAAAATTAGCAATACTCTGACGGACATAGTTTCTTATCTGTAAATAATGAAAAAATGTGACGCAGGGAGAGAGAACTTGTTCTGCAACTGAGTAAATGATGCAAACTGCCTGTCAATATATAAATCTTTGAGAGTAATAATACCTTTCTGTGTCCAGATATCAAAAGAGGCGTCTAAACATGAGGGTGGAAATGCATGATTACCGTATATTGGAGTGTGGATCGAAGTGTCTGGTAGAGCACAACCTTTTTTGATCTGACTAAAGATTTTAACGCAGTTCGAAACTATAAAATTATTGACCTTGGTTCGCGAATTAGAGGATGAAAAAAGAAGAGCAGGGAGGGAACTATTCTCAACCCCACCACTCTCTATGACCACCCAAGGTGGGGTATCGGCAGACTTAATTTTTTTGTACCCTTCCTGCCAATAAGCAAGAGTTCTAGCATTTGCAGCCCAGTAATAAAAGTGAAACAGTGGCAGAGCAAATCCACCCTTAAGTTTTGACTTACATAGATGAACTTTTGATATCCTGTGAGTTTTAAAGCCCCAGACAAATGGTAATACTACAGAGTCGATCACTTTAAAAAAATTGCTTATTCAGAAAAATAGGTAAGTTTAAAAATAAATATAGAAATTTAGGAAGGGAAACCATTTTAATTACGTTAATGCGACCTACCATGGAAATAGGGAGAGCCCTCCATTTCTCAACGTCCTTTTTCAATTTTTCTACTTGTTCAAGATAATTCAACTTAAAGATCAATTTAGGATCCTTAGGCAAAGTGACACCCAAGTATTTCAATCTGTCTGTAACCTTAAAAGGCAAAACTTTTAAAAAATCAACATCCAAATTTGCAGTTAAAGCCACAAACACATATTTCTGTGTTAAACTAAGTAGATCCTAACTCTGACGTTACAGCGTTCACAAAGACAAACACAGTCCAACAGCACCATCTACTGACTACACAGGTTTTAAGGTTAAACTTTCTTTTAAATCTTCTATGCGGAAAAGCCACATACTGTAGCTAGAGAGAGGACAATAAGGTGTGACTGGACATCAGTGATTGGATGTCACAGTGGGTGAGGCCAGCTTGTCATCTCAGAAGATGTGACATCCAGAAAGAGAGGGGAAGAAAGGGTGACCAGGTATAAAAATTTTCTGAAGATGAGATAAGTTCTTTATCTCTTTGTCAGATGAGAAGTTCATTAGATTGGACCTAAGATGTTCACAGCTATGAATTCCAGCAGAGACGCTAGAGGAAGTAACTTACAAATTGGCTTTATATTTCTGGCTTTACCTCTGCTCATTTTTGCTGTATTAGATTTTTGATTAATAAGGATTTGGACTTTCATTGTTTTCCTGCTGGATACAACCTTCCAAGATTTTCCCCTGTTTCCCTGTGGTTTGTAACGTTGAGAAGATTTGGATTTCCACATTCCAGGGGGAAGTTCCAAAGGATGCTCCGCTCCTGTTGGATCATTTTCATCAACACGGAACACGTACAAAATTAGCATTACCTCAGGGTAGCTTAAGTGGTAGCATTAGCTGCTGTTAACTTGTGTAGCTGGTAGAAGAGGTTACTCAGGCATGCTGGGTTTTTTTAGCAGATTAGGTGGGGAAGAAACCTGGAAGAGAGGTAGTTACTGTAGAACTGATGGAGTCCCCTCACCCACTGACTCCACCTGAACTCTGCATTGCCTAATGGGTAATATCCATAAGCTCAGCGATTATGACTTTTTAACAGAGAACTTATCTAGACTTCCTGTATTGGTAGGTGCTGGTTCCACAGATGGACAGCACCAATGTGATAATGACTGCACCACCGAGTTTTTTCTTCAGTTTCTTTCTTCATCATGTCTGTCTTACTGAACTATGCAAGGCCTTGACAGAACTAATCATGACCGGAGTTTATCATCAGTGTTCCCTTTGATGGGAAGACTGGGCCCAGGTCTTTCCAGTCACTGATGACCTAAATGCACCTACTGGGCACCTGAAAAACAAAACACACAATCAAAAACAACCTGCCAGTCCAGCTGCCAAAAGAAGTCATCACAGTTTAGTATATGGGATCATGCAAAGTCCATCATTAGTTTGACTGATGCCCATCATTTAACAACATTTAGTAGTACACTTGCACATAGACTTACACACTGCTGGCTGGATACCAGTGTGTGAATGTGGATCTAAAGAAAAAGTAAAGTAAAACGAGACATGAATGGTAAGATGGAGATTATTTAGCTATGTATCACATAATTTTTTTTTGATTGTGTTTGTTATTAACTGTTAATTTTTCACCTCTCATTAACTGAGGTTGGTGGCAATGAAATGTTTCAGGTATTACTGATTCCTTTTCCTTCAGTTAACAGAAGTTTGCCTTGTGCAGGTCATGCGATGTATAAACTCTATTTAGTATTATGTTTGTCAGAGACATTTGTTGCTTCATTATATATCCTAATGAGTCACTGCAGATCCAAAAGCATTTGGTAATGCTGATTTTTTTTTTCAAATTTAATATTGCAAATCAATTTAAAATATTATTTGCAAATATAAATATCATAGTGTCACAACACTTTAATAGAAGTCCACCAAAGAAAACCTAAGCTAAAATTGAATACAAGTAGCTTATTTTGTTATCATTATTATTTTTATTATTATTGCTACTTATAAAATTTAAAGAAATAATCAAATGAGTTATTTAAAAAAATACCTTTTTATCTGATAATAGGAATCAAAATGTAATACTTCTTGTTTTGTTTAAGCTTAATTTTTTTACTTTTTAGATCTATTATAATATTATAGTGTGGGCAGTATACTCTAAACTGTAATTGGCTCAGTAAAAATGAACATTAAAGAACAGTTTAATGAAATACTGTTTCCTAACTTTTCGCCCTCTTTTTCTCCAAACAAGCTCACAACAACCAACATGTCAAATAACTCGGCTTTCTCTGCCTTTGAGTGCTACACCTCAAACATCAATGGGATTCCGATAATGACTTCTTTTCTCACCACCAAGATGTTGGTCATCCTTTTTCTTTCTATCTTCATCCTCTACGTGGCTTACCAACAATGGCAGCGACAGTCCTTCTTGGCAACAACAAGTCACTCTGACATTTTCACCTATCATGTGACTGCCATTGAACTGATATATGTACTGGGGGCTGCTTCTTACTTATGTGGCACATACACTAATACCCTAGGGTTGATTATTATAGGGATGTATTTATTTTATTTTGTCTACCCTGCAGAGATATTCTTTAACACCGTGACATGTGTTGAGCGTTACCTGGCTGTTGTTCACCCCATCACCTATATGGGGCTGAGACAGTCGGGTGGGGTCAGGATCAGAAACATCTGCATTGGGTGTGTGTGGTTGATGTGCTTTGGATGGATTGGTGTAGCAGTTTGGTATCAGCCTGATTTTCCCTATGCTCTATACTTCTGTGTGATGGTGGTCTCCTTTATTATCATCTCTTTTTGTAGCCTCTCTGTTCTCTGTGTTCTGATTCGTCCAGGTCCAGGAGAAATGGGAGCAAACAGGGAGAAGATTGATCATTCAAAACAAAAAGCTTTCTACACCATCACAGCAATAATGATAGTGCTGTTGATGTCTTTTCTAGGACTGCTTGTTACAGTTGAGCTAAGTAACTTGTATCTGCTACATAACACAGACAGGTGTGTCATTTTCTTGTCTGGAAGCTGGTTCACTCTTCCCACCAGTCTGGTTTTACCACTACTGTTTCTACACAGAGCAGGAAAACTGTCCTGCAGCTGTTTCAGAAAAACTTAAAAAAGAGAAAAAACATCTGTCATATTTTTCAAAAGCATTCTTCTCCACAGATAAATCAGAACTCAGTCTTTATAAAGTTTTTATAAAGATGATTCACATAAAATCAAATCCTTTTAGCAGTTTTAGCTGTTCTTTTTAAATGCTATGTTGAGTTGTGGGATTCATTCATTTGTGAGATTTTAAACAAACTCTAAAATTTTCGTTACATTGTTTACAAAGGTCAGTACCAACCACATGCTGACAAAAATATCTGGAAACAGCAGATATTGAAGTCCATGGAAAACAGTGATGTAAAAAATAATAACAGCGGTAGTAACAAAGCTGGTGGTGTCTAGTTCTGTTTGTATTTTCATTTCAATGATCCCATCTCATGTCCACACATAAACAAATGCTTAATTTATTTTATTCACTTAAAATTGACAAATCACATGATACTGGTTGTATTTTGTAGAGACATGTCACTCTGATACACTGAATGAGTTAGCGTTTTAACTGTGCAAGGCTGAACCATTGTCAGAATTCTTTTTGTAACTGGGTGCTTATTAAAATATCTCACTAGTGGAAAAACAGGGAATTAAATATCAGTTTGTGAAAATTTGTTTTAATTTGTCATTATTATTTTTGTCACATATGGAATTTTGTTGCAGTTTATTGCTCTCAGTAGCACAGCATGTGCCTGAATATGAACAAGGTTTTCAGGAAAAAAATCAGGCTGATGATGTGGAAGCATTGCAAAGTTAAGTGATCAATAAAGAAAGATATACATATGAATTTTTAACTTTCAGATTTCAAGATAAAACTATATTTATTCTAAATTAAAATTGGATATACTGGATTTACCTTACTTACAAAAGATGCAACAATCAGTTAATATCGTAAAAGTTCAGTTATCAATAACTTTCAGTTTGTAATAGTTATCTCATAGCTTGACTCAACAGATGAATGTATCATTATTTAATTCATCTCTTTTTTGATTTTCATTTCAATCTTTATTCTATGTTTGTTTGGTTATAAACACCAGAAAAATATTCTGTTAAACCTTTCGGTTGTATTTTATCTGAATTATTTTGAATCTGTTGTTTTTACACGTCATTGTGTTTTATAATAATTATTTTTCCATTGACATCTTATGTTAATATGTGTATACACATATGTGGTCCTTTAATCCACATACTGTATACATACTGAATCTGTATATATGTATCATAAAAGCGAGAAATTAATAGTCTGTCCAAAATTATAATATTGTATCTTTTATTTAAATGTGGCATCCATCCTGTTGAAGGTGTGAATTATACTGTGTCATTGTCATGTAAACTGCATTTAAGTTTAACACTTTTTCATCCAAATATACCAGTTTTCGTTTCCAAAACATGTAAGACGTACAACTTAATGTAAAATAGGAAACACTGTAACACTATTGGTGATGTCTATCAGTAGCTGACCCGTTGCTCTCACTATTGTTTAAAAGAACAATTAATAAAAAAAAAACTTTTGGAGGATCAAACTAAGTCTTTTGTTTGTTTGCATATTCAAAAAATAGTCAGAGCAGTTAGAAAATCTGAAGAAGGGGAAATGGTCAAAACGAAGCACAGAGGAAGAGTTGAGTGACTTGTCTCCCATTCATTTAGTTATTTATTCCAAGGTAATTATCGACTCTATCTTTAAGGAAAGAGACACATTTATTTTTCCCATGGCACCACCGCAGATCTGCTTAGTACTCACTGGATCATGTTTTAGCTACAAATTTATTTTATTTATAGGATGTTTGGTATTCATGAAATGTAGTAAATGTGTCTGTTTGTTTACCAATTTATGAATTAAGTCATATTAGACTTCCTTCCCATCTTTGAAATGACCACATAAGCAATGATACTGCAAGTTAACTGCACACAGTGGCAGTAATTTTAGTTGTGCAGTTTCTTCAATCAGTGCTTGCCTTTAGTTTCTTTAGTGATGTTGTGGAATAGAGCCTTGGTACATTTTTTTCAGTGACTTATTTTTTTTTTTTACCTCAAACCAAGGAGTTTTGATCCCACATTTTTTGTAACCTACTCTATCTACATCAATTATTCAGGTGGATAACACTGGAAAAAGGGTGGCTGAAAGTAATTTCCCCCACCTGGGCCGAGCCAGGTGCAGAAGGGACTTTGGCCCACCATGGAACATCACCTCTATGGTGGCGAATGAGACTGTGTGAGGGTGAGAGTTACCAGCTTGATTCAAGCTTACCCCAACACCACGAGCACTCAAATCAGTCTAACGGGGAGAAGATATACTCTGTCCCAGGCTCTTGGTGAGAGGCGGTGGGCTGGGTTAAGTACCTTGGTATCTTATTCCCTTGGCTTGCTGGCCGTACATTAGAATTTTTCCTGATGGTACAGAGAGTTTGTTCTGTTTAGATAAAATTTTTTTATCTTTAACCCTCTGGGGTCCAGGGCATAGTTGTCTATTTTAATTATCTGCTTTAAGGTTCACGTTTGAGAGTTATGCAAGGGAGTCAAGTATCAAAAGTTGTACACAGTGAAGAAGTAAAAATATTAACAAGATAATTAACCTTTGTGCGAGCTGGGTTCAGGTAGTTGCGCTGCAATGTGTTGGCACAAGGCATTAAGAAAGATAAGAGTGGATGAATTATATATCCTTAACTTTCTTAACTTAACTTTCAGAAAGACATTTACTGTGATGAGGTAGGTCTGAGTTTTCTCAGAAGCTGCTGATTTGCTGGGATTTTCCCACACAAACATCTCTAGGTTTTCCTGAGTCTGGTGTGAAAAAGAGAAACTATTGAGTCATTGAATAGAGGGAGCTGAGTTTATGATCAGTTGCCCCTATGGTGGAAAAAACTGGGCCCAGGTGTTTCCAGTCGCTCATTATCCTAGCACACCTGCTGGGTACTTAAATTAAACAGTCATAAATAACCTGCCAGTCTAGCAGCAAGTAGAATTCATCACATTGTTCAGTGTGGTATCATGCAAAGTCCATCATTTGTTTGATTGATGCCCATCATGTCACCACATTCAGTAGTACACTTACATATAGACTTACACACTGCAGGCTGAACACCAGTGAAGAGCAGCGTGTGAATGTGGACCAAAAGAAAAAGTGAATTAAAACGAGAGCCATAAATGGTACGGTGGAGACCAATTATTATTATTATTATTATTATTATTATTATTATTATTATTATTATTATTAATATTATTATTATTATTATTATTATTATCATTGTATGATGTATTTATCTGAGATATTGCTTACTCTGGTAAACATCTTATAAATATCTGCAGTTCATAAAACTTTTGGTATTGTTGAATTGTTTCAAATTCAATGATATTTTAAATGTATTTAAAAATGTATTTGCTAGTTCATTTAGTATTGTTTTTTCAGTAATTTCACTACAACACTTTACCTCACCAAAGAAAAAGATCAATACCTGAATGAAAGAATTGTATTTGTTTATTATTTTATTTATTTTAAGACTTGTCAAAACATAATCAAGTAAGACATTATATTAGTCATTATCTGATGACAGCAATCAAATTGTAAAATTAATATTCTTCATGCATCATATCTATTTATATATCAAATTTCATAGCATTATCAGTATACTGTAAACTCTAATTGGTGCTGCAAAAGAAAACATGAAGGTGGATTTTAATTAAATGTTGTTAACTAACTAACTTTTTTCCCCTCTTATTTTTCCACACAAGCCCCAAAAACCACAGCAGCATGTCAGATAACTCGTCTTCCTCTGCCTTTGACTGCTTGACCTCAAGCATTGGGATTTCAATCAACATTTCTTTTTACGTCACTAAGATGTTTGTCATCCTTTTTCTCTCCATCTTCATCCTCTATGTGGCTTACCAACGATGGCAGCAGCAGTCCATCTTGGCAGCAACAAGTCACTCTGACATTTTCACCTATCATGTGACTGTCTTTGAACTGATATATGTATTGGCGGTCAGTACTTACTTACTTGGGAGAGACACTAATAACTCAGTGTTGCTTCTAATGGGGATGTATTCACTTTCTTTTGCCTACCCTGCAGAGATATTCTTTAACACTGTGACATGTGTGGAGCGCTACCTGGCTGTTGTTCACCCCATCACATATATGGGTCTTAGACAGTCGGGTGGGGTCAGGATCAGAAACATCTGCATTGGGTGTGTGTGGCTGCTGTGCTTTGGTTGGCTTGGAATAGCAGCTCTATATTACCCTGATGTTCCCTATATTCCATATTTATTTATAATTGTGGCCTCATTAATTATCATCTCTTTTTGTAGCCTCTCTGTTCTCTGTGTTCTGATTCGTCCAGGTCCAGGAGAAATGAGAGCAAACAGGGAGAAGATTGATCATTCAAAACAGAAAGCTTTCTACACCATCACAGCAATAATGATAGTGCTGTTGCTGTCTTCTCTAGGAATGCTTGTTACAGTTGGTCAGAATAATTCAAATCTGTTACGTAAAACAGACAGATGTGTGCTGTTCTTGTCTGGAAGTTGGTTCACTTTGCCCATCAGTCTGATTTTACCTGTATTGTTTCTACACAGAGCAGGAAAACTGTCCTGCAGCTGTTTTACCAAAAAGTAAAAATAAAGCAAATAAACAAAATAATAATAATAAAAAAAGATTAATGATAAGAAGATTAATAATGTTTGTAATTATTAATGTTCACAAGTATTTGTACCAAACTATTCCAATTAAAGTAGGGACACTATGGAAAGCAGGTATAGACAAAATGATTAGGAAACAGCAGGTACTGAAGTCGGTGGAAAAGAAACATAAAAAAAAGCACTAATGGCAAAGCTGGTGCTACTTGTCTCTGTGGATTTCTTTTCATTTAAAGTATCCCATCATATGTCTACACATAAGATCAGAAATATATTTTTTACACTACTGATGTTTTTACATTCCATAAATATTGTAGTAAAAAATCTTTCAACATAAAAATGTAGTTTTGTCTCAATAACACGTGAACAGCAGGAGTTGGCTGTGGTGGAAATGGTCAGGGCAAGGAATGACATACGGCTGTCTGAAATCAAACAGGCTATTGAGAACAGCAATGACACCTTTGCCAATGTGCCATCAATTAGCCTTCCAACGATTGCCCGGCTTTTGAAGAAGCACCAGGTTTCCATGAAACAAATTTACTTGGTTCCTTTTGAGAGGAACAATGTCCGGGTGAAACAACTGCGTTCAGAATATATTCAGGTACAATACTAAACTGGCATGCAATTACTGTAACAGTACTGACAACTATTAGTTGTAAAAAAAACTAACTAAATTATAATTTTAGAGGGTGATGGAGCTGGACGCTGCTGTGAATCATCACAAGTATATTTTTGTTGATGAGCCCGGTTTCAATCTGACAAAAACTAGACTCAGAGGACGTAACCTTATTGGACAAAGGGCTACCATCCAAGTCCCTGGACAACGTGGGGGAAACATCTCAATGTGTGCAGCTATATCTGAAGATGGTGTGGTAGGCTGTAGACCAGTTCTAGGGTCATACAACACTGAACTGGATTCGTCATGCCAGGAGATTTTTCCCACGGTGCCTGAACAACGAAGACATCCACTGTGATGTTGATAAAAATTTATGGCCCAATGTTAATGACCGGCTTGATTAATTGTGTAAAAGTGATAAGAATAAAATAAAATAAAAATATATTTTGCTTATGTAAATGACTTGTTTTCTCCCTTTTTCCTGTGTGTGTGTGTGTGTGTGTGTGTGTGTGTGTGTGTGTGTGTATATATATAATTTTTTTTTTAATGTCTGAACATAAGTGTAATATTTGCTGTGTAAAGTTTTACAGTTCAGTTACACTCATTCATCACCAAGAACAATTTGTATTATACCTTGTATTATTTGCTCCTGAATGAAATGATTGGTAAAAGTACTACGTTGAGAAAAGATCTTACTGTTTTGTTTGTGTGATTAAAGCAAATGTTCTCAAAATATATCACAATGATCATGTGTTCTGAAACAATGATTAAGTTGAATGAAAATATGTGCAAATACAATGAAATCATGACATCAGATTTGGAAGAATGACTAGTGGTGTTACAAATGTGATCAAATGTGAGTTTTGTACTGAGAGATTTGAAAATGCACACTTTGGTTATGGAAATAGTGCCAGACCTATTTAAAAAAAACTGTAATACTGAATTCTAAGCTGCAAAAGATTTTCAACATTCAACATGGGAATTCACATTTTGTTGCAGTATATTAATGACTAACCTCATATTGTGGATGGATTATCTCAGTTGACTTCTGACTGAAGTTTGGTCCATTTACAGCATTCTGCCATCTAAAACCTGTCCCTGCAGGTTTTAGATGTGTCCTCGAACCAACACAGCTGATTTAAATGGCTAAATTAGCTCCTCAACATGTCCTGAAGTTCTCCAGAGGCCTGGTAACGAACTAATCATGTGATTCAGGTGTGTTGATCCAAGGTGAGATCTAAAACCTGCAGGGACACCGGCCCTCGTGGACTGAGATTGCCCACCCCTGGACTAGACAGAGAGAGGCAGACTTGACACTGACCAAAACCTACTAAATAATAATCATAATCAAAACAGTATCACTGATTAATCAGAACATAAATCGTAATCTAGAAAAACACCAAGACATGAAAAACAGAAAGCATAGAATTCTAATACTAATCAACAAATCACAAAGGTAACAAAACGATCATTCAAGAATAAACCAAAACACAATAAACTCAGAATGCTGGGTTGAACCGACCCAGAACCGTGACAGCTGGTTCCACAGATAGACAGCACCAAAATGATAACATCTTCACTAACTAGGTTTTTTTCTTAGTTTCTTCCTTCATCATGTTTGTCTTGCTGAACTATGCAAGGACTTCACAGTGAAAATCATGACCAGAGTTTATAATTAGCTTTCCCTTTAGTGGTGGACGGATTGATCCAAATATTGACTGTATCGATACTAAGTCGGCATCGGATCAATACTAGCCTGGTGAGATCTATTCTTTACTTTCAGTTTTGCTCTTGTTTGCAAAGCTGTGGTTTCAGCAAAGACGAAACAGCCAGGTGGCCGAACTCCCCATTCCTGTGTCAGCGCAGAACAGGCACACTTTGCTCCCCCTCCCCCCCTTGTGTTTAGATGTTGCGCTGTCATGTGACGTGACTTAGACGCATTGGGGGTTGTTAAGTTGTTTACATGCTATTTATATTTTTGTTATTGAGAATTTTAATTGTAATTTTAGTATTATAGCTGCCACTAAGCCATGGCAGCTCTCCCGCTACAGCCGTTGAATCACCACCAACAACAACAACACAAGCAGAGCACAGGTTTTGTAGGTGATTGTAGATGCCCTGTAGGTGAGTCCATCTCACCTGCAGCGGCATCACAGAACACGCCCCGCCACATACCTCCTTCACCCGACTGGGGCCGAATCTACTCACCCCTCAGTGACCAGGCGAGAGAATCGGCCTGGACCATCGGTGCCCCAGGCCCCAGCCCAGCCACGGGTAAGTGTCCACTCTGGCGACGCCTGAACATCCAGCGACGCCGGTGACGAGGTGGTTCCGGGGGCCCCACACCTCAGTGGCAACCCTGGAGCTAGTCCAGGGGCCATCCATGTAGCAAGCAGGCGTTGAAGCGAGCTGGGACTCACAAGCAGCTGGGCAGGTGGCCGGCATGCAGGACCACGCAGCGTGCTGGCCTCTGTTGGAAGACAGGCCCGACCGGACCGGACTCCTGTGCACCTCCGTCTCCAGCTTGGCAGGTCCCGCTGGCGCACCACCCGGCTCAGCCCGAGCCGGTCCTTCGCACGCACTGTCCACCCTTACAATGATCATATGATTTCTGTAACAATACATTCAATGGCTGCAGCTCTCCCGCTGCCAACCGTACACATCAACACCACAAACAACAACAACACAAGCAGAGCAAAGGTTTTAAGCCAGCAAGGCGTGATTGTAGACGTGGTACAGGTGAGTCCATCTCACCTGCAACAGCATTGCAGATCCGCCACAATAATAAAAACTTTACTATTTAATTCTAAATTTTGTCCTAATTATGTCCTGGGTTTTAACTATTTAATAATAATAAGAAGGAAACATCACAAAAAACACTTAAGGTCATGAAAATCAATTGAGATTTAGCAATTCAATAATGCATCCACCTTATTTGTTTAAAAGTATCGGTATCAGTATCGGTATCGATATCGGCCCTATTTACTTAGTATCGGATCGATACCAAAATATGCAGTATTGCACACCACTAGGTTCCTTTGCTGGGAAGACTGGGTCCAGGTATTCCGGGGTTTTTGCAGTCAGTGACCACACCTACTGGGCACCTGAAACACAAAACACACAATCAAAAACAACCTGCCAGGACAGCTGCCAAAAGAAGTCAACCCAATTTAGCTTGTGGGATTATGCAAAGTCCATCATTAGTTTGACTGATGCCCATCATTTGACCATAGTAATACACTTGCAAATAGACTTACACTCTGCTGGCTGGATACCAGTGACGAGCAGTGTGTGGCTGTGGATCTAAAGAAAAAGTAAATTAAAACGGGAGCCATGAATAGTAAGGTGGAGATTATTTAGCTATGTATCATGTAATATTATCTGGGGTACCTGAGTTGATGGCAATAAAATGTTTCAAATGTGACTGACTCCTTTAATTAACATAATTATATTTTGACTCATATAGGTCATGCAAATTATGGACTATTAGAGATATTGGTTGCTTTGTTATATATCGTAACGAGTCATCTTTGCAGTTTGTACAGCGTTTTGTAATGCTCAATCATTTCAAGATTAGATATTTATAACATATTTAAAACATTATTTGCAAAAAAAAATAGTTTAGCAAAATATGGCATTTGATTGGTTGGTTACTTTTTTTTTACTCTGATTTTATGTTTTATGTTTGATTTTGGAACAAATCTGCTAATGGAAAATGTCAAAATGAAAAAAAAACCTCTAAGACATATGAGGTTGTGCTGAAAAGAATTAACATATGTCTGTAATTTATCATTTCAGTCCGGTTGTTTTCCAAAAAAAATGAAAATTGCGAAAGTAATACCACTATACAAAAGTAATGACAAACACAGTTTTACCAATTATAGGCCTATTTCTCTACTGCCTCAATTCTCAAAAATTTTAGAAAAACTTTTTAATTCAAGATTAGAAAAATTCCTTGAAAAACATCAAATAATAAATGTTGGTCAGTATGGTTTCAGAACGCAAAGAACTACTTCAATGGCGATAATTGAGGCAGTAGAAGAAATTACTAATGCACTGGATAAAAATAAATATGCAGTTGGTATTTTTGTTGATCTCAAAAAGGCCTTCGACACAATCAATCACTCAATTTTATTGGCTAAATTGGAAAGATATGGTATTCGAGGGAAAGCTGGTAACTGGTTAAAAAGTTACCTAACGGGTCGGGAACAATATGTTAGCATAGGGCATTACCATTCAGAAAAACTTGGTATTACATGTGGTGTTCCCCAAGGGTCAGTGTTGGGACCAAAACTTTTCAACGTATACATAAATGATATTTTTGATGTTTCTCAACTACTTAAACTCATACTGTTCGCAGATGATACCAACATATTTTTCAGTAGCGATGATTATACTGATCTTGTAATGACTGTAAACAGGGAGCTAAAATTAATAAAAAAATGGATGCTCTCACATATCTTGTGGTGGGGTTTACACACCAAAGGTCTTTTAACCCTTTAAGACCTACCATAGAACCAAGTCCGCCAGAGCTTATATTATATTTTTACATGCTGTACAGTAGTGCCAATTTTGGGAGCATTTCAAGTTGATATACATCAATACAACCATTACAGCCCAAATTTTAATAATATGTATGCATTAAGTGCATAGTAATTACATAAATTGCAAAAAAGTGCAATAAACTACAAAAAAATTGAAAATCCTTTTTGTTTTTTTAACATATATTTCTAGTTAGAGAAATTTAAGAGGCTTATCCCTCAAAACTGTAAATACAAAAAAGTTGCACAAACTAGTTTCCCACCACAGGAAATTTATTTGAAGTGTCTTCATAGTTTTACTTCTGAAATGCACCAATTTTTATATACTGCAGGAAAAACGAAAATAAATATTATAGTGCAAATTTGCAAAAAAGCAGCATATGCATCAAAATAAACTATTTCCAGCAGTGCAATTCGAGTTCTAAGCATCCCAGAAACGACACAGAAAGTCATAAAGTCAAAGATAACTTTTAAAAACACCAGTATAGGCTCTGAGGCCCTGATGGTAAAAAAAACATTTCCGCGAAAATGACGTCACTTCCGGTTTCGGGCAGGTAATGGCGGACATGCGAAAGTTCACACTGACGTCTATTCCAACGTAGGAAGGGTTATGAACAGCTGATCGGATCGGCAAAACGTGTTTCTGGAATATTATGTTTTTGTTGCTGCAAGCGCTTTTTATGCAGTTTTTGCAAACCTATATGTGGAAGAAAACCGTGACCTAGAACAAGCTGATGGCATAAGATGTAAGTACAACTTCTCCGGTTTCATATGTAAAAAAAATTATTGCTCTAGCTTACGTGGTTGCAGAGCTACCGGGATTTAAAAATAGTTACGCAAAACGGAGCGTGCCCGCTCCGACCGGTTTTAAAGGGTTAAGATGACATAGCCATGTCCAGACGCCTTCCTGACCGCTCCACTCAGACTAAGCACCTTTTTAGTTGTTTACTTATTTATTGCTTTCTTATACATTCCAAAATCTTCTAGTTTTATAGTTTACGACAGTAGATCACTTCTCAACATCGACTTCTCAACAGACTGTGTGGCCACCCATGGCTCCAATACCATTGTGAAGTTTGCTGATGACACAATGGTGTTGGGCACCATCTCCAACAATGATGAGGCGGCCTACATGGATGAAGTGAAGAATGTGGCAATGTGCTGCTAGGATAACCACCTCCAGATGAACGTCAGCAACTTCAGAAAGAGTAAGCACAGACACTACAAGCACATTATCATCAATGGAGCTCCACTGGAGAGGGTGTAGTCCTTCAAGTACCTCGGTGTCCACATCTTCTCAGATCTCACATGGTCTGCCCGCATTCAGGTCCAGTCCATCATGGTTCGTGCACGTGGAGGCTCAGTTCGCCTTTCACGGCATCGCTTTTACAGCCCAGGCCGTAGCAGCTGCAACCGCTGGCAATAGTGAAAGGCTGCTCTTCATAGAGGTCTCGCGATCCGGGAGACGTTTTCCCAGAAGACCCTCTGACCCCTGGCCACTGCCGACAGGCTAGCAGGGGGCTGTGGGCCATGGCTCATTGCAGCTAATGGTTCTCCCATCCCAACATTCGTGGAAAGGTTGGTGATTGTTTATTTCCATGTCCAGGATTTCCAGTGAAACTTTGTTGTTGCCGCTGCTCTTTGCCTATATTAGTCACTGATTTTCGTTGTGCCCATGGACTCCTAGTCAATGTTGCTAACAGGCATGTTGTTTGCTATGTTGTTTGCTTCAATACCCTGTTTTACTCGGGCCGCCGAGCCCCTGATATGGGCTAATTTAGTGTCTTCCGGGGATGCTTTTCAGCGTTTGCTTTCGGAATTCCCATCACTGACTGTCCCTTCTCTAACAGGGCAACAAAGCACGAATTTGAACATTATATCCCTACAGTCGGGCCCCCTGTGTTCACGCAGGTGCGCCTCCTCGACCCCGCAAAACTCTCCGTAGGTCAGGAGGGGTTTCAGGCCATTGGCCTTGGCATTGTACAGCGCTGGAATAGTGCCTGGGTCTCTCCGCTACACATGGTGCTCAAATTGGACGGTGGAGATTTTCACTGTTTAAATAATGTATCGGAGAATGACCGTTACCCTGTTCCCCACATCCATCCATCTTGCCAGACATTCAGCACGTAGCTGGTAAGTCCAACCATAGATCCATAGACACACACAGGCGCCCCTCGAAGCCTTCTGCATCCCTGGGAGGCATTTTGATCATGTTGACGTGGATCTGGTTGGCCCCCTGCTGCAGCCGCAAGGTTTCACGTACCTTTTGACTGTGGTGGATTACACTACCCGGTGGCCGGAGGTGGTGCCCCTTGCATCCACGACAATGGCAGTGGTGGCCAGGGCATTTTTGTGGAGGTGGGTTTCACGTTTCTATTTATTGTCAAACAACTGTGTTTACTCTTTTTAAATCACAATCACAACACAAACTCTCGTCATTACAAAATATTGTTTATCATAATAATTGTGTTGTATTAAAATTAGAGAAGTTAACCAATAACATATGTGTCTTTGTGTAACAGGGTCATAAATCACATTGTTATAATTACACAAAATGTGTTCTAAACCCCCAAACCGTTCCTTTTATACCTGACCTTTAGGACCTCCAAGCCTGTAGTTATGTCAGTTAGAGCCCCTCCTCATTCTTTTCTTCTTCTTCTTTGGTGCAGCCTTATAAATACAGTGTACCCCTTTTGCCTCTCCCCTTTTCTACAATTCCCCTGTGGGAGAGGTTGGTGTAATTTCTTTCCCAACACTGTAAAACGCTCATATAATGCATATTTGGCCACCTGGATGTTTCTGATTGTGATTTTAGTTCAATCATTGTCATTATTAAGCCTGTTTTTTGTTAGATGTTACAAATGTGTAGTATGTGTGTGCCATATGTGTGTTCTAGGGAACGTGAACACTAGCATGAATAGATAATTCTTGCTAGCTTGGAAGTTGTGGTGGGTTAAGCTAACCCTCTTCCCCACTGTTTGTGTTTGGTCATAGGAGCTGGAGTGGGCAAGCTATTTATTTGGAGGTCTTTCTTTCTTTCTTTCTTTCTTTTACCGTTTTTATCAGGTATGTCGGATTTCATGTTGTTGTTTTTGTTTTATCAAATATGTTACGTGTAAATGCATATTTTATGTTTAATGTAATAATAAATGCCAGCCCTTTTCTACAATTCCCCTGTGGGAGAGGAGCTGGAGTGGGCAAGCTATTTATTTGGAGGTCTTTCTTTCTTTCTTTCTTTTATCGTTTTTATCAGACACAACGCAGAAACACACCGGTTACATTTGCATTAACTTCATCTGTCAAGCACACAAATGCAGCCTTTTAATCCAACATTAGTGATGTGTCGGTCACCAACGAAACGGCTCTTAGAGCCGACTCTTTGAAGTGAATGACGCGAGCCGGCTCCTTATTGGGCACCGTGGGGTTTTTTTCCTTTCTCTCACGCTCTCTCTCGCACATTTTTTCCACATGCGAGCCTTGTGCTTTGCGCTGGGAAGAGGGGGGAGGGGCGGTAGTTACACTCTCAGTAGCACAGAAACAGAGCAGGAGGGAAAGACAGAGAAAGAGAGCCAGGGACAACAACGTCACATTAGAAAGGTATAGTAATCATCCGAAACTATTTTCAGTTGCGGATGATAAAGGATTCAGAAAGTTTATTCATGCAGGCCCATATGACAGAGAATGTGCATCTTCATTTTGTTTTTATATTTTAATTTATATTTAATTGTGTTGTGGTTTGCAGTGTTTTGTGTTGTTTCACTTTAAATTTGTTTAAAAGGAAAAAGCTGAAAATTTAAGTAGTTAAAAGTTGAAATGTAAATAGTTGTTTTTTGTATTATATGATTTATTTATGACATTTTATGTGGAGTAAATAAATAAAAGTAGATTTGCCGTGGCCCCTAGAGACAAAGCACGTACAACCTCCAAAACACGTACGAACTCCAAAACATGTACAAACTCCAAAGCACGTAAAAACTCCAAAACACGTAAAAACTTCAAAGCACGTACAAACTACGAAGCACATACAAACTCCAAAACACGTACAAAACAAAACAGAAGTGCTCCAGGATGCTAGGGACAGTGTTGAGCTTTTGTTACCTAGTGGCTACACAAGCCAGGAGGTACCAACGACTGGATCTGGTGTGTGGTAGTAACAGGTAAATGAAAAAAAATTTTGAATTGTTTGAATATATATGAGTGCTTGTGTATAAATACAACAACAATACACATATGCTTTCAATTGTAATTTAAGTGATCTAGGTAGCTCTGTTTTGGAAGTTCAGGTAACGCTAGAAATGTGTTTTGGAGTTTGTACATGCTTTGGAGTTTTTACGTGCTTTGGAGTTTGTACGTGCTTTGTCTCTAGGGGCCACCGTATATATTTATATATAAACATATAAAAATAAAACCACGTTTTTTTTTACATTAGTAATTCCTTTGGTGCATAATTTTATATTGTTGTTAAAAATAAATAAATTAAAGCAACAAAACAACCTGAAGAGCCGGTTGGGAGCCGAAAGAGCCGGCTCTTTTTAGTGATCCGAGCCGAAAGAGCCAGTTCTCTAAAAAGTGCACAGAGGGTTTGTTCTTTTTATACATATATATATATATGTATAAATATGTATATTATGTTTAACCCTCTGGGCTCCATGGTATAATTGGTCTTTTTAATTATCTGCTTTAAGGTTCAAGTTTGAAAGTTATGCCAGGGAGTCAAGTTCTTCTGATTTGAGGCTTTCTACATTATCAAAAGTTGTACACAGTGAAGAAGTAAAAATATTAACAAGATAATCAACCTTTGTGTGAGTTGGGGTCAGGTAGTTGCGCTGCAATGTGTTGGCACGAGGCATTAAGAAAGATAAGAGTGGATGAAATATAACCTTAACTTTCTTAACTTAACTTTCAGAAAGACATCTACTCTGATGAGATCTATTTAAGACTCACAAAGGAAGGTTTTCAAGAAATACTGTTAAATGTTTCATTTGTATGCCATCAATCAAATCAAGTTCTTGAGTGTAATTCAAGTGGTCGGTGGGTTCTTTTACCCACCAGTTTATTTGTTATCTAATAAGAGCAATCAAATTGTAAAATTACTTGTCTTCATGTATACATATATTTGATGTTCATATATCAAATGTCATCATCAGTAAACTGTAAACCTCAACAAGAGAAAACATTTATATAGTAACTCCATTAGATTTAGCTTTAAAAAAGATCTCAGTCAGGTCCAGCTTCCTTTTCTGCAAATATTTTAAATGTATATATGTTGCCGGCTGCTAATCAGCCAATAATGTGGTTGTGCATTTATGCACGTAGACATGGCCATGATTTTCTCACAAACTGCTGATTTCATTGGATTTTCCCACAGGAACATCTCTAGGCTTTCCCGAGTCTGGTGTGAAAAAGAGAAGTTATTGAATCACTGAATAGTTTGTGCTGAGTTTATGATCAACTGTTCCTATGGTGGAACAGTGTTGGGGAGTAACGGAATACATGTACCGTCGTTACGTATTTAGAATACAAAATATGAGTAACTGTATTCCGTTACAGTTACCGTTTAAAAAGGTGGTATTCAGAATACAGTTACTTTGCTGAAATAAATGGATTACACGGCGGTACTTTCCTGTTTCATATTCTCGCGAGTCAGGACTGTTTGGGTTTGTTTGACAGCTGTGTTCTGTTGTTCCAGGCGGCAGCGTTACGGTTGCCATGGTTACAGGGTGACGCGCTCTCTCTCTGCGTGTTTCCTGGGTGAGAGAGCGCTTTTTTGTTGTTGTTGTTGTGCTAAGATAAAAGGCAGAATGCTACAGGCATGGCCCTAAAGAATGTAGCCTCATGGGCAGTGTAGTCCGTGCTGCAGCGAGAATGGACTGCCATACACGTTATGTGTCTGTGAGCGAGGGAGGGAGAGAAAGGAAAAGTCCGAGCTGTCACGGAGCAAAAACGGGAGCTGGAAGCATGTAAATATAATAATAACCACTGCAGCCAAGAAGAGTGCCTGACGAGCCCAGCTGTAAGTAAGCTATTAAGACTCAACTGTACACTGTGTTCGTGTTTTCCTCCGGAAAAAATAAGTTCCGTTGGAGCAGCCTTTCAACGCCTCTCTCTGTCTCTGGCAAGCAAAGTTGACCCAGACAACAAAGTGAAGCTATTTTTCGGCTACCAGCCCGACACGGAACCCACCGTATTAGCCAGAGGTCCCTTTACTACTGTTCGAGTCATGGACCTTCAGTATCAGTAATAAATCACAGCAATAGTACATTCACGTGGTTGTAAACAGCATGATAATATATTAAGTAATCCAAAGTATTCAGAATACGTTACTCTCATTGAGTAACGTAACGGAATACGTTACAGAATACATTTTGGGGCATGTATTCAGTATTCTGTAGTGGAATACATTTTAAAAGTAACCTTCCCAACACTGTGGTGGAAAAACTGGGCCCAGGTGTTTCCAGTCACTAATAATCCTAGCACACCTGCTGGGTACTTGGAACACAAATAAACAGTCATAAATAACCTGCCAGTCTAGCTGCAAATTGAGTTCATCACATTGTTCAGTGTGGTATCATGCAAAGTCCATCATTTGTTTGATTGATGCCCATCATGTCACCACATTCAGTAGTACACTTACATATAGACTTACACACTGCAGGCTAAATACCAGTGAAGAGCAGCGTGTGAATGTGGATCAAAAGGATAAGCAAATTAAAGCGAGAGACATAAATGGTACGGTGGAGGCTATTATTATAATTATTATTATTACTATTATTATCATTTTTATTGTTATTAGTGTTGGTATGTTAATTTTCACTGGTCACTAACACAGGTTGGTCACACCTCTACATTTCATGTAAATTTTACTGCAGTTTACATCTCACACAGCTCACCATACAAAGTAAAGACAGTATTTTTTTTATGTATTTATCTGAGATATTGCTTATTCTGGTAAATAGCTTAATGAGTCATCGTTGCAGTTTATAACATTTTTGGCATTGTTGAATTGTTAAAATGTAATGATATTTTAGATATATTTAAAATGTATTTGCTTGTCCATTTAGGATTATTTTTTCAGTAATTTCACTACAACACTTTACCTCACCAAAGAAAAAGAAAATTTTAGTCCAATACCTGAATGAAATAATTTTACTTGTTTATTGTTTTATTTATTTTAAGACTTGACATGTCATAACATAATCAATTAACACATTAATTTAGTTGTTATCTGATGACAGCAATCAAATTGTAAAATTAATATTCTTCATGCATCATATCTATTTATATATCAAATTTCATAGCATTATCAGTATACTGTAAACTCTAATTGGTGCTGCAAAAGAAAACATGAAGGTGGATTTTAATTAAATGTTGTTAACTAACTAACTTTTTTCCCCTCTTATTTTTCCACACAAGCCCCAAAAACCACATTAAGCAGCATGTCAGATAACTCGTCTTCCTCTGCCTTTGACTGCTTGACCTCAAGCATTGGGATTTCAATCAACATTTCTTTTTTCATCACCAAGATATTTGTTGTTCTTTGTCTCTCCATCTTCATCCTCTATGTGGCTTACCAACGATGGCAGCAGCAGTCCATCTTGGCAGCAACAAGTCACTCTGACATTTTCACCTATCATGTGACTGTCTTTGAACTGATATATGTATTGGCGGTCAGTACTTACTTACTTGGGAGAGACACTAATAACTCAGTGTTGCTTCTAATGGCGAAGTATTCAGCTTCTTTTGTCTATCCTGCAGAGATATACTTTAACATTGTGACATGTGTGGAGCGCTACCTGGCTGTTGTTCACCCCATCATATATATGGGTCTTAGACAGTCGGGTGGGGTCAGGATCAGAAACATCTGCATTGGGTGTGTGTGGCTGCTGTGCTTTGGTTGGCTTGGAGTAACAGCTCTATATTACCCTGATGTTCCCTATGTTCCATATTTCTGTATGATTGTGGCCTCATTAATTATCATCTCTTTTTGTAGCCTCTCTGTTCTCTGTGTTCTGATTCGTCCAGGTCCAGGAGAAATGAGAGCAAACAGGGAGAAGATTGATCATTCAAAACAGAAAGCTTTCTACACCATCACAGCAATAATGATAGTGCTGTTGATGTCTTGTCTAGGAATGCTTGTTACAGTTGGTCAGAATAATTCAAATCTGTTACGTAAAACAGACAGATGTGTGCTGTTCTTGTCTGGAAGTTGGTTCACTCTGCCCATCAGTCTGATTTTACCTGTATTGTTTCTACACAGAGCAGGAAAACTGTCCTGCAGCTGTTTTACCAAAAAGTAAAAATAAAGCAAATAAACAAAAATAATAATAATAAAAAGATTAATGATAAGAAGATTAATAATGTTTGTAATTATTAATGTTCACAAGTATTTGTACCAAACTATTCCAATTAAAGTAGGGACACTATGGAAAGCAGGTATAGACAAAATGATTAGGAAACAGCAGGTACTGAAGTCGGTGGAAAAGAAACATAAAAAAAGCACTAATGGCAAAGCTGGTGCTACTTGTCTCTGTGGATTTCTTTTCATTTAAAGTATCCCATCATATGTCTACACATAAGATCAGAAATATATTTTTTACACTACTGATCTTTTTACATTGCATAAATATTGTAGTAATTTTTTTTTCAACATAAAAATGTAGTTTTGTCTCAGTAACATTTGAACTTGCAAGATTGAATGAGTCAGCACTTTAACTCTGTGATGCCTCGGCAGTGAAATAATTGCAATAAAGTGTTCTTTAAAACTTCTGACAATTAAAAAATAATAAATTGAATTCACTTTCAGTTTGCATTTTCAGTCAAAGGACTAGATGTTACAATCCCCGATAATGCATTGCTTTAAATGGAGAAAATCTTGGGGGATGGCTGTTATGAGGAAAGGCAGCCCAGAAACTTTACCAGCCGCACAAATTGTTATTTGCCTCAACTTTCGGTCTTTTACCCAGGGTAATCTGCCATTTTTTCTTCCTTGGTTAGGTTTAGGGATTAGACATCTGATCTAGCTTATCATATTAAAATTGGGGACACACCATCAGTAGTGGATTTTGGATTCATCTGGTGTTTGGAGCATTATCACTGGACACCCTCTTCCAAGGAGGCCCTGCCAGGGTTGATCAGGCCCCGGAGTGTGTCACTGGTTTATGTTAAAATTGTTATTTCTCCTCTTCTTTCTGCTGTTTAGTTTTCTGCAGTTTATTTTTCTATCTATTCACTGCAACTGAGAAATAATACTTACCTCTTTAACATTTATGGAGCCTCACTTCTTCAAAGGCATAGAAAAGGTGATGGAGAGTAAGACAAAAGGGACAAGATAGGAGAGAGGAGAGCCGGAAGGGGGGTGCCCGATCTGGCTTCCCACACCTCCCCGCCGGACTGAGTTGTACGAATTTTAAATTGTATCATTTTTGCTTTTTTTGCATTTTTGTCACATTTATTGCTCACAGTAGCACTAAATGTGTCTGATTTGATACATTAGGTTTTTAGATAAAAATAAGTCTCACTTGTGATCTGGGATGTCTCAAAAAGTTTGCTCCATTCACTGGACAAAAAAAAACAAAGAAACAGTTCTTGCAAAAAGTGTTCAATCCCTTCCTTTAAGTCACTATCCCAACTTCTCTTGGCTTTATTGACCATATTCTGACCATAAGGTGCACTAGATTATAATGCACACTGTCGATGAACAGGTCTGTTTTCATACATAAGACGCACTGGATTATAAGGCGCATTAAGCAAACCAAAACAGCCAGAAAAGTCAAACTTTTCTCAACTCATTACTCTTACTCAGCATTCATTAATGCTGAATTCTCAGCTACGAGAGCAAATGGAAATTCCCCCTCCTTTGGTTTTCATGTACCTTTAATATTCACACAAGTATCGAAGTATTGCCATCAACTGAGTTGATGGTAAGGTGAAATCCAGTTTCAATTGTCTTTTGCTGTCATTCTCTTTTTTATAATTAGATCAGTTAGGGAAGACACCTGGAAGAGAGAGTTAGTTAGAACTGGAGGAGTCCTTTCACCCACAGACTCCACCTGAACTCTCATTGCCTATAGGTTAATACTCATTGGATCACTTTTCAAACAGAGAGCTAATCCACACTTCCTCTATTTGGGTGCTGACTCCACAGATGGACAACGCAAAAGTGATAACATCTCCACCAACTAGTTTTTTTTCTTAGTTTCTTCCTTTATCGTGTCTGTCTTGCAGAACTATGCAAGGACTTCACAGTTTATAATTAGTGTTCCCTTTGCTGGGAAGACTGGGCCCAGGTACTTCGAGGTTTTTACAGTCAGTGACCACACCTACTGGGCACCTGAAACACAAAACACACAATCAAAAGCAGCCTGCCAGGACAGCTGCCAAAAGAAGTAATCACATTTTAGCTTGTGGGATCATGCAAAGTCCATCATTAGTTTGACTGATGCCCATCATTTAACCATAGTAATACACTTGCAAATAGACTTACACACTGCTGGCTGGACACCAGTGAAGAGCGGTGTGTGACTGTGGGCATGCAAGTTATAGACTATTTAGTATTGAAATATTTAGAGATATTGGTTGCTTTGTTATATATCTTAATGAGTCATCTTTGCAGTTTGTACAGTGTTTTGTAATGCTGCATAGTTTCAAGATTAGATATTTAAGACATATTCAAAACATTATTTGCGAAAAAAAAAATTTGGCAACACATGGCATTTTATTGGTTGGTTACCTCTTTTTTACTCTAGTTTTATGTTTTATGTTTGATTTTAGAACAAATCTGTTAATGGAAAATGTCAAAATGAAAAAAAACTCTACGACATATGAGGTTGTGCTGAAAGAATTAATATAAATCAGTTTGGCTGAGATTAAAGTTATAGTAGTTTTCACATAGCTGAATAAACATCAAACAGAAAACCCATTAAACAGAAGTGTGAGATGGTTGATTGTACTCCAATGTCCTGTCATGTTTTAGGGAGCAAAGAGCAGATGACCGAGTTTATTAAACTCAGGAGCGACAATGAGCACGTTTACTGGTGCGAAAAACTCAGCCACTGTGGGTTGGAGGTACAGCAACAATATGCCGTTTTTAATCTGTTGGGCATAAGGGAGAGAGCTTAATCTGTCTTTTAGTCCGAAGTGTGTACATTTTGCTATGAATGCTGTTCAGGAATTAAGAAGATTGATATGCTCTATTATTTTCTGTCTATTAGGGCCATTCTTGAGAAGATGGGCCTGCAGGGTAAAGTCACCCCTTTGCAGGCAAAAAAAGAAAAAAAAGAAATACAAAGTATGTACAGCTGTATTCAAATATGGGTTTTTAGCAAGTTAGAAACTTATTCATGTAAACCTGTACTGTTGCTTTTTTTGTCAACTGCCACTTTTTATTTCCTCTGCCTTTAGGACTTCAAGTATCCAGGGTCAGGCGAGGGAGTGAGCGGGAAGCCCACTGCTGCTACATGGCCCTGGTTTGCCCTCATGGATGAGGTGTTAGGACAGAGGCCTTCTACCAAGCCTCCAGTGCTAATTGCTTCCATCCATGAGGACACTCCAGGGCCCAGTTCAGCAGTGGGCAACCATGTGCTGGATGAGGAAGAGCAGGAAGATGAGGGCCAGGTGGAGCAAAGAGGGGCAAAAAGAAAGAAGGACAGGGATGAGTTTTTGGATTTAATGAGAGAGGACATGAGAATGCAGAGGGAAATGGAGGAAAGAAAAGCACAGGAGGCGGAAGTTAGAATGAACAGACTGTTTGGTTTGCTTGAGAAACTTGTTGAAAAAAAAAGGATTAAATTTCTGTAAATAAAAATGTAAATGCTTCACCTTTATTTGCATTGTTTTTCTTTTTTTTAAGAAACTATATGCAACATAAATTTTATCAACACAATTAATTAAAATGTCTGAAAAAAGTAACAATAGAAAAAACAACAAAAAACATGAATTCTTAAGAATTATTATTACAGTCAGGATTAACCTGAGTGTCCCAGTAAGCACAGGTACTTTTAACCAGGTCTGATCTTTGGCTGACCAGGAAGTCTCGGGCAGTGCTGCTGAATGTGCTGGACCAGGACCAGAGAGATGGAGGAGTTGCCACAAGCAAGACCTTGGTTTGTATTTCCAGCTAGTAAGTGGAGCATCATACAGAGTGATCTCCATAAGGTCTAGGGATGCTCGTTTCCACTGTCCACCGCACCATCTGTCACTTGGGTTTGCAGGGCTGAAGTAACTGACGGCTGCCATGTCACTAAGATGTATTCAGAAAGATGCAAGCAATCCTGTTAATAAAGATCTAACAAGTAATATCTAAAAAAATGCTCTACTAACAGAATACTTGCCTGTTTAAAAATATTCATGGTCCTGGGGTAGCTCCTCCAGGGCAGACACCTCAGCAGATAGCTGGTCCCACCAGGGAGCACCACTGACTGCCTCCAAACCCATCTCCCCCTCATCTTGCACATCATCCTCAGGTGCATCCTCCGGTGTTTATAAGCATTAATTTAATAAGGTGTTTATAAATGTACATACACTGAAGTTCCCATTATGTCATTATAATTATTTGAAAAAGAATGGCACTATATTGTAATGACTTACATGTGGTACAAAGGTGTGGTGCACCTCCAGTGTTTGAAGGAAGATGGCCCGGAACCTCGTCTTCATCATTCCAAAAGCACGCTCTATAATAGAGCGTGCCCTGGAATGATGAGAGTTGAAGCGCTGGGCTCCCACACCTTGAACTGGCCTCTTGTACGGAGTGATGAGGGGAAGTGGATGCTGGAGACATGGGTACCCTCCATCTGCTAGGATGAAATGCCCTGGAGGAGGGTAAATGGCCTGCCGGTACAGTGGGCTGTTGCGTAGCACCCTGGAGTCATGCACTGACCCAGGCCAGCCCACACATGTATCGATGAAGCGGCCCTGATGGTCACAAACTGCCTGCAGGAGTATGGATGGGAACAATTTCCTGTTTCTGTAGCACTGACCATCAGGGCCGCTGGGAGGCTTGATGCGGACATGGCAGCCGTCAATTGCACCAGGAGCCTTTAAAAAGGCTCTATGTCTCTAAGAAACACAAGGACCTCACTTGTGGCACCCCAACCATGTGTCCGATTCTGGTTAAGGAAGTTCAGCAGCACTTTCAGAGACTCCCTGCTCAGACGAAAATCGGGCCTAGTGTCCTCATTATTAAAAAACCTGTCCAGGACTGGGACACTCAGGTTAATCCTGCAGTACTGTGGTCTCGCCTGGTGAAGGAAAATATGGAAAATGTTTTATTCTTGTCATTATTATGAATGTTGCTCTTGTTCTTTAAAAAAAAAAAAACATGTCAAAACTTTATTTTGATTATCATACTTAAGTAAAATTCACTGGTTAACTGATAAAAGATAAAAGAGCGAAGAAAATCATGTCTACATCGGAGTTTTATGTAGCTAGTAAAGAGATTTCAAATACACACATAAACGATGGGGAAAAAACTGAAGACATGTATTTTCACTGTACCTGAACTCGGTTATCTCTTAGTCGGAGATAAATCAGTCGTCTGCGACGGCTGATTTGTTGTAACTCTTTGATTAACAAAAATAAGAGAAAAATACAGAGAGTTTCAACGATATCCATTATTTCACTGAGGGGGAGAAAGCGGTAAGGGCGGGGAGAAGTGGTAAGGGCGGGAACAGCAGGTGACGCAAATGTGAAGGCTAGACCGTCCCATTTCACAAGCCTCGCACTTCCGGCCTTCTCGGTCTTCGAAGGACCCGGCCCACATAGACCGCGAAGGCCGGGTCCTCTGAAGGATGCAGCCGACGTTTTGGGACACAGCTAAAAACTGCCATTTATACCATGTAACCAAGATGGTTACGATCAAAACAGGCTGTATATAGTAAAGCAAGTAAAGTTTATTTATATTGAGCTTTTCACAGACATAACAATCATAAAGCACTGAACAACAATTACAAAACAATATAAAGAACCACATTAACTGAATTTGAGGTAAAAAGGATTTCGGCATCTCTGTTCTAAATGGAGAAAAGCTTTAAAAAGATCCTGCTTGCAATAAGCAGCTCTTTAAATTACATCCTTAACAAGAGATGTTGAAGAACAACAAAAAGTAAATTGCAAAAAAGCAGATTAGTGTTTCTTTAGGGTGAATTAAAAAGGCTAACATGTCACATAACATACAACTACATAATATTTAATTGTTATTTAGTCATTTTAGCCATATTTCATTTATTTCATCTGAAGATGAATTTAACAATATTTTAGTGTTCAAAACCTGGCTTCATGGACAAATAAAGTTCTGTATCATCTGCATAGCAGTGAAAATGTATGCTATGCTTTCTGATGATCCTGTCAAAGGAAAGCATGTATACTGTAAACAGAACTGGTCCTAGCACTCAACCCTGTGAAACTCTACAGTATACTTGACCTTACTCCAACTTAACCTTAGTGTGTAAAGAAGACTCTCCATTTACATGAATGAATTGGAGTCTATTACAGTAGAATAGAACAGAATAGAATAGAATAGAATAAACCTTTATTATCCCACGGATGAGAAATTTGGGTGTTGCGCAGCTCTTATAGCAAGGGGATTAAAAAATATATTTATGGTCCTATATACATAAGCAACTGAAGGTTGTATATACAGACAGTCCTGCAGCCTCACATACTGGGGTCTCCTGGTGAGGTAGTCAATAATCCACAAGACAGCTGATGGTCCAATCCCGCTCCCTGCATCTTCTCCCTTAGCAGTGAGGGTTGTATTGTGTTGAAGGCACTGAAGAAATCAAAAAACATGACTCTCACAGTGCACCTGGCACTCTTCAGATGAGAGAAGGCCCGATGCAGCAGGTGGATGATAGCTTGATCCACCCCAATGTTCGGCTGGTAGGCATACTGCAGCAGGTCTAGGTCTCTCCTGACTAGTGGGTGAAGGTGGTGAAGTATGATCCTCTCCATAGTCTTCATTAGGCGTAAAGTCAGGGCAACGGGTCTGAAGTGGTTTGGCTCCTTGGGGTGCATTGTCTTTGGGACCGGCACCACGCAGGAGGTCTTCCGCAGAATGGGGACCCTCTCCAGGCTGAGATTGAGGTTAAAGCTGTATGTGATAACCTCACAGAGTTGATCTGCACAGTCCCTCAAAAGTCTGGAGCTTCCATCCAGACCTGGCCTTCCTGGTTTTCATCTTCCTCAGCTGACTTCGCACCTGGTCAGTTGTGATGGAGAGGCTGCAGTGTGGGGTGTGGGTGGGTGGCTGCTGATGACTGGCATGGGGGGGAGGAAGCAGTAGAGTCATTGAAGAAAAAAGGGGGCAGGTGTGGTGCATCTAATGTCCCCGTTGCTTTGGGGGGTTGCAGAGATGTGTGAAGAGCTCTGGTGGATGGGGAAGGGAGCTGCTCCTCCAGCGTCCTCCTGTAGCTGCCCTGACTTCATGCCTTTCCCCACCTTATCTCTCTCCTTAGCAGTGATGGGAATAACGGCGTTACAAGTAACAGCGTTACTTTTTTCAGTAACGAGTAATCTAACTAATTACTATTCCTATCGTTACAACGCCGTTACCGTTACTAACAACAAAATGCGGCCCGTTACTATTTTTGAACAAACTGACAGTTGAAGCTGTGTTCAGCTTACCGCATCTTATATCAGTTGCACGGAAGCAGCTGACTACGTAAGTAATCTGGGCGCTACAGCTTTAAGCAGCTGCGCGCTCCCGCGGACGGTAATCACGATCACTTTTTGGCACAACACCTGGAGCTCAGGGGGCAAAACAATCGCTTGAGTTCTGCTGTTTGACTGAGGACGAATAAAGTAGTCGTGGTAAGCCAATCACATGACCACTTAAAGATAAAGCAACAAGGTGATATATACCAGTTTATAAATTGTGTTGATAGGCCACGTAAAACCAGAGTCATGATAAACAATATATACGCGGCGTTTTTTCCTCAATAGTTTCGTCACGTTTACTGTCTAAGGACAGCGCTAGCAAGCACTCTCTGCTTATGAGCAAAAAATGAAAAACAGGCGAAGTTTTAGGATTGACGGCAAGAGAGAGAGAGAGAGTAGAAAAAGAGAGAGAGCGAGTTTTGAGATGTGAGAGATTTGTGACGTTTAGCGTGTTTGGAGTGTGTAGTTAATGTGTTGTCTTGTGTAGTTAGTGTGTAGAGTTGTGGATAGTTTTGTGTTGTGTGTCAGAACAATGAGGCAACTGCTGTCTCCAGGTAGAAACAGCAGTGATACACCTGCTGCTGTCAGACCTGCAGGTATCAGGCTGTGATGTTCTCCTTTATAGTGGACAGAAATATTTGGAGTGGCACAAATAATTTGTGTGGCATCTTATTGATTGCAGAACAGCTGATTGTTCTGTAAATAGTTTGAAATGGTTATTTAAAAAATCAAGGTAAAAGGTAAATGGATGCAAATAACTTTGTTGTTTGCAAAACTTGTGCATAAGATTTTAAAATTGACAATTAATATTTGCATTTAAAGTTGTGAAATATGATTCATTAAACATGTTTGTGGTTGTTACAGTAAAAAATAACTTTTTCTACTCTGATTTTATGTTTTTTGTCTGATTTTAGATCAATTGTGTTATTACAGTATGTCAGAATGAAAACATAACTGTAAATTCAGACACGTGAGGTTGTGCTGAAAAGGATGATACCAAACAAGGCAAAGCAAATAGTTTTTAAAGGTAAAATGTGGAGGGAAAATCAAAAGTAGTTAAAAATGGACCCCAGAGGGTTAAATGTTTTTTTTAAGTAACACAATAGTTACTTTTCAAGTAATTAATTACTTTTAGAATATTGTAACTCAGTTACTAACTCAGTAGTAACTAGTAGCTATAATTAATTACTTTTTCAAAGTAACTTGCCCAACACTGCTCCTTAGCTCCTTCTGGACTCTCCTCATTTCCTCTCTGTTTCCAGATCTGAAAGCCCTCCTTTTCTTCTAAAGCAGGGCCCTCAGATCTGGAGTCAGCGATTGCTTGTTGTTGGAGTAACACCGTACTCCTGGTCGGTACAGTACAGTCAAATCTTCTATTTTTATAGTTTACGACAGCAGATCACTTCTCAACATCGGTAACAAGTTTGCACATGTAACCTTGGACACTGTTAAACCCGACCCGTCCTGGCTGACTGAGATACTACGCAGCGCGGACAACAATAATAGACAGGATGTGCACCTGAGGCGAAGAACAAAGAAGCGCCGGGGTAAACATGCTGGTGTTTGGAACAGACTGAGGCAGCAGGCTCACTGCACGCCAGGAGCATTTCTACTCTCTCCAGCGGCTGCTCCCCACATCTGGAATACCTGAGCATTAAGTTCCACCCTTTTTACCTTCCCCGCGAGTTCACCTCGGTAATTGCCAAGGTGGTCTACATCCCACCCCTAAACTACATGATGTGCTGAATGCTTTTCAATACAAGGACCCTGGCTCAGCCCTCATTGTAGCAGGAAACTTTAACAAAGCAAACCTCGGACAAGTCATGCCGACCTTTTATCAACATGTCCGACGAGCTTTGAGGTCAGCCAGGCGGGTAATGCTAACAACCACCTGACAACTGAGGATGGTGACATCATCAGAGAGGGAGCTGAGTGAGCACAAGGAAAGCAGCAGGACCAGACGGCATCACCGGCCGTCTGCTGTGTTGCTGTGCTGACCAGCTAGCAGGTGTGTTCATGAATTGTCAACGAGTCCCTGGCTAAGTCTGTGGTCCCCACAAAAGATCGACCATCATCCCTGTGCCCAAGAACAACAATCCCTTATGCCTGAATGACTACCGGCCAGTTGCACTGACTTTGGTGGTAATGAAGGTGTCCAAGAGGCTGTTGAAAAACATCATCTCCTCCTCCATCCCAAACACCACAGATCCACTCCAGTTCACCTACTGACCCAACAGATCCACTGAGGATGCCATCGCCCATGTCCTGCACAGCACCCTTAGCCACGTGGACAAGAAACAGGGTAAGTATGTGAGACAGCTGTTGCTTATTACAGTTCAGCGTTTAACACAATAGTGCCCGGCAGAATGTTCACTAAGCTGAGGGATCTAGGACTCAACAGCCGTATGTGTGCACGGGTATTGGACTTCCTCACTGGCAGATCTCAGGTGGTGATAGTGGGTAGGTGCGTCTCCGACAGTATCACCGTCAACACACAGTCACCAGAGGGGTGTGTACTCTTGCCACTGCTCTACTCCCTCTATACTTCAGACCGTGTGGCCACCCAATACCGCGGCCACATCCAGATGCCTTCCTGAACGCTTCGCTCAGACTAAGCACCTTTATAGTTGTTTACTTATTTTTTTGCTTTCTTATACATTCCAAAATCTTCTAGTTTTATAGTTTATGACAGCAGATCACTTCTCAACATCGACTTCTCAACAGTTTGTGTGGCCACCCATGGCTCCAATACCATTGTGAAGTGGTGTTGGGCGCCATCTCCAACAATGATGAGGTGGCCTGCATGGATGAATTGAAGAATTTGGCATTGTGCTGCCAGGATAACCACCTCCAGCTGAACATCGGCAAGACAGAGGAGCTGGTGGTGGACTTCAGAAGGAGTAAGCACAGACACTACAAGCCCATTATCATAAATGGAACTCCAGTGAAGAGGGCGCAGTCCTTCAAGTACCTCAGTGTCCACATCTCCTCAGATCTGACATTTTCTGCCCACATTCAAGTCCAATCCATCATGGTTCATGCACGTGGAGGCTCAGTTCGCCTTTCACGGCATCGCTTTTATGGCACAGGCCGTAGTGACCATGACCGCTGGCAACAGGGAAAGGCTGCTCTTCATAGAGGTCTTGCAATCCGGGAGACGCTTTCCAGAAGACCCTCTGTCCCCTAGCCACTTCCAACAGCGTAGCAGCTGGCTGTGGGCTGTGGCTCATTGCAGCTAATGGTTCTCCCATTTGCTACGGCCCTGAGCCTTGGGAGTGAGAATAACTTTTTATATTCCAAGTGTGCTAGGACTCATGGATGAATGGTTGATGGGAGACCTGCGCCAGCCCTCTTCTATGCAGATTGAAGTGTGCCAGACCACGTAGACGATTGGTTGCCTGGGGATCCCTTGACACTCCAAGAAGAAATGACTGGCTGATTGTGTCCACCTGCGGGTATAAAAAAGGCTGAAGATCCTTCACACTACGGGGACTGCTGCTCAGAAGTGAACATGCAGTGTCCTCCTCGTCTGCTTCTCTTTTGAACTTTGTTTGCTTAACCTGTTCGCAGTGTTGCGCTTTGTTTGCTAAACCTGGTATACAGCTGAACTTAGTTTTATTAGAGTTTTGTGACACTGGCTTGGCTTAGTTAACCCTTAGCTTTTATTTTGTGATGCTGGCTTGCCTTAGTTAACCCTTAGCTTTTGTTTTGTGATGCTAGTTTGCATTAGTTAACCCTTAGCTTTTACACTTTACTTTTTTTTTTCTTTATGTATTAATTGGTTGCCCAGTGGAGGAGGCCCCGGGGCAGACCCAGGACGCGCTGGAGAGATTATATCTCTCGGCTGGCCTGGGAACGCCTTGGTGTTCCCCCGGATGAGCTGGAGGAGGTGGCTGGGGAGAGGGAGGTCTGGGCTTCTCTGCTTAGGCTGCTGCCCCCGCAACCCGACTTCGGATAAAGCGGATGAGGATGGATGGATGGATGGTTGCCCAGTGCTCTGTTGAGCAGCCCTGTTGGTTTTCTGTTTGAAGCTTGCAATAAAACCTTTTATTTTACTCAGTTTTCTTGTGGGGGCTTGTGCATGTTACTCCCTTCCTGTCGCCTAGCAGAGAGAGTCATAAGACAATCACAACCAGTGAAACTTTGTTGTTGCTGCTAGCTCTGTTCCTATATTAGGCGCTGATTTTCTTTGTGCCCATGCTATGTTGTTTTCTTCGATACCCTGTTTTACTCGGGCCAGTTTTTACATCGTGTTGATAGGCAATGTAAAACCAGAGTTACGATTAAAAAGAAAAACTTTTTTCTACTCAGATTTTATGTTTTTTGTCTGAATTTAGATCAATTGTGTTAATACAGTATATCAAAATGAAAAAAAAGAAAACCTCCAAATTCAGATATGTGAGGTTGTGCTGAAAATAATGATACCAAACAAAGCAAGATGAACAGTTTTTAAAGGTGGAATATAGAGGTGAACTCAACAGTAGTCAAAAACGGCCAATTATACCCTGGACCCCAGAGGGTTAACTCGAACAGGGCCCCCAGTTTGTTTCGGAGCGTTGGTCTGCCATGGCTGATGGCCTGGGGGTCAAGGTCCACTGAACCACTAAATACCACTCACAAGCCAATGGGATGTGCGAATGAGTTCACTGTACTCAAATGGGCTCCATAGTCACAACAGAAACGTATTAAACATATTAATACAATATAAGGACAGCATACTGCCATACAAAAAATACAAAATCAAAAACAACCTGCCATTCCAGCAGCGAAAAGAGGTCAACATGTTGTTTAATGTGGGATCATGCAAAGTCCATCATTTGTTTGACTGATGGCCATTATTATACTAGCACAATCTGGTATCCTCGTGTTGGTGTTTTTCCCACATCATCATAATTAATGTTGTTCCAGATTCAACATTGTAAGTGACCAATCACTTTCCTGTGACGTCACGTCATACTTCTGCGACTTCGAAAAATACTTCACTTGCGCGAAACCGCCTCTGTCTGTCAATCCAGCGCTCCACTTCACTTGCGAGAAACTGCCGCCTGTCAGCCGAATTTGAATTCCTTTTAGGATGCTTTTCTTTAATAAACGGTAAGCATTATACATATGTTCCTCACTTGACGTGCTGTTTGTTTGCTAGTGATAGGCTACTTGACGACAGCATGAGCTCACCAGTGTTCTCCACACCAACGTTCCCCAACCTTTTTTGCGCCACAGACCGGTTTATGTCCCACAATATTTTCACAGGCCAGCCTTTACGGTGTCGCGGATAAATACAACAAAATAAAACCAGTACCGGTACCAAAAAAAAGTAAGATTTATTTATAACACTTAAGAAAAGACCCAGGGAAAACAAGTTAACGAGAGAAATGTTATCAACCAATCAAGCCTTTTATTGTCACACCCAATGTTACATGTACAACTGCAATGAAAATTTCACCCCCTTCTGACCATACATATATTGCTTAAACATCACATTGGGAAGACAGGTCGGAAACAGGAAGGTCAGAAAACAATAAAATTAATACAAAGGGAGAGGAGGAGAAAAAAGAACTACAACCAGACAACGCTCCTAGAGGACAGAAATGGATCATGGTTACAGCATGCAAAAAGAAAACGATATTTGTTGACTACAGCATATGCTTTCCCACAGATTACCTTGTGGGAGTAGCTGGACCAAACTCTATTGTTATTTCAAGTTTGAAATCCCTGTTTGACCAGACAAAAATTTCAGATGAGGTACCTCTTGACATAAAAATCTTTTTATGTTGTTATAATTTTGTACCCAAGTGGTAAACTAATGTTAAATTCTGCTTTATTGTACAATTTACTTAACGAATCATATTCCTTAGTTCTGTTTTTTTTTAAATATGTATTTATTTATTTGTTTTATAAGGTAATAGATGGCCTAATCTATTTGCAGTGTGAGGTTTGTTGAAAAGCTCGCTTGATCATAATGATATTGCATATTTACATTTTTTAAATGTATTTGAAAACATGGGTGTATTTATATTATTTTTATAGAATTTCCCTTACATTTATCCAATACCAAGCCAAATCCCTTGAAAAATTTTGGATGGGTCCACAAGAGCACAAAGTGCATACTTTTTGAAGGTATGACTGGGACTGTGGTAACTATGTTCTTACCACAAAGGGGTTATAAGTTGCATAAACAAATAGCATTTTCCAAAATTGAAGCCTTGTCAGAAGAATCTGAAAAATACCTTTCCGGAACTTTTTCTGTGCAATGATTTGTGTTGTGGTGATGTTTGTGTATCTGCAGAATTAATTACAAGTCTCACCTGACAAGCTTTCATAATTTTGCAGTGTCATTCTTGATAGAAAAACATATTTGTCACATTCTTTTTATTTCCAGAAAAACATCTTTCAGATGTATGAGAAATTGATTGGAGCCTGTCTGGAAAACGGCAGCCACTTGACCTTGTTTGTAAGTTGCACAGATTTTGCACTCTCTCTGGTGCATGATACTTTTCAGTGTCCCTCATTAGGAAGGCTCAAGGGCCAAGCCTACCATATCCATCTTTTTGCAAAACAGTTTTGTGACATACCCAAGAGGACCACAGTCTTGTTTATTTATTTATTTATTTATTATTTATGGAATCGGAGGTCAGAAAAAAGTGTGGTGTTGAAAAACTGGAGGCAATTAATCAACATATTTAACATAACATATTTAATTTAATTGAAATCATTACCGAACGTGGTTATTGATTTCTCTATATGCTTTTACTTGTAATAATAAAAAATTTTAATCGAAATTTTGCACAATTTGCCAACGTTTTTTTTTTTTCTTCAATTATTAGTTTGCCCAATCTGTCATCAAGGGTAAAACACATGTGCAACACTGAAATCCCAAAGCTCAGGTTCCGACTTTGCCACTACTTATTTTCCTATTTAGGTAAATTTAAAATTAGCCTTCTTCTTTTTCTCTAACATTGGAAATTGTGACTTGTAATTAAACAAATTATATTTTGCAGATCGAACTAGGAAGTGCAGTCAGTGCTGTTGTGTAATTGCAGCCAAAGACCGGGTACGCTATGACATCCCCTTAGCCATATAGATTGTTTATATAATAGATTTTGTTCATTTGTTTTTGGTTTGTGTGGGGTTTTTTTTAATTCACAGGTGCAGTGCCAGAAATGTGGTGCATACAAGCACATGAGTTGTTCAAAGTCTGTTTGTGGCATCTGTATCTTCTGTGAGAGTAAGTCATAATATAACTAAACAATGTCCAAAAATGTTTAAACTCAAAGAATTTTCGTTATTTTGCCTTTGCACACCAGGACCGTGTAATTAAAATGGACCTTTTCAAGATCCAGTTTTACAGCTGACTTTCACCAAACTATTTTAGACATAACTGTTTAGTATAGTGGGGATTTCCCTTCACAATTAAATTGATATAGTGCTGCTTCTATCATTCTTCTTTATGTAACAGCACAGAGCAGCACAGCAGAGGGAAAGGATTTGTGCAGCATAGTAGGTGGCTATACCCACATGGCAAAATTGGTATGGCCCAGATCAGGCCCACACAATGTGCTTACACATGGCTCACATACCGCAAAGAATGACGGCCCTTTGGTGGCCCAAACCTGGTTTGCCAGAGGTGCCCCACACATGGGCCAGCACAAGGCCAGTTGCAGACACACTGGTGGTCCTTTGCTGGTCCATGTGTGGATTACCTCTGGCAAACCTGGTCTGGGCCAGTGGCCGTCATTCTTTGTAAAAAGTCTGAGAAATCAGACAGAAACTCTGTGTACGGCCCAGGTGGACGACAGATGATAACAAGTAAGATTGTTTTTTGAGTTTCACAGGGGTGGACAGGCTTTCAAATGAATTAAAAGTCTTCTGGGTCTTTGGTTGATTAATAGGCTGGTTACGGAAAATTGCTGCCACACCGCCCCCTCGGCCTGTGCTTCGAGATTTCTGGTAGTTAGAATGACTCGGGGGTGTTGATTCATTTAAACTAACATAATCATCCTGCTGCAACCAGGTTTCTGTAAGGCAGAGTAAATCGATTTGTTGATCAATTATTAAGTCATGTACTAACAGAGACTTGGAGGAGAGAGACCTAATATTTAATAATCCACATTTCACTGTTTTACTCTTTAGTGCTATTGAGGATAATTCTTTGTGATTTTTTTTTAATATCTAAGCCTTTTTTCTGATTTTTAGTTTGTTTTTAGTCTGTTTGGAAGCTGACACAGTCTCTATGGGGATGGGGTTTTAGGGGAATAACAGGAGGAGAGAAGCTGCAGAGAGCCTTGAAGACTCTGTTTCCTGGTCTCAAACATGTCTGATTGGGAAGGGGACCAGAGAACAGTCCAGACAACATACTAGATAATCAACAAAATACACAATCAAAAACAACCTGCCATTCCAGCAGCCAAAAGCAATCATCACCTTGTTTAGTGTGGTATCATGCAAAGTGCATCATTTGTTTGACTGATGCCCATCGTTATACCAAATTGAATAATGCACTTGCACATCCTTACATACTGTTAGCTGGATATCAGCGAAGAGCAGCGTGTGTGTTTGGATTAAAAGAAGACTAAAAGGAGAACAACAAATAGTAAGATGGGATTATTTTTATAATTTTTTTTTTGGTGTGTTACTTTTCACTAGTCATTAAAAGATGTTCGGTTAGCACCAGTCACACCTCACGCAGGTCACCATACAAAGTGTAGAGATTTTTCTTTTTCATGTGTTTGTCAGAGACATTGCTTATTTTGGTAATAATCTTAATGAATCATCTTTGCAGTTTATAAATTTTGGGGTATTGCTGAATTGTTTCAAATTTAATGATATTTTAAATTTATGAAAATAAATATTTCCAAGTAAATTTATTGATTTTTTCAGTACATTCACCACTACGCAGAATCCCACTAAAGAAAAACAAAATTTTTGCCCAATAACTGAATGGAAGAATTTATGTATGCATCTATTTATTTATTTATTTAAAGATTTAATGTGTTAAAACATGTCGACTTTAATGTCTTCCACTATCATATATATTTGCTATTCGTATATCAAATATCATAGCATCAACTGGTGCTACAAGCATAAAAATGGTGGATTTTAATTAAATGTTTTTTTCTGAATAACTTTTTTCCCCTCTTTTTTTCCACACAAGCCCCAAAAACCACATTAAGCAGCATGTCAGATAACTTGTCTTCGTCTGCCTTTGACTGCTACACCTCAAGCATTGGGATTTCAATCACCATTTCTTTTTACATCACTAAGATGTTTGTCATCCTTTTTCTCTCCATCTTCATCCTCTACGTGGCTTACCAACGATGGCAGCAGCAGTCCTTTTTGGCAGCGACAAGTCACTCTGACATTTTCACCTATAATGTGACTGCCATTGAACTGATATTTGTGTTGGGGGCTGCTGCTTACTTATGTGGTGTATACACTAATAACTCAGTGTTGAGTATTATGGGGATGTATTCAAGTTCTTTTGTCTACCCTGCAGAGATATTCTTTAACACTGTGACATGTATGGAGCGCTACCTGGCTGTTGTTCACCCCATCACCTACATGGGATTGAGACAGTCGGGTGGGGTCAGGATCAGAAACATCTGCATTGGGTGTGTGTGGTTGCTGTGCTTTAGTTGGCTTGGAGTAACAGTTCTGTATCAGCCTGATGTTCCCTATATTCCATATTTCTGTATGATTGTGGCCTCATTAATCATCATCTGTTTTTGTAGCCTCTCTGTTCTCTTTGTTCTGATTCGTCCAGGTCCAGGAGAAATGGGACCAAAAAGGGAGAAGGTTGATCATTCAAAACAAAAAGCTTTCTACACCATCACAGCAATAATGCTAGTCCTGTTGGTGTGTTTTCTAGGAATGCTTGTCACAGTTGGTCAGAATAATTCAAATCTGTTACGTAAAACAGACAGATGTGTGCTGTTCTTGTGTTTTTACTGGTTCACTCTGCCCATCAGTCTGATTTTACCTTTATTGTTTCTACACAGAGCAGGAAAAGTGTCCTGCAGAATTTTCAACAAAAAGTACAAATAAATATGACAATATAACAAGAAAAATAGTATAAATGATAATAATGAAAAGATTAATAACAATTAGAATACGTATCATCTAAGTACTGTTAACTGTTAGGTTTGTCAAAAATGTCCTTTTCCTGTGCTGATTGCATTAAGTTCAATCCTTTTAGCAGTTTGTGGTTCTCTTCTTAAATGCTGTCTTATGCACTGGGATTCAGTTTAAATCAGACTTTGAAATCATTCTTTGTATCTGTTGTTTGGAAAAAGCAGATACTGAAGTCGGTAGAAAAGAAAAATAAAAGAGCAAAGCTGCTGCTTCTTATCTCTGTGGATTTCTTTTCATTGAAATTATCCTATCATATGTCCACACATAAGATCAAAGATATAATGTTTACATGACTGATCATAAAGTTAATGTACCTTCATCATTAAATAAAACGACATTCTGTGAGGTGTCAGAAACATGTCACTTTGATAGATTGAATGAGTCAGCTCTTTAACTGTGTAACGTCTGAGCCATAAAACAATTGCGATAAACTGAAGTGTTCATTAAACTTTTTGACAATTAAAAAGAAAGAAATGTGATAAAAATATTATCATTTTTCCAAGTTAAATTTAAATTTCCTGGATTTATTTACTCAAGCTGATCAGTGTGCAAGACACAAAACTGGCCAGAGCAAGTCTTGCAGATACGAAGACCACAACGGAGCAGGCTACTGAGGAGACGAAGGCTGCCACTGAGGGGTGCCCAGCACCCGCTCCCTAGTAAAGGGGCTGGCTGCCACATTCAGGTGGTAGAACCTAGTAAAGGTCGAACTGAATGACCATGTTGCCTCTGCGAAAATGGCAGAGAGAGAGGCGCCCCTCCACAAGGCCCATAAAGTGGCCACCCTGCGGGTCAAGTAGGCCTGCACTCCAGATTGGAAGGGAACCTCTGCCGTCAGCCAGAGCCTTGCAGAGAAGGGGTGGAACAGTAATCTGCTCGCCTGGGACAGGAGGTCCCTCCAAACCAGAAGCTCCTAGGATGTCCTGTCCAGAAGTAGAAGGATTGCTGAAAACCAAGGCATGTGGGCCCAGAGAGTGCCTGCCAGCATCAGCGTCAACTCCTTGGTCTGAACCCAGTGGAGGCTCAGTGTGAATGGATGCTTATGTATACTACTGGAGTCCAAGAGTGAAACTCAAGACGTGAAAACAGGCCAGCCTCACTTTAGAGGTCAGCAAGCATTAGCTCATAGAGCTACTGGTTAGCCACCACCAGGTCTTGCTGGCCCTGTAAACCTGCATGAGCATGGGCCATACACCAGATGGGAACCCAGCACTGCAGGCTGGAGAACTCTACGTACTATACATAAGCTGTGGGTAGTGACCGGGCTGGGTGGCATGTCTTTAAAAAGTATCAACATGTCATGACCAGGGGGGATCAAAATATTACTCACAGACCCATTAATGGGTTAGAAGTCAGACTGACTGGTTCCGGGGAAAGGATGTCCAAAGGACTGAGAAGTATTTCTTCCACTTGTTGAATATTTTCCCAGTTGAGGCCAGCCATATCTTCACTGTATTTAATGTTGACAGAGATACAAACTATATTTTTTTTTAAAACAACTAAAAATAGAAAGCAAAGAAACATTTAACAAAGACTGAATATAACAAACTGAGTATATCAAAGAATATAGACACAAAACCTTCATTTTCTGAATGTTGTTTTCTGTGTTTGGATTTCACCTCTGAACTTAATTTGTCTTTTTGATTTTATTTGAAAATCCATCTTACTTTGTGTTGACTTTTTTATTACTTTAGTGTGGAAAAAAAACTTTTTTGCTTTGCATACCAGCTGTCCCTGAATATGGAGTTCATCGGTGCATTACCAGAGGGTACAGTCTTATTTATCATCTACAAAAAATCTATTTAACAATTCCTCTGACTTTGAACTGAGGGAACACTTAAATGATAACTGATGCCAACTGATTTCTAGATTTTAAGACTCATTCCTGCATCACTCTCCTCTATCATTTATAATGTGCCACTTTTTTTTCTGCTGCGTCTTCTGCAGATGTGCTCATACAATCATTGCAATTGACTTATCTTGAAAACAACTATCTCCAGCTGTCTACTGACAGCAGTCAGATTGTGTCTCCTTTATGCTGAGCAGCAGGCAGCAGAACAGTGCGATGTGTGGCTCCCTCAAGTGGTCAGCTTTGGTTTGAGTCCCAGGTTTGTTAGGATGAATAAATAGCTGCATTAAGGCCTCAGAGTGACTCTAAATCAGGGGTGTCAAACAGAGAGTGCCTGCCAGGATCAGCCTGCCAGGGGGCCAGAATGAGCTCCAATCCGGCCCATGGGACTACTTTTGAAAATATGAAGGGCATACATTTTAGACTTTTAACTATATTACAAAATAAAGTTTTCATCAATCAGCAAAAACTTTATTTCGTACATACATCCATGCAGTGAGCTACCAGAGCTTTTTCCAATTTATCATATGTTCTTATATTAAGATATCTCAGATTTTTACACTGCAATAAAGTGGAGTCGGATCAGGATCAGAAACATCTGCACTGGGTCTGTGTTAGGTAACAAATCTATTACGTAACACAGACAGGTGTCATGATCCTAGGTCAATTGACCCAGCACTTTGAGTTTTCTTGTGTTTTTGTGTCATTTTGTATTATGTTAAGTCTACTTTTTTATTCTCAACTTTTATTATTTATTATTTAAGGATTATTCTGTAAGTGCCTGGGTTGCTGTGTTTAGTTTTGTTTATTGCACAGGTGTGGAACTCCAGGCCCTGAGGGCCGGTGTCTTGCAGGTTTTAGATGTGTTCTTGATCCAACACATCTGATTTAATGGCTAAATGACCTCCGCAACATGTCTTGAAGTTCTCCAGAGGCCTGGTAATGAACTAATCATTTGATTCAGGTCTGTTGAAACAGGGTGATAGCTAAAACCTGCAAGACACCGGCTCTCGAGGCCTGGAGTTTGATACCCCTGCTTTAGCAGTTTGTGCTGTTCTTCTTAAATGCTGTGTTATGTACCGGGATTTGATTTGATTCAAACTCTGAATTCTGTTTTACATTATTTACAAAAATTGTTACCAACTGATTTCAGTTAAAGTAAGGACACAACAGAAAATGAAATGAAATAAAAGCAGGTATAGACAAAAAGATTTGGAAACAGCAGGTACTGAAATCGGTGGAAAAGAACGATGAAAAAGCCGGTGCTACTTCGCTCTGTGGATTTCTTTTCATTTAAATGATCCCATTTCATGTCCACACATAAGATGAAAGATATATTTTTTACACTACTGATCTCTTTACATTACATAAATTCAAATTATTGTAACTTTATCATTAAATAAAAACATATCCTCTGATGTGTCAGAAACATATCACTTTCATAGATTGAATAAGTCGGCTCTCTAGCTCTGTGATGCATGAACTGTGAAATAATTGCAATACACTGAAGTGGTCATTGAACTTTTTTTTTGCTTGTTTTCTCTTTTTTTTTCTTTCAACAGGTGATCCAGGTGATCTTTTAGTGTCTTCACTCCCTGTCCCTCTTCCCTCTCTTTTTTCTTTCTCCCTTTCCTATCCCCCAGTCATGTCTGTCCCGTATGTAATAACTTAAAATGAATAAAATAAATAAATAATAATAACAAAGGTCAATCAAATGGACCAATAACGGCCAGGCCGTGATGATCCACTTGGTAAAGTAAATCTGTTGGGCATCTTTCTTGGCCTTCAGACAACAATTCTGATGGCTAAAGAACCAAACCGGGACTGGCAAGAAGAAAAAGAAAAAAAAAAGTTTTAGAATTGAATTCAAAATCCTGCTCCTCACATACAAGGTCTTAAATAATCAGGCCTCATCTTATCTTAATGACCTTGTAGTACCATATCACCCTATTAGAGCACTTCGCTCTTGCACTGCAGGCCTACTTGTTGTTCCTAGAGTATTTAAAAGTAGAATGGGAGGCAGAGCCTTCAGTTTTCAGGCCCCTCTTCTGTGGAACCAGCTTCCAGTTTGGATTCGGGAGACAGACACTATCTCTACTTTCAAGATTAGGCTTAAAACTTTCCTTTTTGCTAAAGCATATAGTTAGGGCTGGACCAGGTGACCCTGAATCCTCCCTTAGTTATGCTGCAATAGACGTAGGCTGCCGGGGGATTGATGCACTCAGTATTTCTTCATCTGTCACCTTTTTTTACCCACTATATGTTTATACACCTCTCTGCATTTAACCATTAGTTATTATTAATCTCTGGTTCTCTTCCACATCATGTCTTTGTCCCCGCACCCCAGTTGGTTGGAGCAGATGGCCGCCCCTCCCTGAACCTGGTTCTGCTTGAAGTTTCTTCCCATCAAACAGAAAGTGTTCACTTCCACAGTCATCAAAGGACTTGCTTATAAGGGGTCATGTGATTGCTGGGGTTTTCTCTGTTTTCCTTGTGCAATCTGTCTTAATCTGTGTGTTCTGTGGCAAACAGATTCCTGTAAGCAGTATGGATTGCAAAAGCTCCTTCCTCATATTAAAATACTGTTTACTTCCTCAAGAACTTAATAACTGTAACTTGATAAAATGTAACTGAATATAAAACTAAACACAACAATGGGAAGGACTGAGTAAATGCTGCCATGGTTAGATTTTTTTTTATCTGGAAGAATCAAAGTACAGACGTCAAAACACTTAACAAATGAAAGCATCTGTGTGCCACCACTTCTCATTTTGTAATTTCCTGACCTTTGTTTTTGTTTTTATCTTTCAGTTTCACCTCTGATCTTTCACCTCACTATAGTTCTTCTCACACAGTACTGTACGTTGCATATTTTAGGTATAAACAGTAGACAAGGTTAAACAAACCTGTTTTGATTGGGAGAAGATTTATTTTTAATAATGTTATATTAATAATCCACAACATCACTGCTGAATAAATCTGAACCTTTATCATTTTTGTTATGTTACAGTTACAGATTTTTAAATAAATCACAACTCTGTAGTTTAGGACATTACACATTTGCCTAACAAGTGAATGGTTGATTTCCATGAGGAGACACAAATCCCTTTGGGTGTGTGTCACGAAGTCAACCTATTAGTGAGCACTGGAAGCACTTTGACTCAATAAGCTGCATTCATCCATTCACAGGCACTCATAAATTCATAAAGGGCTTGTTCTATTTTCATATATGTTTGCACATATTTTCCACAGATACACAATAAAATGAGGAAGAAGATACAAAGCATTATGAAAGCTATGCAACAGTTGGCACAAGCAAAAGAGAAAATAAACATGTCTACTTTCATTTACAGTTCATAACCCTAACAGCAGCTCATTTAAAACTTTGCTGAATCTAGTCCTTAAACATTTGTGAGTATCCTGATTTTACTCAGCACAATGACATCTTCAGTGGGATTATTGCTTTTGCTTCTCACTTATGCAGCCTCAGCAGGTATGTATGTTTACGATCCAACAGTTTTGACAGCGGCAACACTTCAAATATCTGTGTATTGCATTTCCAAATTATTTAATTCAGATTCACCGGTAATAGATCTTTAAAATATGTGCCAAATGTGCACATGCAATATTTCTTGAATAGAAAGCCTTTGATACAAATCCCTTTTTCAAAGATTAAGTTAATGTTTAAATGGATGTAGGTCTGTAACAGCAAACATAGTGAATATTTAATCAAAACATTTAGGGTTGTGGATCAACACTTTCATATTTCTCAAAATATTCCAACAGCTCCAACTGTCAGCACTCCAGCAACAACAAGAAATACAAGTAAGGAAATGTCAATGATGAAAATCTGTCTTTTCATTTTTATTGTTTTTTTTTTTGTATTGTTAGACAAAAGGAAGCATTTGAATGTAACATAATCCATTTTTTAAATGAATAGAATTAAAATAACATTCTGATAACATCCATCCATGTTTTGCCACTTATCTGTATCAAAGTCACAGGGGCAGCAGTCCAAAGCAGGGTTCAACAGGGGTATGCTATTCATAGTCCACTGGCAGTCCCACAGAGAGCTCTGATGTACAAAATATGTGGTACAACCGGTCTGTGATAAACTTATGCTGTTGTTGGTCTGTCAGCCAGCCATGTAGAAGAGTGAAGTTCTAACATGCAAAGAACTGAAGTGAAACTAAGCAATGAAGTGTTCAGCCAATGTCTTTGATTCTCATGCTGAACTTGTTTTTTACTGCTCTTCTGTTGCTGGTGAACTCTGGTTCCCTATTTCCTTCCTACCAGCAGACATATATTTGGGATTTTGGAGTGCACAGGAACCCATCTGCTGTGGATGAAATCCTCTCTCTGCTTGCTGTTCTAACAGAAGCATGTAGACAGAGACACATTTGTGGAACCATAAATTGTGCTTAAGTGGAGAAACCTCTCCCTTGCCACAACCTTTCCCAAGCTGGCCAAGAGAAGTAAGATCTCCAGTTATCCCAAACCTAGGCACCCAGGAGAAATACTTGTTAAATGCCTGAATTACCTTAACCCTCGGATGCACAACCTACCAATACCTACACTCTTCCACGAGTGGGGTCAAAAATGACCCCAAATAGAAACAATGCATTTTGCTATGAACTCGGTTGTTATTCTTCAAAATCTTTAAAAAGAAGAGTTGTAACATTCTCATATTTGAGGTATTCCTCATAAAATATGTTTGTGACATGAGGCCCTTTGCATTTTTATTTATTTATTTTCACTAATTTTAAGAAATTGCAGTTTTTGTATCACTTGTATCACTTTTGTATGCTTGCTCTGCATATACTGCAGAAGCTGTGTCTTCCCTCTGAAAGGCACAAGTGTTTGATCCACTGTAACACAATCACTGAGGATGAATTTCAGGCTGCAGTTGACCAGGAACAGGCCCGATATGTAGCGGAAAGCTGCCATGTGGTTTGTTTTCAGTCGGTAGGCTCTGGTCCTCTTGTCATCAAAGTGCAAGAAACGGCGAATATCTTTAAATCTTTGAATTGACATAGTGGCCTTGTACAATGGGTTAATCTTTTCATGGCTAAAAATTCTGCCCATCTATTCTTTCCATTCAGAGGTTATGAACAGAATTCATGAAACATAATGTGATTTGATATGCTCTGGGTTTATGCTATTAGCTGAAACAAAATGGCAAAAATCTTTAAAAATGCAATCGGGAAATGCTAAGGCACTGCTTCAAAACCCACATAAAATATAAGAAAATAACATCAAACTGAATTTACCCTTACTTTAATATTTAATGTTTTCATTTTCTGCAAATAATAAAATTTTAAAAAGCAGCAAATACAGCTAACCAAATTGTTATTTCGGATTAGTAGAAGTTCAACAACAGAGAAGATTTTAAAAAAGTGTTTGAGTATTTTAACATTTGTCACAATTTTCCAACAGCTCCAGTGGACACTGTTCGGACACCAACAAGTAAGAAACGAATCAAAGAGTCAAATGAAAATTAATTTACTCTTACTTGTAAATGTTCAATTTTAATTCATGAACTTTCAGTTGTTGTAATTTTATTTTTAGAAAATCAAAGAAGAGTTTTGAGAAGATAGCTAATATTTCGTTTTGTGTGATAAATAATTATGCTTTAAGTGTAATGCCAGCTGAGATTAAACAGAATTCATTTAAAGCAGTTCTAAATTTTTAAGACAGCAATCCAAAACCCACAGAAAGTTTAAGTAAATATGTTTAAGTAAAGTAAATATGAAACCACATTAAACTTCTTTCATGAGTAATTTTATTTAATGTATTATGTTTTAATATTTAGTGGGGGAAAAATGATAAATGAAATGAAAATGAAAAATAATAGTTACATATAGTCCAGCCAAATCAAAGAATTAAGTGAATGTTAGACTAAATGTTCTTCAACAACAGCAAATTAAGAATATTTGACCCAAATGTGATAAAGACCATCCTAACCTTTGTCACAATATTCCAACAGCTCTGATGGAAACTGCTCGGACACAAAAAAGAGAGAAAAAATGTCAAATGTGTCAAATTAATTTACTTGAAAATGACTTTGTTCCTTAGTTTTATTTTTATCTTTAGACAAAAATCAATCAACTATTTTTAAAGTTTGGGATTTCTTTACTTTAAAAAAATGACTACTATATAATGTTGTCTTGAAATGAAATATCCATTTCACAAAAGGGCACATAGACCTGCATTATGCAAAGTACATAATGCAGGTCTATGTGCCCTTTGCTGTGAAACTTAGTTTAAAATATGCTCAGTATACATTGAATGTATAGCAGTCAAGTAGGTATCATTTAAACAGAAACTGAAATTTTGTGTTTAATTTGATGTGACACCATGAAATATAATGTTTGACATTGTACTTTTGTAAAAAAAAACAAAAAAAAACCGTTCTCGTGTATATTTTTAGGTCCTCAAGCTGGCACACACTTTAACGGTGGCATCATCGCTGCCATTGCCATTGGCATTTCTGCTGTTCTTGTGACGGTCATAATAGCCTTTTATGTAATAGCCCGGAAATGTGGTACGTTTATTTTTTGCATTTGGGAGTTTGCTTGTCTTGTATTATAGCTCATATTGTTGTGCGCTACACGTGTACATATCAACTACTTTGTTATTAGTACAATTAAATAAACCAAAAAGAAGGAAAAAGGGAAATGAGGGAATATACAACAAAAGGGTCATTTAATTTTTTTATGATTATTATAAGCAGGTAAATTTTATTTTTTTTTTTAAAAGTCAAATCTGCTAACCTTTAACACAGTGACTGTGCTACTTTTATTAAAATGCATTCAAAAGAAAATGTATCATTATCTCTGAGTTTGTTTACCGTGCTATAAATTATGGTGTTTAAGCTTTCTATTTATCCAAAATAACAAGTGCATGTTCTCACACAGTCACTCATAAATTCTCCATGCATGTTTTTTTTTTTTTTTTTTGAGGTCACTGACACTGACTGTGTTTGTGTGTGTTTGTACAGGTGCAACAGACAGCGAAATCACAACATTTTGCGACATACTTTTCTCTTGTTTGCGCTGTTGTCTGGCGTGCTTTGAGTTTGTGGTTGTCATAATGGAAGATACTAAGTAAAAGAGTTTGCTCTTTTAGATATTGAAGATTTTTCCTTCATACTGTTTTTATTTAATCTTTTTTTAACATCTGTTGTGCTACACATGTTTATGCTTGTATGTTCTAATCCAACATCATTTCTATTTCCGTCAAAGAAAAGACCTTAAAAGTTGAAGAACTGCCTTTTCTTCTTATGTTTCACCTACAGATGTTTAAGAAGTTAATGAAACTAAGTGGCATTTATGTTGTGGTTTTCTGCAATTAGTGAACACCGCTGTGTGGTTACTACAACCAACATTAACACAGATCCACACATGCATACAGTACTTTCAAACAATCACTCTTGAAGAGATTTTCCTTGAATTTTCATGACATTTTCCATGAAATCCTCCATGAACCGCGATCATATCACACATTAAAATATGAGAGCATAGCAAATACTTGGCCAGGCAAAACTTCAGCAAGCTGTCAGGTCTGTTGGGTGTAAATGTATCCTTCTCACCTTCATGTGTTTCTGTTTCTGTCCTTATTTTTTTTCCTTGTCTGACATTCAAATATTCCTCCACTGTAATCAGTCATCATATTTTTGATGTTGCAGTTTACATTAATGCTGCATTTTGATTGCAAAACTACATTCAAATCAAATCAAATCAAATCACTTTTATTGTCACATCACATGTGCAGGTACACTGGTACAGTACATGCGAGTGAAATTCTTGTGTGCGAGCCTCACAAGCAACAGAGGTGTGCAAAAATACAATAACGTAAAACAAGCAAAATATAAAAATGTCTAATCTAAAAAGTAATAAATATATGTAAAATATATAAAGGTATATACATTACTGAATGTGTATACTAAATATGTTTTTCTACATGTGTGTGTGTGAGTGTGTATATAGTGTGTATATACATGTTTTACAAATGAAATAAAGTAAACAATAAAATAAGATATATAAAATATACAGAGGTTGGTAGTCGGACATGTGCAAAACAGTGGCATTAATGTACAGTATGCAGTGCATAATGTTGAAGTTTCAGTAGTGAGGGTGAGGTGTCTATGAAGTGTTCAGCAGTCTAATGGCCTGATGGAAAAAGCTGTCTCTCAGTCTGCTGGTACGGGACCAGATGCTGCAGAACCTCCTTCCTGATGGAAGTAGTCTGAACAGTTTATGGCTGGGGTGACTGGAGTCCTTGATGATCCTCCCCGCTTTCCTCAGGCACCGCTTCCTGTAGATGTCTTGGAGGGAGGGAAGCTCACCTCCAATTATCCGTTCAGCACACCGCACTACTCTCTGGAGAGCTTTGTGGTTGTAAGCGGTGCTGTTGCCATAACAGGTGGTGATGCATCCAGTGAGGATGCTCTCAATGGCACAGCGATAGAAGGTCCTGAGGATGCGGGGGCTCATGCCGAATCTTTTCAGTCTCCTGAGAAAGAAGAGGCGCTGCTGCGCCTTCTTCACTGTTTTGTTTGTGTGTCCTGACCACGTAAGATCCTCAGCCAGATGTACACCAAGGAAGCGGAAGCTGCTCACTCTCTCCACAGCGGCGTCGTTGATGGTGATGGGGGTGTGTACTTCTCTGCACCTCCGGAAGTCCACTATCAACTCCATTTATATTCAAAACAACTTTACTTTTGGCTCCCTTTATTGGCTAGAGCTGAACAACTAACCAGCAGATGGTGCAGTTGTACATTTTATATTTAAGTTACGTTTGGGGATGTTCAGCTCCTCAGAAAGTTTCCATTATAATTTAACACAGATTTTTAGGCAGCATCTTGGAGATGTAAGTTTTTGGTTCCAAATCATCTCAAATAAACACTCAAACCAGGCTTTCAAACCCCAGAAACACACAGCGCCAAAAATTGGTCCACCCCCAGAATCGTGTCCCTCGACACAAACAGAATAATGTTGTGTACGATGTTAAGAGGCAGGAGGATTGCCGTGATTTATACGGGAAGATATAGACACCAAACCTTCATACTGTAAATGCTGTTTTCTGTGTTTACATTTCACCTGTGAATTTATTTTGTACTTTTCTTAATTTATTTTGTTTTTATCCGTTTTACTTTGTGAGCGCCCTTATTACTTTAGTGTGAAAAAACATATTTTTTCACTGATGATTTTTTTCTATGTCATGGAGAACGCCTCCCTTCCCTGAGCATGTTTCTGTTGGAGGTTTCTTCCTGTTGAAAGGGATTTTTTTCCTTCCCACTGTTGCCAAAGCGCTAATAGGGGATCATATGGTTGTAGGGGTTTTCGCTGTTTCGTTTGTATTATTGTACAGTCTTTACTTTACAATATAACACAACTTGAGGCATCTGTTGTTGTTATTTGGTGCTATGTAAATAAAATGAAGTGAACTGAATGTGTGTCCCACAGAAATAAAGATGCAAACAGTTTCACAACTTTCATATTGTTCTCATTTAACATGCACTCACTTCAAAGTAAATTAGTCATATTTAGAAATGGTGCCATACAAAATATATTCTATTCATATAATATAATACTCAATGTAGTGCAGAAGTGTCTCCTTCTTATAATAATTCATTAGACAGAGAAAGAGAGACAGAGGGGAAGAGAGATTGTCATAGTTAATTCGGTATCTGCAAGGTTTCTGTTTTAAGCATTTTGGGAAACAAAAGATCTTTTTGCTTGACATTACGAGTTAAAGCACCGAACGGCTTTGACTACTCATTAATCAAAGAGTGCCAGAATTTCCTTTTAGACTAGTTTAGTTTCTGCAGTTTTCCTTCGTCACCACTCTCATCTATGCAACTGGAAATCTCTTTCTACAACACATAATTCTTACACAGCCAAAATCAAACTTTCTGTATCCTTCAAAAGATATTTTGGTAAGAGTATACTCTTTTTGTATCTGCATTAAGACCAGACATTTTATTTATTTTGGGATCTCTTGTGCTCCTCACATCTCTGCACACCAGGTCCTGTCTTTATTCATCCAGTTTTTTTCCTCCTGAGCTAAAAATACACACCCATAAAACTAGATAAATCCAATAAACTTACAATAAAAGACCAAAGAAGCTTTAAGTAAGTTACTTGTCTCACTCATTTTCATACACATTATCAATCATGAGTTGAGTAAAGCAAAAGGAATTCATGTTTTTTGTGGATCCCGTGGATTCGTGTTCATCTTCTAACTCTTATTTGCACATAGTTTTGTTGGAGGTGCAAAATTTTTATGAAATTCTCATTTTTGCGGTCAGTTCTTTGAAGAGGGCAAAGCTTTGTGTTGCAATCTAAACTGTCAAACAGTGTGACTTACAAAAGAGCTTCCCACATGCGTTTTTCGAAGACGCTTCAACTCTCATCCAAGAAGTTCATTAGTGAGCCCTGAAAGTGCTTTTACACAATAAGCTGCATTCATCCATTCACACACACTCACAGATTAATGAAGAACTTCCTGTACTGTACTTTCATTTATGTTTGCACATATGATTTGATAAATGGATTTATTTTCCATTCTGCTATTAAAAGATTAGGAAATAGAGGTTGGCTAAAAAAAAAAATTACACACCACTGAATTCTTTTTCTACAGACACAGTATAAAGGAGGAAGAAAGTATGGAGCAGTGTGAAAGAGAGACACTAGTTTTCACAACCAAAAGAGAACACAGGCACATGCTGCACTGAATCTAGTCTAACCATTTGTCAGTACCCTGATTTCACTCAGCACAATGAAGACTTCGGCGGGTTTATTCATTTTGCTTCTTACTTATGCAGCCTCAGCAGATATGTTCACTGGGAAACTGTTTTAATAACAGCAACACTTAAATTAAGTACAATCAGAGATGTTACAAAGGGGTCAAATTCATATTCATCCAATGAAGATCTTTTAAAAGATGTGCCACACACACATCTCAAGTGGATGTAGGATGGAACAGCAAATACTAAATATTTAATCAAAGTATTTACAATTGTAAGTCAGTACTTTCATATTTCTCTCAATATTCCAACAGCTCCAGCTGTCAGTGTGCGAACGCCGATAAGAAATACAGATAAGAAAGGACCAAGATGTGTATTTTCATTTGTTATACTTTTGTATTGTTAGACAAAAGCAAGTTATTAAATTTAACATTTTTTAATAATTAACTAATAATGAATCCCATTCTTTTACACTTGGATATAAACTGTACCAACACTAGGGTTCGCCATTTCATTAAGACATTTATTCATTAAAAAACAAATAAATCAAAGAGGTAATCCGAACCATGACAAGTACGAGTAAAAAAACATGCCAAGAAGTCAAATGAAGCTGAATTTACTGTTGTGTTAATTATCCGTTTTCACTTGTTGTATAATTTTTAGACAATCAAAGGACAGTTTTGAGAATAAAACTAATCTTTCTTTTGTGTATTAAAAGATGAAAAAGAATTCATTTAAATGAGTTGTAAATGTTTGATACAGAGATCCAAAACACAGAAACTTTAAGTAAATATTTGGGAAAACACATTTAACTCAGTGTAATCTTACCTCCATAGTTGTCATTGTTCTTGGCACATCTTGTTTAGATTACGACAGTTCTCTTCTTTGTGGTCTGCCTCATAAATGTCTCCATCAACTGTATTTAGTTCAAAATGCAGCTGCTCGTATTATATCCAGAATCAGATCCACTGAACATATAACACCTGTTCTTAAACAGCTCCAGTGGCTTTCAGTTCACCTAAGTGTCAACTTTAAAATCCTGTTTCTTACTTTCAAAATGTAAAACTATGAAAGTTATATTACAACTTACGTGTAAAACAAATTGTTTATAAGTATTCATTTCATTTAAGTAAAAGGTGTGTTTTTCCGACAGCTTCTTACATTTATTCTTTTAGGTCCTCAAACTGGCGTACAGCTTAACGGTGGCATCATCGCCGGCATTGTCATTGCTGCCGTCGCTGTTACTATGATGGCCGTTGCCTTTGTAGTATTAACATACATGGTAAGTTTAGCTTTTTTATGCACTTGAGAGGTTGTGGGGTTTTTCAGTTGTATTACATGTTAATTACTTTGTTATTTGTAAAATTAAAGGAAAAAACTAGAAGGAAAAGTGGAATGGGCAAAAGAATTACAGTATTATATGTACAATGATTTCAAATACACAATATAATACATATTCATATTTTATCAGTGTTGATAATTTAACAAAGTGCATCAAAATAGCTAATAAATTATTTTATAATTATTCTAAGAAGGTAAATTATGAAAGGTATTTCTCAAATCTGCTAACCTGTAACACAGGTTAGCACCTGAATTTGTTATTGTATTTATGTCCAGTTGTAAATGCATCATCTCTGAGTTTTTGCTTAACTAATATTCAACTTTGGTTACATTTCATGTTTTCAGTCTTTCAGACGAATCTCATGTTTAATCATGCTTAGAAAAGATGATTTTAAGCTCTTTAACATGTTTATACAATGTTACTACATACCTATAAATTATCCATGCAGGACTTTTTACACAGTGCGTTTGGGTGTGCACGCGCGTGTGTGTTGTAGGGGTAAAAGTCCAGCAGACTCTTTTTCCTACCTGGTGATAACACTGTCATAAAACCATGTCAATAATTAATGTGGCCTTTTGTGTGTGTTTTCCTTACACACACTCACACTTTCTGTCTAGCAAAACCAGAGGTGTGTGTGTGTGTGTGTGTGTGGTGGTGGTGAGAGGGAGCAGAGCTGTTCAGACTTCGCCCCAACTGCAGGAAACTGTCGCTCCGTCGCTACATTGCCAACACTGCAACCAGCTGAGGAGCTTCACACCAGCCACTGAGTACAAACTGGGAAACCTGTGAGGAAGGTTCACAGCTGACGAGGGTGGCAGGCACACAACAGCCTAATATTCTTCACTAATCCCAGCTCTGTTCAACCGTACACCTGTGACCTAAAAGAGCAACAAGACCGGAGTGACTGGGGTGAGTGTGCTGGTTTGCCCAAGGCTGAGGATGTTTGTTGTATTGCTTTCTGTGTTTTGGCCAGTGTTTACTTTGACAGACACACACCTACTTAGTCTTTCCAGTTTCCCAGGATCACCACAGTGGGAGTAATGCTGTTGGGACAGTTACTGCCTCTCCTGTGGGCGCAACCCTCTTCTGTTTAAAGGTCGATCTTTGTCTTGTCTAGTTAGTTTCACCCTGCAATCTCAAACGTTTCACTAATATCACATTAATAGTAATGGGTGCTATATTCAGTTCCAATTTGCTGTTAGCCAATGCAGTTTCTTACCCATGCTCCATCCAGGGCCATGACACTGGCGTTGTGATGCTAACCGTTGCTTTTGGCCCACCTCACCAATCTGGCCCGATATTTTGAATTCTCTGCCCGATGGTAATGACAGAACAGCTGAAGTGTTTGTTTAGTACTGTTCTCCTTCTGATCACGGTTAACTCTTTTAGTTTTATCACTCTCTTCTGCATTACATCAGTTTTAAAGCAACTTTTTTTAACCTTTATCTCATACATTTTTCAAATGAATAGATTCACTTGTGACCACTTTGTCCTAAATTTTGACTAGCAATCATTCCATTAAACTGATAGGTTGATGTCTGAGTATTGGAATGCAAGATAGCCTGAGTGAGTCCAGCTACGGGAGAGAAAAGTGGAAAACTCCCACACTGCTGCTTCAAGCTGCTGACGTTCCACACACTGAATGTGAGTCTGAGCAAAAACACGACTGAAAGGAAGTTTCAGTGAAGGTAGTAGAGGAGGGAGGGGAGCCAGAACTGACTGTACTTCCTATCTGCTGTTTTCAGCTTCACTCACAGACTCAATGGCCTCCAGATCAGAGGAGGATCTCTGCTGTCCAGTGTGTCAGGAGGTCTTTAAAGATCCTGTTATTCTGTCATGTAGCCACAGCTTCTGTAAAGACTGTCTGAAGAGATGGTGGAGAAAAAAACGGACACGTGAGTGTCCAGTTTGTAAGAAAATATCACTGTATGAGCCACCTTTAAACCTGGCTTTAAAGAACCTGTGTGAGTCGTTCTTACAGGAGAGAGATCAGAGAGCTTTAAAGGCTCTCTGCAGTCTGCACTCTGAGAAACTCAAACTCTTCTGTCTGGACCATCAGCAGCCAGTGTGTGTCGTCTGCAGAGACTCAGAAAAACACACCAACCACAGATTCAGACCCATCGATGAAGCTGCACAACAACACAAGAAGGAACTTCAGGAAACTCTGAAGCCCTTAAAGAAGAAGTTAAAGGTTTGTAAAGAAGTTCAAGTGAAGTTTGATCAAACAGCAGAACACATTAAGGTCCAGGCCCGACACACAGAGAGGCAGATTAAGGAGCAGTTTAAGAAGCTTCAGCAGTTTCTAGCAGAGGAAGAGGAGGCCAGGCTGGCTGCACTGAGGGAGGAAGAGGAGCAGAAGAGTAGGATGATGATGGAGAAGATGGAGTCCCTGAGCAGAGACATAGCTGCTCTTTCAGACACAGTCAGAGCCACAGAGGAGGAGCTGAGAGCTGAAGACGTCTCATTTCTGCACAACTACAAGAATGTATTGGAAAGAGTACAACGCTGCCCGCTGCTGGATGATCCACAGCTGCCCTCAGGAGCTCTGATAGACCAGGCCAAACACCTGGGCAACCTGACCTTCAACATCTGGAACAATATGAAGGACATGGTCTCCTACACTCCTATCATTCTGGACCCAAACACTGCTCATCCAAACCTTTTCCTGTCTGAAGATCTGACCGGTGTGACAGGAGGAGAAAGACAACAGCTTCCTGATAATCCAGAGAGGTTTGATGATTCCTGCTCTGTCTTGGGCTCTGAGGGCTTTAACTCAGGGACTCACAGCTGGGATGTCGAGGTTGGAGACAGTATACGGTGGGGACTGGGTGTATTTTCAGAGTCTGTTCAGAGGAAGGGAATCATACTGTCTGGATTATGGAGAATAGGGTTCTATGAAAGTAAATACTACGCACTCTCACCATCAGCTCCTCTCACTGCTCTCTCAGTACAGAAGAAGCTCCAGAGGATCAGAGTGAATCTGGACTGGAACAGAGGACAGCTGTCATTCTCTGATCCTGATACTAACACACACATACACACCTTCACACACACTTTCACTCACAGTATGTTTCCATATATTAACACTTACAATAAAGCCAAGGTGTTGTCATTGAAGGTTCAGTGTGAGTGGAGCAGATGAGTTGAGGATGATTATATTTCTAATGTTGTTTCCTGTCAGTGAATTGAACCTGTTAAACTGCAGCTGAAACAAGGATTCATGTTTAACTCCATATACGAAATGTTTCTGATATTTGATTAAAGACTTTCTTCATGACAGAAATTAGATTTCAGTACATAAATAAAACTAAATAAGATCCGAGTTGAAAGGTTGGATTATTATGTACGTGCTTCATTGTCAGTATCTCCAGGGGGATTCAAAGTCATGAGATGAACTTGTGTAGAGGCATGTAGAGGAAAATATCTGAGCTTTATTTTGTATCAAAGCGGAGAGTGTCGTCCAGCTAGAGAAACGTCTAAGACGACTTCACATGGAAACGTCAGCAGGAAGTTTATAATGACAGAGCTTGTTTCATCAGCTCATTTTTCCTTCATTTACAGCAGAAGAAGAACTGAAACTGTGTGTGAATTCGGAGTGCTCGCTGTCAGGACAAATAAAGGAGGGGAACGGGTTTAAAGCAGCAAAGCGCTGTTTTTAGAGCCTTTTTTGTTAAGGCATTTTATGTCCCACAGAAGTGAAGATTTGAAGATGAAATTGTTTTATAGCTGTAAATTCAGTGTGTACAGTGAAACGCAGAGGGGAAAAAACTATGATTACAGGAAAACACTTATACAGGAAGTGGCCACTTCATTAGGTACACCTGTTCAAACGCGCAATAGAGCAAATATCTATTCAGATAATCACATGACAGCAACTCGGTGCATTTGGGTATGTAAAGATTGGTCAAGATGACCTGCTGAAGTTCAAACTGAGCATCAGAATGGAGACAAAAGGTGAGGTAAGTGACTCTGAACATGGCATGGTTGTTGGTGCCATACAGACCAAAATCTTTAAAGAATAAAGTGGCTGGTGAGTGTATGTAGACATATATTTAGTATAGGACATTTGAATTACACACATTTTATTCTTGTATATTAATAAATGCTCAGATTCTCTCAGCGCTTTTTATATAGGTTTGCTGCTATTTTTATTAAAAATTGGACACTAAATTTGAGCTGAATGGTCAGTCGAGGGGATTCACTTTAATGTGATCCTGTTCACTTAGTTTCACACTGCACATTAAAAGGTGTTAAAATGGTATCCACCCATGTAACAATAATTTTATATAATTTTAAGTGAATCTGTTGTTTTTTTGTATTTACCATTGCTGGTGGAACAACACTTTCTTCAAGAGAACCACTTTTCAAGAAGAACTTAGTCTAACATTTTGGAAAAACAGAATCTTTTGAGCTTTAAATGAAATTATTAACCGATGGGCTGGCTGTGATGTATATGCCACGGCCACCACTAGAGGGCACCATGAGTGTCTCATTTGGACAAACTGTGCCGTCACCACAGGCAGGTAAATACTGGAACTTTGAAAGCACACCTGTGATCATTTTAGTCTGATGTATTATATTTTTTATTTTTCTCTTGTATATCTGAAAGTCTTTTGTATATTTTATGGTTTAATGTAACGGACTGGCGGACTGTGGCTTTAAATTAGCTGTATGTGTGCTAAATTTTGGAATAGTTACATCTAACATGCTTACATGGCTGTGTTAATGCTGCGTCGTTCAACCTGCTTCCCTCAGGGAAGTGCCACATATGAATCAGCACAAAGACTGACAAACTCAAGAACAGTTTCTTCCCAAAACCATAACCACCCTGAACTCACACATGCACCGATAACACAGTTCCACCCCCCATTCCAAGGACTTCCCTCTATAAACCACCACCACTGTGCAATAACCCAAACTGTAAATACACAACATTATTTATTCATCACATATTTATTTCCTCTTTTTTCCAGATTTGTATATTTGTACACACACACACAGCTGCGCACCCCCTTCTTCTCCCACATGTTTGCACTGAGTAAGAGATGCTCTGTATGCTCTGTGTCTCATCGTACATCTGTATAGTGACAATAAAGGCATTCTATTCTATTCTAATGTGCACTGTCACTACTGAATTTAAAAAGAAAAGATGAGTGAGATATCACAGTTTTTATGAAAACTTTAAGTTTTCACATTGCTGTCCTTAATCTGCGTTTATCTGCTAACAGCTCATTTAACACAAGTTTTCAGCTTTCAAGTCGTTTTTCCCTCCTGTTTGGATCAAATCTGATGTCTGTGAAGGTTCTCAGACAACTCCTGAGAACAACTCCTTGCCAACTCCTTTGACTTGAATAAAATCTGATATTTCCCAGTAGTGTTTGAACGCACCATTGGACCCCCTAAAGAGCTGTCCTTGGTGCTGAAACGCAAACACCCTAAACTCTCCTCCTCCTCTCCTTCTTCTTCTCTGTTCTCATCCAGATGTAGTTTCGTATCCTGCCAGCGCGCTGAGGTCGCGTTAGCATCGTGACATCATTATTATTCGTCTCCAACAAGCAGCACGAGCCCGCGCTGGTGTCTCGTGCTCAGGGGGGCGTCGCGGGGATCGCTCGTAGGTGGCGAAGGCCGACGTGCTGACGTCACAGAAATAACGTGAGGCTCCCCTCCCTGCCGAAGATCGTTTGTGTATGAAAGATGGGGGCTCCGAGGACAGAAACCAAAACCATTAACGTGAGATTAACTTGTGCAGGGATTCCAGAAACTTCATCTAACATCTGCAAAAGCTCTTTTTGATCACAGCAACATTTTCTGAGTTCTTACAACTGCTTCTTTTTTGTTTTCCCCTAAGTTCAGTAAGTCTCCATGGTGTGTTTTTTTTTGTTTGTTTGTTTGTTTGTTTTGTTTTGTTTTGTTGCTCAGATATTAGTGTTGTTTGTCAGGGGAGATAACTAAAACTTCAGAGCAAATATTACTGCTGTGGTTTTGTTTCCTGTCTGATATCTGAGTTTTGGTCACTGTTTGATGGTGTTTCTTCTTTCTTGTATTGCTAGGTCTTTACATCTTCCCCATGTGTTCTGTGTTTCTTTGTTTCTGGCTGCAGTCAAACTCTCATTTCTTCTTAGAAAGGTTCCTAACCCATTAAACTGTCTCCAAAGCACCTCTGTGGCAGCATATTCTCTAAATACTCAGGAAACAAGCTCCCTTTATTACCTCCTTTGGTAGAGGACACACTGGACCTTAAATCATCAGTGCTAATGCTCAAATAAAGTGGAGAGGCTGCATTAATTACCCACCAATTGACAGGGCTGGCAAACAGTGTAAACATTTGGGTGAACTGGCCCTTTAAATAATCCCGAGGAGAGGAGAAAAAACAAAACAAAACAGAGTAAAACACCTCAGATCATCTTAAAATCTGCTGCCTGTGGGGCTCAGAAAAATGTTTATTAGTTGCTGAATAAGATAGATAGATAGATAGATAGATAGATAGATAGATAGATAGATAGATAGATAGATAGATAGATAGATAGATAGATAGATAGATAGATAGGCAAATAATTTCCTTAGGGATTAATAAAATATTCTGATTCTGATTATTTTAATTATTCCTGATGTCCTTGTGGGAGATCTTGAGAAGCATCCCCATATCTTGGAGGGTCTCCTCCTAGTTTGACGTGACCAGAAAAAGCTCTAGAAGTTGAAGGTTACACATAAATACCACAAAATTTAAGTGACTAGAGAGGTCACACAATATTAATACTAACCACTACTGTGAATGGTCAAAAAACAAAACAAAACAAAAAATTGTTACCAAAAGTAAAATAAAAACACATCGAGTCAGTCGATGTATAAGAAATTATTTCTTAGTGAAACTGTGACTGTGAGTGACAGCTCACCTGTCTCAGGTGTAGAGAAACAGATATACTGACTTACAGTGATCCTCTCTGAATAATGCAGTAGTAACTGTAGCTGCAGCTGCTGCGCCACAGTGTCAACTTATGTAAATATCTCACTTTGGAGAGGCACCTCTGGGTCCTGTGAGGCTGCGGGGATTTAATGAACGTAAACCTCCAGCTTCTGTTAGTCTGCTTCACTGCTAAACCTCTTTATGACATCACACTGACACATCTGTGCACATCTGCCAAATCAAACACTTTTCAGTACATTGGAGAACATCAGTATCAGGGAATGGACCTGAAGCCCTACCTCAGGAATGGTGTGCAGCCAGAGCCCAGTGTCCTGGGCTCTGGCTGAACTTTATGTTGAGACGAAACAAGCTTGTTTTCCCATTGAAGTCCAGCTTTTAGTTTTGGTCTCATCAAGCATGTGATTGAATGGAGACAGTTTCCCATGAGCCATAAACTGAAAGCTGGTCATCCTGGTTTATAAGCACATCACACATCATATCACTGGTGGACAAATACCAAAAGGGCAAAAGAATAAGATCATAAATATGAAATGGGTTTTTAGTGCCAGTATGAAGAGGCTGGTGTGATCCACCTTCTCATTAGAGGATCTTTGCCCTTCCTCTTCCTCCTCTCCTCCTCTCTCTCTCTCTCTCTCTCTCTGACTGAAAATAGATCCAGCTGGGTTTGGTTTGGCGATCATTGGCTCGCGTTTCCACCACATTTTTTCTCCACAATAAGCGGACAGTACTGACTTTAAACCGAACCGGAGGATTTACCGCCGTCTCCTCGGGCTCCACCTCGCTCCCGTCCCAGCCTCCGTGCTGTCCGTGCAGCTTTCACACTCGCACATAAATATTTTACACACCGTTTCTCCGTGGTTGCTGCCTCCGCCGCTGAAGTGATGTCTGTCGCGGGGTTGAAGAAGCAGTTCCATAAAGCCACTCAGGTAAGAAGAAGCGAGAGACCCGCTTCCTGTTTCCCTTCATGTGTCTGTACATTTCTCTGCGGGGAAAAAAACAAACCTGTGGACCTGTGGTTGCACATAAATCCACTCATATCAACAAAAACACGTTTAATCTTTAATGAAATCAGATTTATTCCGTTAAAAGCTGTAGGTTAGTGTTTAAAAATCGACATTTTCCCTCATTTGGGTGTTTTTAAATTTGTTTTTGTGCAAAGAAATTGACTGATTATTTTCCTCAAATAAAAACGAGATTTGTGAGTAAAATATTCAGATTTCTCGCGATGTTTTGTGTGAATTAAAAGCGGGGTATACCCCCCTCAAACACACACACAGAGGTTTGCATGTAATGTTATGTAACAGTGTGTGAGCTGAAAGTGTGTGTGTGCAGCTGATTGGCTGTTGATCCACGCAACAGGGAATTCCCTCCTTCCTCCTTCACATCCCTCCATCTTCTTCTTCTTCATCCTCCGTCTGTCCATCCTCTTCATCTTCCTTCATCCTTTTTAAAAATCTATTTACCTCTAAAATACAAACAACTTCCTTCATCATCATCATCCTCTTCCTTCTCCTTCATCCTTCCATTCTTCCTCCACACTTTCTTCGCCTCCTCGTGTTATTTTTATCCATCCCTCTTCTATAACGCTGCTACATCTTTCTCCTTTTTGTCCTCCTTCCATCATCTTTTCCATCTTTCACGCCATCATATCTCCACCCCATCCCTCCTTTTCTCTGTGTGCCTCTTGCATCACCTCCTTCTCCTGATCTCTCCTCTGTTTCCTTCCATCCTCTGCTTATTTCTTATCCATCTCTCCATTCACCCTCTGTTTTCCTTCCTTTTCCTTCCTATCCCTCCATCTTTTTCTTCTTGCTCCAGTCTCTCTATCACTCCATCTTTCCTGTCTTCCCATCCTGTCTCCTTCTCCACACACTTCTTTCTTTTTCTTTTCATCCATCCATTACCACCCCAACATCTTTTTGTTTTAGGCACCTGAACATCCCCTCTGCTTCTTTCTTTCTCTTTTTACTTTTAAATCTGTTTTTCTCTTTCTTCAGTCCTCCTCTATCATCCATCATTTTCCCTTTTTCTCCCTTCATCTTTTTCTCCACTCTTCATCATCCTCCTCCTCTTCTTTGAGACTTTCCTCCATCTCTTCTCACTTCACCCCCACCTTGTGCTATTTTTCAGTTTTTTAACATCCCCTCATCCACCCTCTGATCATCATTTTAATCCATGTTTCCTTTATTCTTTCTTCCTCCTACACTCATCCTCTGCTCCTCCATTTCTTCATCATCGATCCTTGCTTCTCTTTAATCTTTTTTCTTTTTTCCCATCATCATGCCTCCATTTTTCATTTTCCACTTTCCTTCACATCCACCTCCTACCGTCCTCCATCATCTGTCCATCATTACAGCGTAATCATAACTCAGGCTCAGATTTCAGTCTCATTAATGAGGATTTATTTTTAACACTTGCTGACATGTTTTTGTTTGGAGGTTTTTGGAGGAACTGCTTTGACCTTTCAGCCTGTTTTCTGCTTGTTGAATCTGAATGTGAGATGAATACAAAGAGTGAAGCACAAACAGACAGAATGTGTATGACCCGGTGTCTGTCCGCCCGGCCTCCTCCCCACAGGGATCCTTGCTCATCATGTCGGCTGTGGAGTGATGTCAGTCATGCTGGCAGCTCTGTGAGGCTGCAGATGGAAAAGTGGCAGGACTTTGAGCTGAATGGTCATGTGTGCGAAAAATAGTAAAGGACAGGAGGAGGGGGGGACTCAGGTTCCTTATATTGAAGTTTGTTAGGACTGCAATTATTCATCAAGTAATTCGATTAAATAAATTACCAAATTCTTGGCTTCAATGCTTCGCATGGCTCTGTTGCACCCTGATGTAATAAACTATGTAAACAAGAGTGTTTCACCTGCATTTGAGACTAAAACCGACCTGCAATAGATATGTATTTAGGAGTAGCGTGTGATTAAAAAGTTAAACAACATTATGGCCACAGTGCCCCAAATTTCAGGCCAAGTGAAAGAAAACATCCAAAACATCAGCACTGTTCCTGCACTCACCTTTCAAATTTTCAGTCCTTCATCAAAGCACCTGATCAACAAACTCCAACATGAAGAAAAGCGAACTTTTTAACTGCTCCATCCACTGCCATTTGTTTTATGCAGAGAAAAATCTGCAGTAAGCCTCCAGAAGTTGTATTATAATATACAAAAATGTTAACTTAGTCACATTGGTTTAATTAGACAGCTTACTGAAGGCTGACAGCAGCTGTCCTGTTTTACATGGAAGCAAACAGGGGTGAGTCTAAGAAGGGCTGTACTAGACCATATTAATTGCAAGGCTTTCGTAGCATTTTTCAGATTGAAAGTGAAACAATATCAAATTGGACACTGTCTGTTGGACACTGAATTATTATTCATTATTAACATCTACACTATTTTTCAGCAGCACAAAAAAGTTGCCTCCCATTAAAACGGAGTTTTTCCTTCCCACTTTCACCAAAGTGCTTGCTCGTAGGAGGTCATATGATTGTTGGGTTTTTTTCTGTATGTGTTATTGTAGGGTCTACCTTAAAATATAAGTCACCTTAAGGTGACTGTTGTTGCCGCTAAATAAAACTGAAAGAAAATTGAATTAATGTCAGAAAACCTTCCACAAAGACAGAGTAAAGGTAAATTATTATGTCGTTGCAGTTTGGTTGTAGTTAAACTTTTAAACATTGCAATTTCTAAAATGGAAACCAAAAAGCAGTTGATTTTGAAAGATCTGTTTTTTCTCACTTGAATAATTACTATTGCTCATTAATAAGACAAAAAAATATTTCTTATCTGGTTACTTGATTAATTGATGGAATAATCAATAGATTACACGGCTGCTAAAACAAACAACAGCTGCAGCCCTAGAGCCCAAGCAACAGGCCTCCACTTGAGGCTGTGTCTATGTTTAAAGCCTGGTTACAAAAACAGTGTTGGCCTCTGTGGATGTTTCACTTTCATAACAACTGTGCTTCCATAGCTCCTCCATTTGGAAACTGAAGAACAGGGTGGGGCTCTTGATTGACAGCTAGCTCACCTGAACTAATTTAAATCGCGGAGGTGGACCTCTCCACTATGTCTGTGCTGTTGGTGCCATTTTAATGGTTCACACCATCAGTTCTAGTATTTTATTAATCTCTAGTTATTGTTAGTGTTCATTTATGGATGCGGTTTGCTCATCCAGCTTGCCAAGCTTGCTGATAACTACACCGCGCTACACGTTGGTGCCAAATCTTCTTCCCTTCACCTCCAACCCGTCACGGCTGCTCCTCCCTGCAACTGGTTCTGCTGGAGGTTTCTTCCTGTTAAAAAGGGAGTTTTTCTTTCCTACTGTCACCAAAGCACTTGATCAGAGGGGCCAATATGATTGTTTGGGTTTTTCTCTGTTTTCTCTGTATTATTGTAGAGTCCTTGCAATAAAGCGTTTGACCATCTGAAAGGAAAGCAAATTATAAGGTTGTGTTGAGGGATAAAGATCTTGGGGAGCAACGATGGTCAGATTGATTTGCCATTAGCTCTCAAGTAACTGTGTTTTTTTTTTTCAGCTTGTTATTATGAATGCATTCATTTCCTGTTTACAGAATTGTTAGATTAATCATTTTAGTTCAAGATTCTGGATTCAATGTGCCTTGATACCGTTTCATGTCAACACCTGTCCATTTAAACAATCCCTGCAGACCTGGGCTCTGCAGGGATTGTTTACTTCTTCACTCTTTGAGATGAATGAATGTGTGTAGAGTGTCTTCATTGATCCACCTTCACCCCAGAGTTAGAGAAAACAGAAGAAAGTGTGGTTTTTTTTTTTTTTTTTATCTGTTGGTTCGACTTTAAATTACAGCTTAATTAACAAGTGCACTTAACCCTCCTCCACAGCCCTCCTCAGGGGCAGTGGTTGATTATTGATTATTGGCGATCTAGCAGCAGGATCACAGCAGGAGCAGGTCAACAAACCCAAGTATCCAGTTGTACCTTCAGTTGTACGGGTCGATGGAGGCTCAGGAGGTGAAGCTGGAAGGTCGGAGTTTTAATAACCCAGCTCCTCTAGTCAAAGTGTCAAAGTGTCATCGGGAAACAAGCTGAACCGCAAATTGCTTAGCGTGTGCTTGTCACTGGAGCGCTTCCCCTTTTCATTGAATGCTTGTGGTTTGTACCCTTCAGAGGCCAGTCTTTAACCTCCACTGACAGTGTTGCACACTACAAAAATGGAATTTTTGAAAAATGTTGCAAAATTTCTATGCATAGTACCAATTAGTATTTTTTTATATGTGCTTGGGGAAAGACCACAGTTGCACAGTGCATTTCGAGTCTTATTGACCACTCAAAGTGGTCAAACAACTTCTCACTTGTCTATAAATTAAAATGACTTCCTCTCTTACTGCTGCTTTTACCGCTCTTACTAATGTAGCTGATGCCCCTGCTGCTCCTACACTTATTAAAACAGCTGTTATTCTGATTATTGTACAAGAAATATTAACAACTAAGTGTCTGCGGAGTGTCATTGTAAGACATTTTTACTACTGTAGCTGGTAGTGGTGCTATTTTTCCATAAACACTTCATTGTCATTGTCATAGTCACGCGCTGTTAAGGTTCATAAGATAAATCGGAGACATCACGGACGATTACCAGAGAGGAAAGAAGAGGAAATAAAGTTGTGACACACAAATTATTCTTATCTTTGCTCTTCTTTGGTAAATTAATGTGTGTCTGTGCTTGTCTGGGCCTCCCGCTGTTCTTAAAGAGAGTCGAAATCAATGAAAATGTCATATTAATAACATTTTCATGCAGTAATCTGACCCCAAGGGCTTCACTGATGTCATTAAAAAGTGTAAAAAAATAAAATAGGAGGAAGAGAGAGAGGAACAAAACAACCGATCGATGTTGTCCATGTTTGCTTTCCGTCTCGTCTGTCATCAGGACAAATTCCTACACATTCGTCGCGTTTGCGGGTGCTGATAAAGAGAGAAGATGATGTTTATTGATCCTTGAGGGAGAAACTGGGTCACAGCAGAGCAGAGCAAAACGCAAAAATAAAAAGTACAGCAACAGAAACGGAGGGCGTCCTGCAGTTTCAGACAGCTCCAGAGGACAGCGTTAACTCTGAAACCGGTGCACCAAATGCAGTCAGGCTCTGTTTTTATGTAACACAGTCTATCCAAAAGAGACGAACAGCTGGCTCGGCTGGTTCTGGATTGGTACTCGTGTCATACTCATTTATCGAAGGCTGTTTTTCACGTTTCAGAGATCTAAGCAGGAAGTGACAGAGGTTGGAAAGATGTGTGCAAAGTAAAAAGTGATCTTCTTATACATGATGCTCTGCAACTCCTATGGCATCCCATCAAGCTTTCCACAATATTTTGGAGTGTGCCCATTTATCCAGAAGAACATTGGTAAGGTCAGACACTGATGTTGGATGCGAGCTCCTGGATCTCAATCTCCCAAAGCATTCATTGTTCATTCCAGTTCATCCAAAACTGAAAGGGCCGGTTCTTGTATAGTTCTTTTCTACTCTACCTGAGCATTCAGCATACTTTATTCTCCCATTCACATACACATTCATACAAGCACTTTTTTTCTACGTCAAAGTGCTTTCTATCTAACATTCACAGTCCAATGAACGCAGCAGGAGTGAGTCTAGGTTCAGTATCTTGCCCAAGGATTCTCTGGCTGGCAGACTGGTTCAGCCAGCAAATCATCAACCTTCCAATTAGTAAATGACCTGCTCTACCTCCTGAGCCACAGCTCCCCCCTGAGGTGTTCAATGGGGTTAAGGTTGGGACTCTGTGAGGGCCATTTAAGTTTTTCCAAGTCAAACTCATCGAACCATGCTTTTATGGACCTTGCTGTGTCACTTGGTCACAGTCACTCTGAAACAGAAAAGGGGTTTTCCCCAAACTGTTCCCACAAAGTTGGAAGCTTAGAATTGGCCATCTTGTCTTGGTACGCTAAAGAATTAAGATTTCTTTTGACTGGAACTAAACCTTCAGGCAGGTTCTTCTGGCATTCGCCAAACACAGATTCATCAGACTCGTCAGACTTGTCTGATGGATAAAGAAACATGACTCCTCATTTCCACTGCTGCAGAGAACAGCGGTGGCATGCTTTCCACAACTCCATCCAGGGCTTGGTATTGTGTGTGGCGATGTCAGGCTTCCAGCCATAGAAACCAGCACAGTGAAGCTCCCAGAGCACAGCTTCTGTGCGGATTTTAATGCCAAAGAAAATTTGGAAGTCCAGACTCACTGACTCAGCAGAGTGTTGTTGACTTTTATGCACAATGCTCCTCAGCACTCAGGGACTCTGGTCTATAACTTTACATGACCTGCCACTTTGTGAATGAACTGCTGTGGCTCCTAAACACTTCTATATTGCAATACAGTGGTCCCTCGTTTATCGCGGGAGTTATGTTCTAAAAATAACCAGCGTTAGGTGAAATCTGCGAAGTAGCCAACTTTATTTTTTACAATTATTATAGATATTTTAAGGCTGTAAAACCCCTCATTACACACTTTATACACTTTTCTCCGACGGGCATGAACATTTTCACACTTTTGTCTCTTGTTTAAACACTCTCAAAGTTCAAACCTTCGTAGAAAAATAAGTCCAGAGATAGAATGAAACCAAAGGAACCCGCGGTTGTCTTTGACGGTGCAAAATGTTTCATCGACATTGTTGTGTTTGTTGGGGAGAAAACTTACAGACACACAGTACAGCACTTCAGAGTCACACTGGTAGCGTTCAAAGATTTATGTAAATTTGACAAACTGAACGCATTCTGTACTGTACAGGAGACACGGTACGAGATTGACAATGGTCTACAACCAATCAATCAGGATGCAGAACACAATGGGCTGTAAAAAACAAAAACAAAAAAAACAAACAAACAAAAAAACCGCACACAAAAATACCCCAAAAACGCGAAGCAGCGAGGCCGCAAAAGGTGAACCGCGTTATAGCGAGGGACCACTGTAACACCATTTAGAGTTGAGCGTGGTATATCTAAGGGAAGAAATTTCACAAACTGACTTGTTGCAACTGTGGCATCCTGTTACAGTACCAGAGTTGAATCTGGTGAGCGCTTAAGAACAACCTGTTCTTTCATAAATGTTGAAAGGCATCTGGCATCTGTGGCAGTGGGACTGGAAAATACCTAAATTCAAGATTAAGAGACTGTGTAGGCTAGTACTTTGAAATTAGTGTAGTACACAGATGTTACAACTCAGAAATAATAACTGCTAAATAAGAACAATGCTGATGAAACTCTTGATTTAGAACAAGTCTATGAAGCTAAAACCTTTTAAAGGAGGCAAACAATTAAAAATGGAAACAGAGGATTAAAGGGAAACTTAAAAGATGAATCTGGTGTTGCTACATAGAAGAGGAGCAGAAGCATCAGTATGTGTGGGGTTTAGCTCCCAGTAATTTCAGATTGGACTCTCTGTTCTATTCTCTGTTCTAAAATGACTTGTAAATATACAGTTTTATTTCTGGAATAAAGCTGAGTATTATCCTTGTTGGGGACTATTTCAGTGGCAGATTTATTGACATTTGGTGCCGTAGTGACTATTTTCAGAAGCAGGCTGAGTCAAAATAAACTAAAATCATGAATGAAGTTGTCATGTTGTGTTGCTGTGTATGGTGGATCACAAGCTAAGTGTATGAATGAGGTATTATCTCTGTTATGAATCCAGATTCTACAGGTGTTTCTTTAAAAACACCTTTGACTTGTCACATATGAATCGCCCATTTGATTTGAGGTGGTGACGGCTCTTTGAGGTGAGACGTCGACGTCGAGGAGGCAGGTAGCGAGGCCTGAAATAGATCTGTGAATCACCAGTAGGCGTTATTGGACAGTGAGGGGGCAGCAGGTGGCACGAGACATCAGAGACCTGTAACTCTGGAAACCAGAAAAGAGGGACTGTCTGTCTGCCTGTATCTATGAGTTTCTCTCTGTGTGTTAACTGAAATATAAACCCGATTTGTCATCTTTCTGGTGCTGATTAACCATCGACACTGACTGCTGTGATGTCGTTCACGGCCATGGTTTATTCATGGCTGTACCAGGCAGAGTGCAAACACACAAGCACAAAGCAGAGAGGCGAGTCTGAACGACAGGGTAGATGCAGAGCTGCAGAGGTGAGAGATAATAACCCGTGATTACATGTACTGCTGCTTTACTAAGTAATAGCAGGTTCGAAAAATCTAATTCAATAGGAGAAATAACACACTGAGGAAAGTCTGAACTCAGAAAATTAAAAGACAAAGCACATTATTATGAAATTAGGAGTCATGAGTTTGTTTATTTTCAGCTTCTGTCTCATTTCAGGAATGTCAAGTTAATGTTGTATAAGAAAAAGAAAGGACAAAATATGCACTTCATCCACTGACCACTAGAGGCACACTCAGAAATATTAGTTATTCGCCATAGACACAGATATCTGCAAAAAAAAATTACTAATAAAATGCCAGAATTTAACTCACTGAAACTGATTAGCAAAGTTAGGTGCAGGGATTGATACAGTTGTGAAAATCCTAAGAAAATCTACATGTGTGTATTATAAACATCCTCCATTCATTTGTTATGGTTAACCATGATCTAGTTCACGGCCATGGTTTATGTATGGCCATGCCAGACAGAGAGCAAAACTAGTTTAAGAGAGTAAAACTGTAGGAGGTTGTAAACACATTTATTTTCTGCTCTAACAGGAGTCAACTGGTATTGGCTCAATTTTGGAGCCATTGTCAAGTAGCTGTTAGAAGAAACTGCAGGTTTTGGTGGTGTGAATCTTGTTGCCTCACAGCAAGAAGGTCATGGGTTCAAATCCAGGCTGGAGTTTTTAGGTTCTCCGTGTGCCTGCATGGATTCTTGTCTGATACTCCAGCTTCCAACCACAGTCAAGGCATGTGAGGCTAGCTTGTGTAAATCAGCTAAATCTGTATATAACAGATTATAACAGATGGGATAGGCTCCAGGCATCCCTGCCACTCTGAATTGGATGGATGGATGGATGGATGGATGGATGGATATTCCAGTATTGCCTCTTGGTTAGTCTTATTTACATTACACATTTATTTATATTAAGGCTAAAATTCAGAGGTGTGGTTACTGTGAGTGACAGGTGCCTGTAGACAGACTGTAGCTCCTGGCTGTCTGCTAGGTCTCACCACGACCAACTGAACAGGACCTCTGGATAGGGCTGGGCGATATGACCCAAAATTCATATCTCGATATTTTTTAGCTGGATGACGATATAAGATATATATCTCAATATTTTTTTAAAGCCATAAAGTAAGAACAAAAAGAGAGTTCTTAGTCAAAGCTGTGTCCCAGATGTCACACAGGCACTTTTATTAACATACAGCATAGATGTACATGAAAAAAACTACTCAAAAATAAATTATTTGCATTTATTAAATAATGATGCTCTATAAATAAAAGAAAACTATGTTGTTTTGTGCATAACAAAGAGCTCACAATTGTGCAGTCAAAATGTAAACTAAAAGACGCTGAGCATAATAACAAAGACAGATTTCACAGCTGCTCTGTTCCCAACTTCTACTGCGTGACTGACAGCCTGGAGTTTGAAATCCGCTTCGTAACCATGTCTCTGAACAGGTGCCATTTATGGTCCTTATACACACACAATACGGTAATATTACGTTGAAGCACAGTACGTATTACTCCGCGAGGCTCCTCGGTAGCCGTAATGCTCCGACAATCCATCAAGCGGTGCAGCTCCGTAGCTTACCAAAGTCGAACTAGAACATTTTTTGACAGATTGCTGAGCGCTGTGTATCACATAAAATCGGTTCGCGGTCATCAAGCACAACCAGAATTCATACAAAAGGCGCGCTGTCAACTTTTGAGAAAATGAAAGGATTTCAGGCCGTGCATGGCGTTAGCGTGGCTAGCTCGTTAGCTTGGTTAGCTCGTTAGCGTGGTTAGCTCGTTAACACATTGACGCCCTCCAGCCGCACGCACGGGGCGATGCACAGTAACTCATTAACGGAGATTTGCCGTGTCCATCTTGTCGCTGCCTGCAGGTGAAGCGATGGGGGAGGAGGGGGAGTTGTGTTCAGTGAAGGAGAGGCGAGGTCGAGTAACGTTGTGTAAAGACAAAAGTGGACGAAAGAGAGGCAAACTTGCGGCTCCGCAACTATAATTATAACGTAACATAGACTATATCGATATAAAGGATATTGTCACATCTTATATCTCGTATAAAAATATATCGATATTTTTAAAAAATTCGATATATCGCCCAGCTCTACCTCTGGACCGTGTTCATGCTGTTGGTGTTGGAGCATTTTTAAGTTACAGTTACCTGGCAGGTACAATGGCCTGCTGTGTGGCACTATCCAGTCCAATAAATATTCGCTTCAGTAAGAGTAAAATAGTTTGCACTCCAAACTCTCATTCATGGATGGTCACTTTTGGCTCCAATTAGCTGAAGTTGAGCCTTCAGATTATCACCGGGTAACATCACGGTATCACTGACTATGTCTCTTAGGATGTCTGTGTTATTTTGCACGTCTCTCTCGAACTTAAAAAATTAGATTAAAAGGTTAACATATAATTTTTTCGCTATAATTGAGGTGAGATTGTAGAGCAAAGTGAATTAGGCAGAGCTCAACAGATGAGTCATATGTTGCGACTCTGTAAGTAAATTTTTTACAGCTGTAACAACAATCTGCTCAGCTCATCTGACCAGGCTCATCTTATCTGTGACAGAAGCCATGTGAGCAGAAAGTTGGTTTTCAAATGGAGAGCATTAAAAAAAATGTTGTTTTCCACTCCTTGCTCATGGGGTGTGTGAGCCAATCAGACGCGAGAATGGGGAACATTAAAACTTGATTTGAACTTCTTGCCTGCTGAGACGTGAATCTGGGACACATCCCAGCGTGAGTGTGTGTGTGTGTGTGTGTGTGTGTGTGTGTGTGTGTGTGTTTAACAGATGGGAAAAGAAAAACCAGAGCTGAGCTAAGCAAGCAGTGGCAGTGTGAAGCCAACTGCCAAGTCGCAGTGCCACCAACCAAGATGGCCGCCAAGCAGGGGCAGGAAATGGGACACCTCGGTCTAAACAGGTGAATAAAACATGAGAGGGAGAGAGAGGACAGAGATCAATACCCAGCTGTACAAATGTCAAAGAAAGACCTACAAAAGAGGAAGAACAATAAACAAAAGATCAAAGACGAAGTAGATCATAAACAGGCCTTTGATTTCATAATTTCATACGTTTTCAATCTTCATCCCTGATTTTTAACTTATCCTTCACTGAATTGGCCTTTATTCATGAATTATTCCCAATTGTTTGAACTGTGGCATTTTAAAATAACTTTTTGTTGTTTTATTTACCAGGTGTCTCCAGTTATTTCTGCTTTACAGATTTTGATGGTTATAGCCATTATAAGCCACTCAATGACCCACAAATCTCCATTTTGGTTGTATTTTTGCAAGTTTTAGATACAAGCATACTTCATTGTTATTCAAATTTACCCATTACAGTGCACATAAGATGGATTTTGTTGCATTCGCTCAAATTGTGCAAAAAGTTTGCACTTATCTTTATTTGTTTATTCTTGCTAGTTACAGTGATTCGCAAAACAAGTGGCCTCCTGATAGCCAAACTACAATCTTATCTAACAGAGAGCCCAGCCACCCTTCAGAGGAAGCTCATTTCTGCCTCATGCATCGGCACTCTCACTCTTTCAGTCATTAGCCAGAGCTCGTGACCATAAGTGATGGTAGGAACGTAGATCAACCTGTGAATCGACAGCTTTATTTCCCTTTAATTCTGCTGAGATGTCATTTTTTGAAGACTTTTAATGAGAAGGGATGCAGGGATTCATAGTTGATGATTAGGAATGAAAATTACAGCAGGTAAACCTTCGATACAGAAGGTCCACAGAGGGTTATAGTCTTTATTGACTTTAATTTGGCAGGAATTTTATATGAAGGTAATCCAAGGTAATTAAAGGCTCCTCACTCCTTTGTGGCAGTAGACTCATTAGCGATGAATCCACCTGCTTCTTCAAAGGTAATCTTTTCATCTCCCCTTTTTGTTTTCTGCCATGTTTCTTTGGTTCAGCCACCATTTATCATATTATATCCTCATTAGCAGGAGTATTGATACATACAGGTAATTCAGAATACAGTCGTCCTTACACATACATGAAAATTTGACCTTATTAGCTCAGTACTGACTTTCAACTTCGCTAGCTCCCAGTTCAGCACTACCTTTAAAATCCATTTATTAGGTCATAATAGATTCTCTGCCTCATCTTCACTAACGTCCTGGTAAAGAAGGCCCAGCAGCAGCTGCGCTTCCTCCGTGTCCTGAGGAAGAATAACCTGGACTGGAAGCTGCTGCTGGCCTTCTACCGCTCCTCACTGGAGAGCGTGCTCTTCTACTGTCTCAGTGTTTGGTACGCAGGGACCACAACTGAGAACAGGAAGGCTGCACAGAGGGTAATTAACACTGCCCAAAAAATCACTGGCTGCCCTATGCCAACCCTGGAGGCCATCACCAGATCCAAACCAGCACCATCACAGATGACCACTGCCCACTGCGTGTTTGACACGCGGCCCTCCTGACAGTGCCTCAGGTCAGTCAGGTCCCACCTCCAGACTCACAAACAGCTTCTTCCTCTGGGCCATTCAGACTGTAAACAAACACTATCCCCCCATACCCACTCCTGGCCACCCACAGTCACTCAGACCACTAACACACAGACTCTATACTTGGACCAAGTCCTTTGCGCTACATTTAGGCACTTTGTAACTTGTCCTTTTAATGTATGTCTTCCTCTTATTTTGTATATGTTCCTCTTTTTTGTTATTCATTCCTGTTGTCTTACTATTTATATAAAGCTATTCTTTCGTATGCTATTGTATTCTAAAGCTCTCAGTGGTTTGGTCCCTCAGTACATTTCTGACTTGTTCAGTTTCTATAACCTGGTTAGATCTTGCAGGTCATCAGGTGCAGGTCTGTGAACTGTTTTATCAGAGTTGGATCTAAGTGTGTTCAAAGTGCTTTCAATTACTGTGGTCCTGTTCTTGGGAACAAGCTGCCTGCTGACCTGAGGTCAGTTATAATTACGACTGCATCCAAAAACAGACTCAGAACCTTTTTATTCGCACAGCCTCACACTTAATAACAGAGTGTGTGTGCACATGTGTGTTCTGTTATAAGCTATGTGGGGTGGCTGTAGCTCCGGAGGTAGAGCAGGTCCCCTACTGATCGGAAGGTTAGTGGTTCGATTCCTGGCTACTCCAGTCTGCATGTCAAGTATCCTTGGAGATACTAACCCCAAGTTGCTCTCCGAGTCTGAATGTAGTTAGGAAGCACTAAGCATAGAAAGAAAGTGCTTGTGTGAATGGGTGTGATTAGGTGAATGTGGCATGTTGTATAGACCGCTTTGAGTACTCCAGGAGAGTAGAATAGAAAAGGGCTATATAAGAATCAGTCCATTTACATGTTGTAGACCCACATCAGTTTTATCTTTTATATTTAGCACACTGAGTTTACGTGAAATTAAATGTGCTGTATAAATAAAGTTCTGTTTTCTGATCATTTTAAGCGGCTAATATTAACATGTGGTCATGGGTCAGGTTAATGTTGATGATAACTGTGTAAAATAGAAATGTTGAAATGGGAGCTTTACTTACTTTATCAAGATTGTTCAGCTGCTGTTCATGTGTTCAGCTGCTAGTGAGGGGAGGGGCTGTGCACCTGCCAGTTGTGCATCAGCTGAATGAGGTGAATATGGCACTCCTAGTATCAGTACTGCTGAGTATCTTACTCGGTGTTAGGGTTTAGAGTCAGTATGTCCATATGCTACCTACAGTGTTGTTTTCCAAATGTTCATATGAAAAGATATCAGGTGTAGTAAATGTTATCACTCCTGCCCATCTGTAACGGTAATAGACAGTGTTAAATGAACAGGATAACACAGTTACATGTGCCTACAAAGTGTTATTTTTGTCTGTGTCTGGTTGTACCAGAGAAAGTATCTCAGCAGTTAGAAACAGTGGCTGCCTTCCTTAGCAACCGTATTTGATCAGCAACAGAAGCAAAACATTTCCTCAGACAGCCTAAAAATAGTTATCCTTCATATCTTGCTCTATGTATTGAGTATTGAAATATTTTTGCGTGTGTACCTTACAGTTATGTTACTATATTATTAGTAGTAGTAGTAATACTAAAGATTGAGTAAGCACTTGGTTTTCCTTGTTCTACATAAATCTAAATGCAATATTTGAGAGATTTGAACTGTTAATGTGGCAAAGTAAGTCTTTTGTGAGGTTTTTATGAATGAAACACTCAATGAGTTAATTTAGAAAATGGTCTGTTACACTTCTATTCACTGTATTCTGAACCCACAGCCCTGTGCTGCATCAAGAGTAAAGGAAATGAATGGGTGCTTCAAGTTTCTTTGAGGATTTTCTGTTTCCTTAAACTCTGAGTTTCAGAGTGATCTCTGATCATCCTGGTTATGTTGATAAAAGTTCACAATGAGGCATTTCTTTGCTGTGGAAACATACTGAATTCATCTGCATCGTAGTTCTCTCTTTCCACATTTTTCTTTCAGCTTGCAGTCTCTGTTTGTGTTGACCTTAGACTTGTACAGTATTTGATGACGAATGATAGAAGAAGAGAGAGACACAGGAGGCACACTGGAGATAATTAGAGAGAAAGAGGTGAAGAGGATTGATGGAGCAGATTGAAGAAGCTGCTATTAAGTGGGAGCAGATGGGAGCGCAGTTTGTCTCTCTTAAATTCAAATTACGGTGACAGGACACTCAAAAAAATGAGGAAATAGAAAATAATGTGTCAATAATCAGATTTAAAAAGACATAAAGATGTTATTTTGAACAAAGATTGAGGATAAAAAGGATGTTAATCAGTCTGTCTCTGCTTCTCTGTTGCTTCCTGATCAAACACGCCTCTCTCTCCCTTCGAGGGACGTGTTGTCCTGGCAACCACACACGTGTGAAGTGAAGGCAGGCTTGATGCAAACACACACACAGGCTGAGCTCTGGTTTGCTCGCTCAATAATTGATTGTCCCTGAGGGCTTCACACGTGAGCAGAGGACCCGCGTGTCTCCGTGTCCTTTCCTTTTGTTTTCAAGTCACTTCATCAATTTGCCCTTTGACCTTCTCACTGCGTGTTGATGATGTGGCTGCAGCCATCAGCCACCGTAAGGGAATTCAGCCTAAAATCAATGAAAGCTGGAAGAAGACCGAGATTCTGCTGCCCGAGGCAAAGCTCCAGGAGAATCCCATTGGCTGAGATGAACCTCGGGGCGTGGAGGATCAACGATGTCACATAGCAGGCTGTGTGGATGTAATCAATATGCTGCATATTACAGTGTGGAAAACATAGACGAGTGCTGTCATTTTGACCTCCATGATTTTAAATTGCTCATTTGTATTTCATTTTTTAAAATTAGTCATCAGACTTGACAAAACAACAATATACAACAATACAACAAAATAAGGAAATAAAATGGCAGATTGAACAGGTCACAGTCCACATTTTAAATATGCGCCTCACAGTTATCTACAACAGCTTAAGGAACATACTTTTAACCGTTTCTTCAGAAACTGGTGGGATCATTGTTGGCCTGCTCATATATGTATTAATATAAATGCTGTATATGTAGTATATGTATTAATTTAAACATATGTAGCCAGTTGGCTAAGGTAGATAGCAGATAATAGTTGCACAGTAACTAAAATGGACCGGCTTGGTTTGGGTCCTCTTATTTTGAAAATCTCATCACTTTAAAGAATTTTAAAACATCCAAAGATGAACTGGAGGGTTTTAAATTTGAAAAGGTATCACTACAAAGTCCATCATCTACAATAGGAGTGGGCGATCTGGCCTTGAAGTTATATCACAATATTTCTAGGAAATACTGATATTTATCATGATGTGGGGAAAAACAATGAACAATGCTCGCAGCTGCGAGAGAGCTGAATTTATTAGTGCAAATAAAATGAAGGACAGTTTCCATTCTTCTCTTTCAGTGAGCCACTGCTATTGACGACATACTGTCTAATTCAAAGTGTGAATCGATTGAAACAAGGCGCCGGCTGCAGCACCATTACAGTGTAATAGTAGTGACACAGCATAAGTCTAATCTAAGCACAAAAGTCGCCTAGGTGGTGTTTTTCTCTGGAAAGGTAAAAGTATAAAATTACTGCGTAATATTTTAATAATAACTGAAGTAACTTAACCTTTGAACTGACGAGGAGCTGCACAAAAGTGTTACAGTGCCACCTGGGATGTTGTTTTATGTATTTCCAGCTGCTTATAGTTCCATCATGTATCAATTCGATTCAATTCAATTCAATTTTATTTATATAGCGCCAAATCACAACAGCGGTCACCTCAAGGTGCTTTATATTGTAAAGTAGACCCTACAATAATACATACAAAGAAAAACACAACAATCATATGACCCCCTATGAGCAAGCACTTTGGCGACAGTGGGAAGGAAAAACTCCCTTTTAACAGGAAGAAACCTTCAGCAGAACCAGGCTCAGGGAGGGGCGGCAGATCAGTAGTTTCCATCCACCCTTTGTTCTCCAGCGATGCTCATTTGAGCCATTTGTTCATGTTTGAGGGACACATTACCAGCTGCTAGCGTCACCTCCTCACGTGCCTCCAATAATGTTGGAGGTTGTTTGAAGCACCTCCAGTTTTAGCTACATGCCGTATGATATGCAAACCCCACTTCATGGTCATCATAAAGAGGGGTGGATTTGTGGATTAACTTTTTAAAGTCATGGCCACCGATATTATGTTTTTATAAACAATCAAACGTCCCTTTGCAACCAGAGAAGTCGCTTTCTGCTGGCTGTTAGGAAGAATTCAGGTTTGATGCTAAAGCCATGTCCATCTTTTTTATACAGTCTATGTTTGTGCCCAGTGGGTCACGGGGGAATACTGTCATTATGGTGTAGCCACCACATTGTACAATTAGCAATTACTTAGCTATGATGAAGCAAAAAACTGTCTGTTTCTATTTTAAGCACTGAGGTGAAGTCTGGTGATTAGGGTCGGGATTAGCATAATAACTGAGAGTAGGAGGACCATTAGAGCTCACTCACTTACTCATTTAAACAGAATACAAATGGAGTGTGAATGTATTTTCTTAAAAACTGTCGGTTAATGTAAAATATTATGTAAAAATCATTCATTTGACACAAATTACAGCCTTAAACTGTCTATTTAATCTAATGTGCAAACATTACCGGTCTCACCAAGCATGAATGAAGATGGTTCAGTCCCATAATCTTGTGTTAAATTTCCACTGAGTAGCATCATGACTGACTGAGTGGATGGGTGGATTTTATTCAAGCTGCCGTGTTTACTCACATTAAAAGCCTTTAAATTCATGTCACAGATGTTATTTTTTGTGCTGCGTTTTGAAATGTTTACCAACTTTTGTTCAAGGTCAGCCTTCTGAAACCAAACTTGTTTAAAAAAACAAACAAACAAGGAGGCTAGCTCTGCATGCTGATTTTTTTTTTTTTTTCCTCCCAGTGCTCCCCTGACCCAGGCTCCCTCTTTCAAAATAAAAGCCCCACTTGCCAGCCCCGCTGACATGATGACACACTAGCGCTGCTGACAGGGACGGTGCGCTCGGCTCTAAATATATCAGAGTGATCGAAGCGTGCATCTGTGCTTCTGTGTGTGTGTTTGTGTGCAGCTGCAAAAACAACAGGTCGCAGTGATTGCAGACTATTCATCCTCTCGAGCAGGAAAATCGATGCTCAACAGAAGAGTTACAACCGAGCCAGTTTATTTTTTTTCCCCACTTATATAAGGCTGCTTCAGCTTTTAACCTCTTCAGAGTGCAGCACTAACATTAACAAGCATTTAGAGGGGTTGGAATTTTTCCTGAGTGACACATTTCAGGAAACTGCTGCTAAAAAGTTCAAATCAGTCCCCGGTAATCAATAACCACAGTCCTGTGATCGTCGTTATTCCACAATACTCCACTGCTGTGCTCATTACAGTCCAATGTGATAAATAATAAGTACATGAGGCCATTTGTCCTTTTTGGAAACTGTGGCACAGTTGCTGATTTTCCAGAAGGGATTTATCGGATCTTTCTGCTTTAGTGCAAGAAAACTGCGCTTGTGCTTACAGCAGCGGGTCATATTACTGCAAAGTTCTTTCTGCAAACCTGTAAAAATGAGAGAAAGGGCAGAGAGCGAGAGGGAAGCCTTCACAGAGTCCTTCTAACAAACCATTTGCACCCCATGTTGTACAGGCACGACATCATTCCTGGCATCATTATATTTTATATAAAACTGGAATAATTCACTGACTTCACTGCGATTTTTCACACATTGCAAACCCTCTGCTGGGCCATTTCTGGCCTTCAGGCCACATGTTTGACACCTTAAATGAGGTCAAAATTCTTACGTGTTTCTGTAGATGAATCATTTTGAGCTGAGTGCACTTGATCTCTGCTGGTCTCACAGTTGCTTCTAGCTGTGTCCGACTGACGGGTTAGTTGGCTTTGAAGAGGTACAGATGTACAGGTGAAGTTAGCCCTCTGTCTTCATTCTTGTCTTTGCCGGCTTGTGTGTTTTACTTCTGTGGTTTTTGCTTTTGGCCAACAAACGCTCATTTTTGTAGCGTACCCCACCCGTCTCCCTCCTGCTGTATAAAGCTGGGTCGCTGAGGGGGACAGGTCCACTTATCAAAGAAAATGCTGCACTTCACTAAACCTTTTACCCAGGTGCTGCGCCGCCATATTGCTATGACAGTTCAACACGTTTCTTTATCACTGTGTCTCAGTTTTAGCACTGTAACATAGATAATACTGCCATCATCAGAAAAAGGTTAAAGTTAGTGCCAACTGTCATTTTCATCCATCATCTTATTAAAAGTTTGATTGGTCAAACTCAAAATTGGACAAAGACCATTTTATATACATCAAAAATTTTGAAGGCACTGTTTTTCAGTTAAGTGCAGTGGATGAACCGATTATATCTGATAGCACATTCTTTTTCCTTTGGATGCTTCTTGTTCATCCCTCTGTGTTTGTTTGCAGTCACATTACAAAGTCATACTGCACATCCTCCTGAGCTCTCATGCATACTAATGTGTCACCATCAATCTCTGCTTTACTTCCCTCTCTTTCTTTTGAAAGCTCTCTCTCTCTCTCTCTCTCTCTCTCTCTCTCTCTCGCTCATATTTCTAACTCCCAAAAACCCAATTCAGAGTAACGCTCTGTATTAAGGCCGCCTTCTGTTATAGTATGTGTCCTTTTGCTTGGCTTTGTTATTGCCCCATCAATCCTGAGCAGCTCTCTGAAGAGCAACAACAGGGCAGCCCTGCAGGGCTCGAGCACAAAAAGCCCTCTCATATTCTGAATAAAGTCGAGTCAGAGCCGAGTGTTGGACGGCTGGCTGGTCAAATGCAGGCTGAGCCGTGCAGATAATTCCTGAAATATATTTCTGGTAAACACAGAAAGTCAGAGGGGAAATATAACGAAATGGATAGAATGGCAGAGAATCAACAACAGTGATATACATACATATACATATATGCATGTATATATCACCACTCCACTCCAGCGTCTCCTTTCATGCTGTTTTCAACTTAAATATAAATTAGTACATATAGAAATAACAGCCTTCTTTTCATTATAGCGTTCCTGACTTCAGTGTGTTTCCTAAAAAGTCAAATAATTTTTTAAATTCTGAGAATTTACAATGTAGAATAAACCAACCATTTTATACACGTTTCCTTTTCCTAATGGAAAGATTAACTGAAAGCAGTTTAACGGCCAGGTGAGGCTCGCTCCTTTGTTGTTTAATGACAAATGAAGCAGACATAACATCCAAAGTTGGTTCAGTGTTGAATTTTTGTGTTTAACAGCTTCTCACTGTAATTTTAATGTTATTTTTAAATATGAGGTCCACAGAGACGTTAGTGGAAGAGAGGCAGGACGTCATCGGGCTGAAAAAACATCTTCTTAAATTCAACAAAAAAACAACTCGAGTGCATGATGACGAAATTGTTTCCATGGTTTTATCTGTTCCAACATTATGGAGGACACTGTGTCTTAGTCATCCTTTTAATTTGAAAGAGATGGGGCTCGGAACTACTGCCGAGCTCCTCGCCATATCTGTAAGGCTGAGTCCAGGCGCGCTTCAGAGGAAGCTCGTTTCTGCTGCTGGTGTCCACACTCTCGTTCTTTCTGTCACTGTCCACAGCTTGTTGACACAGGTGAGGGTCAGAAAGTAGATCGACCTGTAAATGGACAGCTTCCCTTTCACACTCAACAGTCTCTTCGCCACAGGATCAATACAGAATCCGCAGCACTGCCACTGATACATCAATCCATCTGTCAATCTCTGGTTCCACTCTGTCCTCATAATTTAGGATGAATTATTTCAGAAAATATGACTGTTTTTGAACAAATACAATTTGCTGTGCACTGCAAGCTGCTTTGCAAACCATCCCTTTCCCTTACTCCTGACTGATCTGTTGCCACTTATGAAGGCTGTCTCATTCGGAGGTCTTTCATTCACTGTCTGGCACATTGAAGGCTGGGGAAGTCTGTGGTGCCACAAAACTTGTTTACCTGGAAATAACGATCTTTTCACAAAAATAGTCTTTAATGAAGTGTGATTCCTGTGTTGTTTCTATTAACTAGAAAGGTTTTAGTATTTTCTATTTTCAGATAAAAATATATTTTCAGGCATTTTTAAATCCCCAGAAATTTGCACAGAGTTTGGTTTGTTGGCTTACTGAACGTTTAACTGTATGCGTCTACCTATCTAAATGTATATCTAAATATAAAATTGTGTAAAAGAGGACATTAGGATCATAAAATACTTTGCTCTGAAACACCACAGACGACCAAAACCTGCTGTATTTATCTAGCCCAGGGTTGTGTTGCTTATTGGAAGACATCTGTTAGTGTGATTAGTGTGAAAGGATTTAGTATTCATTGTACAGCCTGTGAATCGTGACTCGTGCATGCTGACAGGATGAAGAAGCCGCTGTCTGCTTTATGTAGGGCTCCATGGTGTTAGTATAAATGAATGTGGTAATGGGTCCAGTAGGTCTAAGACACTCGTCTTTCCTTGAAGTTTATCTCTGGTTGTTCTTTCAAATTCGATTTCTTTTAATAAGTCCGCTGGATCTTTGATGTCTCTTTGTCCGCCTGAATATCTCAGTTCTCGCTGTTCCATCTTGTTTCTCACCTTTTTTCTTTCACACTTTCTACCACCACTGAGGCTCTGAGTGTAATGTGACATCATTTTTATGAGCTCTATGGTAGCTATAAATGATCCCTCCTTATTTAATATTTCTATATGATTAAACTCTGATGGTACTTTTTTTTTGTTCTACTTTCTCTGCCACATTTTTTATCTCTTTTCTTTATAGAAAAATCCTGCATAACGTTAGAGTGAAAGTAGGGTAAATATATATTTATGTGCTCTTCAGCTGTCAAGCAGCCTTTGTAATCACTGGGGAAGTTTAAAATAAAAACACTGAATAAAATGCTTATTTGCAGTTGTTTCATATGTTTACAACCAAATTATCTGAGATTGCAGAACAATTCTCCTTTCCTATTGGTTCATGTCCGCTCAATAGAGGGTCCACTGTTTTGCACGCCTTCCTCCACTTCTTCCTATCCAGAGCTTCTTCCGGTGTAACATTCATTTCATCTTTGATTTGGTCCATCCAGCACTTTTTGTAGTCTTTCCTTGTGGCCTGTTGCCGCCTGGGTCTAATCGTTGGGCTGTTTTCGAGAAAGAGTTCTCATTACAATGGACAACATGGCCGTACCATCAGAGCCCCGACTCTTGCATCTTGTCAGTGATCGGTGCCACTCTTCATCATTTCCTGAGATCTTCGTTCGTCACTTGGTCACCACTCGACCAAGTGACAAATGAAGATGTCGAGCTTAGGTGGCCCTGAGACCCAGGGGCCACCTCAGGGGCCACCTCAGCATCATATCCAAACATTTTATTTCATGCACTTTATCAATATGTTTTCTGGAATCCACTTTTTGTGCTTTATATGCCCATCATCCACCCCAACCTCCTCCTAGAAGCTGATAACTGCATTTCATTGAATTTCATTATTTGACAGTTAATAAAAGGTTGCTTCTACTGTAAATATAATGAAGCCCAGATTGCAGGCTTTATATAAAAAATTAATACAGCTATCATCAACCGTTGGCTAACACATGTCAAAGCTTCAGCATTTGTATTTTGGCTGCTGGGTTGTGTTTGTTTTTTGAGCCAGTAGTTACCATACTTGTATGCAGTGCTGCATTATCAGCTGCATTTATAAAGTGTACACGAGCAACACACACATGAAAAAAACAAATAAACAAAACGAGGACAGATCAATGGTGCCACTTTTATAGCCTACTCAACAAATTCAAGCATGAACAACCTATCTGGAACCACAGTATGCATAATAACCATAAACACTCAGTACACTTAGAATAATTTATTTTGGAAATTAAAGGTGAGATCATGCTTTTAAAATGACCTTTTTGTAGTCCCAAAGAGACATATTGTAGCCTATAAGGGGTAGCTGATGACCCAAGAGCACAGACTCATGCTCTCCAAAATCAGTGTCCTTATTTGTAATGCTGCTTTTTTTAAAAAAAAAAAAAAATTATAAATCATATGACTAAGTTTGGCTTATAGTAGTATGTCAGTAGAACTCAGCTTAGGGGGCACGGACCCCCGGAGCTAATCATTAATGCCAACGTTACACGTGCTACCTGGACTCATAATTCAGACGCCCTCTACAGAAAAGGGCAGAGCAGGCTGTACCTGCTGCGGAGACTCAGGTCGTTTGGAGTGAAGGGCCCACTCCTGACCTTCTATGACTCTGTGGTGGTCTCAGCCATTTTTTACGGTGTGGTCTACTGGGGCGGCAACATCTCCGCCGGGGACAGGAAGAGACTGAACAGGCTGATCCGAAGGGCCAGCTCTGTTCTAGGATGCCCTCTGGACCCAGTGGAGGTGGTGAGTGACAGGAGAATGGTGGCTAAGCTGTCATCACTGTTGGACAACATCTCCCACCCCATGCATGAGACTGTGACAGCACTGAGCAGCTCCTTCAGTGGCAGGCTGCGGCACCCACGGTGTGGGACGGAGAAATTTCGCAGGTCTTTCCTCCCCACTGCTGTCAGACTCCACAATAAAGACTTTAACTGATCAAACACACACATCCACAAATGTGCAATAACACTAAGTGCAATACTCTTTTCTGACATTGTTGTATTATACTCAGTTGTATATAGCATTTGTATTCTATTTTATTCTATTGTATATAGTATTTTATTTTATTCTATTCTATTGTGTAGAGTATCTTATTCTTATCCTATTCCAGTGTTTTTCTGATTTTTGCTATGTAACTTTGCACTGTCCACTTTCTACTGTAACAAAATAAATTTCTCATGTGTGGGACTAATAAAGGTTATCTTATCTTATCTTACTTGGTGCTCTGGAGCAGATTAATAAAACATAAAACAGGCTGTAACTCAAACCAAGCCATATTATTACTCTGATAACGCCATTAAAAATGGTTCACAAGGCACCAACACCACAAACACAGAGGTCCAAGAATATTAGAGTAAGTGAAGCCACCCAACAGACTTGGACACCTGTCAACTAGAGCAGCAAAGTCCCTAATGTTAAATTTTAGCACAATTCAAATGGCTAAGTTACACAGTTGTAATGAAGGGTGTAAACTATTCACAGAGGCCAAGACTTTTTTTATAGCAGTCTATAAATTTGGACATTTTAACATTGGAGTCAGAGGGACTCACTTTTGGAGCCATCCTCATGTGGCCACTGGACCAACTGTAGCTTGTGTTGGCTTAATTTTTCAGGCCTGCAAAACTCAGCACTCCACCATTTCATCCAAATATGCTCAACGTAAATGTCAAGGTTTTAAAATGTGGGGTACAAACCCAGCTGCATATCTTTTTTATAAGTGTTTAATGCAAAAATCATGGACTTGAAACATTCGCTTTAAATGGTAGATGTGTTTTTGTTCTTTTTTTAAAATAATAGATTTAGCATGGCCTTTCAAAGTGTGGTTGAACTCGTGAAAACCAGCTTTCTATTCTACTCCAGAGCCAACATTTCAGATTTAAGCCTGTAGGGAGCAACTAATATGAGTGATAAAGTCAGTGGATTTTTCTCTATAGGTGGGTTCATAGGAAATGTGCTACCTGAGATAACGAATCCTGCCTAATGTCTTATTAGTTAGCTCTAATTATACAGAGGTGTTACCATGTCAAAAAGAGAAATGTCAACAAAAAGCTCTGTGCAGCATCATTAACCTTGCAGACGGAGCGGGATGAAGATGAAAAGCAGAAACCTGAATTTAAAAGCTTTGTTAGCTGCAGCGTGTTTTCTCTATTTCACCTCTTTTCTGTTTTCTACGTATTGATCCCGAGTGCTCGTGCCCCCAGGAAACAAACAAGAGTGGTTATGGATCCCTTTGCTTATAGACCAGCTATTGATCAGGCATTGACTGTGGACTAACACGACTCCCATAGGAAGGCCTCAAGGGCTGAAAAAAACATTAAAAAGCCCTTTGAGTTTCATGCTCACTGGTTTGTGGCCATTTATGTTCTTTTTATTTCGATTTGACTGACTATGGAGAGAATACTGAAGCTGTCTTAAGTACCATTATTTTAGGGTTTTGAGTTACTGTAGTATTCAACAGTGAATAACTGAACCTTAGTCTGTTGAGTTGGAGGGAAACTGATTTAATAACTTCACCAAAAGCCACCATGCATGAGGTAAAGAAGGTAGAGAAGTTAAAGAAGTTAAAATACAAGAACCCCTTTGAAATCGCCCTCTGCAGGCTTGCTGCTCAGAGCAGAGTGTTTAATGTGTAAGCAAGTGGTTGTTAAGTAAGAGGAGGATTGTGTTTTGTTTTTAGGTTTCGAGTTTTTAAAAGCAAATATAGCTGTAATTTGTGAAGTGAGTCTAAGTGAGGTGAGCTCCTGCTTAATGAGCTCTACTGTCAGGTGGACAAGCTGAGATGGGGCACATCCAAGCCTGAAAATGTTGTGAAATGTTTTTTTTTTCTTCTGTGGTCTCATCTGGTGGATATGTCCCAACTCTATTAGCAACTACATCTATATAAACTCCAACTTAATTAAAAGCCAGTGCACACCAAAGTGGACACCCCCCTAACTTTAAGCTCTAAAGTAAATCCAAATGGATGAGTTATAAAAACAATAATACCCTGTGCAGTTCTAATGAAGGGTCAAATTATCTATATAGACCAAACTGGTGTTTGTAGCAGGCTGTAATCATGTTCCTTTCTGCTGTAGAGTTGGACATTTTAACATGAGACTCTATGGGGAGTGACTCACTTCTTAGAGTGAGCCTCAAGTGGCCACTAGTGGAACTGCAGCTTTTAATACTTGAGTGTAGGCTTTACCTTTCAGCCCTGACTGCTGCTGCTGCTCGCTTTATGGCTGCAAATATTTCACAATAGAGGCCCTACTGATAAAAAAGAGGGCTTCCAAACTCTTAAATGAAGTGTTGCATTCATATGAAGAGCTTGCAGTAACCTTAACAGGGCAAACAGCATGTCTTCTTCTGTGTTAATAAGTGAGGTTGTGTTTGACATCATCAAATCTTTATTAATGAAAGGATTGTGTTTATGAGGTGATCTGTGGCTCTGCTGCACTTCCTTGCTCTTCTCCTTTTCACTCTACCGCTGCTGTTAATAATGCATGAGTGTTGGTTGGCGAGGTGCTTGTGTTGTCTGTGAGCTGCTGCAGTGCAGCTGGTCAAGGGCTTTCTGCTGGAATCTGAATGTTGCCTCTTGAGAATTAAATATGTGTCTGCAGAGCAGTGAAACCTGCAGGAATTATAATGCAACACGTGAGGCAGAAGCTTTGCAGTGATCCTCTGCTCCTGCTTTGTTCTTCTTCGCCCCTTCATGTCCTCCAGTCTTTGACTTTTTCATCTCCCTATCCTTTCTATCTCTTCTAATTAACCATGAGGCCTCTGATCCGATCTTTTCCTGTCCTGTCTAGATTACAATCTCTTTAGAATCATTTAGAGAGGTTCTGAGGAAGAGTTTAGATTCAGATAACGGGAATAAACAGTCCTCCAAAGACCTCGCAGGGTGTGTGATCTCTGTCTTTCCAAGGGTTTTCATGCCCTTGGGTTGAATCTTTTGGGGGTATTCATCCAAAACACACACTTCCTCAAAGCTTTGTAGTTTTCAAAGCGGAGTGATTCATGCTTTTGGTGTTTTTTCCGACATCCTTTTCATGCATTCTATGTGTGTCTCATTCTGCCTTCCTGTTTGGGGTCTGTAGAGAGGGCGGGGTCAGTAGTGCAGAATAATAAACACTAAAAATCAGCCATAATGCTCATTTTCTTGAAGTCGAAGGCCTTTCAGAAGTGATAAAATACAACTATAAAGGAAATATGATTCTTAAAAAGTGTTATTCCTCTGAGAGGAAATTATGCATTTGTACCAAATAACATAATAAACTTCATATCCTGAGAACTGCAGTGTCTTAGTTAATATTATCAGGTTAAGAACTTATTTAAAATCAGTTTAAAACATCTGGATGAAAAATATGATCTTTCCTGCTAAATATAAACATTAATTTCACCCCATGAACACTGTTTTTCACACATAAAGCTACTTTTGGCTTATTCACTAGGGGTTGCCACCAGCGGTTGCCTTTCCTGACACAACTATAGTGGGATTTTTGTCATCTCCTGGACACGTGTAAGAAGCTGACTTGATCCAAAAAAAAGTGCTAAAGTCAATATTTTTAATGAACAAGCGATCAAAGGACAAAAATAAAAGTTTTTGAAGAGCAAACCCATAGATAATTATGACATTGTGTTTAAGTTTTACAGACAAAATATTTGTAGAAATTTACTGTAAAGCATGTTATTATTTATTGATTAAGATGATAAATTACAGTCATTTACTTCCACTCAGACTCATCAGTTTTCAAATCCTGGTTCATAGCAGAAAGCCAAAATACTCAGTTTATTAATAAATGGCTGGTAGTGGATGTCTTTTTATGGTATTCTTGATGCTGAGGGATGACTCAAATTTGTCTGCAGTGATTGGTGGTTTGCTGGACTATTTCTTCTTGGTTTGTCCCAAATGTAACAGATTCATCAAGAAGGACAGCGTTGTTCTGAATGCTCCCAAGAAGCCAAAAATGTAATTTTTCAAAGGCTTAAAGTTTAGTTTAAAGAGACAACTGGCTCTGGTGGGTTTACTTTAGCATCAGAGTTTCAGTTTTCTCAGCAATATATGTAATTAAGCTAAAGAAATAATGTTTACATTGTAACGTGTAAAATTTAGTCTAAATAATGCATCAAGTGTTGCATCTGCAGCTCTCCAAACTGCACCACTGCCTGTGATTTCTAGCTGCTCAGCAGAAACTTACAGACTGCACCTTGTTTTTTGAAAAAAAAAAATCAAGTACAACACATAACCCATAACTGACAACAGCTTTTACTGTTCTAGAATTAGTATTTTTCATTGGATAACTGAGAAATCCCATGCTGATGAGACTGTTATATAGATTTCTTACACAGAAGAGTAAATCACATCCTTTCTTGGCTTGTTTTCTGAGATTGTGTAATTTCTTTTATTTTTCTATCCTTCTTACTTCTCTGACCTCTTTCCTGCTCACTCCTTGCCCCTCTGTCTCTGTAGATGTACTTTTATCCCCTCACACTGATTTTCAGCCCTGCGTGTCATAAAATATCAAAAAGCTATCACTCCCCTCTCTCAGTCTTTCATCCTGATTTACTGCAGGTCTAGTAACTACACCTCCCTCTCCCTCGGTGTGGTAATTGAAAGCCTGCTGCGCCTCACATTTTCTCTCTGAGGAGTAAATCGCGAGGAGACGACTCATAATTCTTCTGCTAAATAAAGCTGCAAGGAGCGGTTGCTGTTTAGGTTTCTCATTGTGAAGCTGACGGCGAAAGCTTGCGTAATTTTCCTGAACATTCACCAGCTTTCTACATCAGATGATATAACCATGGCTGCTGCTGGTAAAATAAATGGACCGTGTGTAGGAACCTGGCTCGGAGACAAAAGGCTCTCGGCACTTTGTGTAATAAAATAACTCCTGCCTGGCAGCAGAGCACAGAACAGGAGATTATACCGTAACACCTAATGAATCATATAAAAGCAGCACTGGACATTGTTTTTAAGTGAAACTGTAGCTGACTAATGATCATGTTTGTCCAAACTGGATTCAACACAACACCAGGAGGTAATTAAAGTGACACCTGAGTTGTTTCACCATCGTGAATATTGAATATGAGGGGTTTTCAAAGTTTACACAAGCAGGAAAATCTTCTTTCAACCACAAAAATACAATACAAGAAAAAAACTCCAGTTTAAACACTGAGCCAAGCTGAACCTAAACAAAGGCAGCAAACACAAGTTTCCTTAAAATTTCCCCAAAATATACAAGCTTTCCAAAATTCATAAATAAGGCAAACTGTCGATTTTTGAGAAAATTAAAGGATTTTAAGTGTGTCTTATACCCCGAAAAATACGGTAATGGTTAATGTAGATTTGTTGGCTATTGTTGGCTCTATTTCAGATTCCTGTCTGTCCTAGAAACCATCGATTCATCTGAAACTGGACAGGTTTGATTTGATATTTCTGAAGGGTTCTTTCTCATCAGATGTCCTTTCATAAACCTCCTGAAACTGCAGTGGCTCCACACTCATTTGAATCTGTACAATTGTGTCACAGCGTCAGCTTCCTGCCAGCTTCACACTTAAATTGTAAACTTACTGAATGAAAGGGCCAACTTGCAGCTGATGAATCAAACAAAGATGAACCTCGTTTGCAGATGGCTGAGGATGGCGTGCTTACTCTGAAGCATTATTACTTCATTAAATGAAACGCCCTACAGTGAAAAACTTCTGACCCCCTGATCAAAAAAACATTAACTTGTGAGTGCAGAGCTCCTTCACAGTGGCAGTAAATGAAGCAGTTTTAATGGTTTAAAGTGGTGCTTTGTCCTTGTGTACTTGAATGTATCCCACTAATAATTATGGACTACAAGTTCAGCCGTTCTTCCCTAAATGCAGTAAAATGAAAACCAGTGATGCAGCGTGCTCGGTTGAGGGTCATTAAAAATGCTTAATTATCTTTTATTACCAAATAAAATTTTTCAAAGGCCAGAATCACCAGAAATGTGAAAATATTGATGGAGATATAAATGTTTGTTTTTCTATAAACCAACCTTATTACATTTTGGCATAATAGCCTGCCATCAATCCAGCCCTTTATCCATCTACAGTTCAAGATGGCGTTTGAGTGTTTTGGCAGCCGTTCAGATAGATGAGCCGACTCTGGCTGCCAACCTTTACTCTCCCTGATTGCCCAATTCCCTTCCAAACAAGATTTATGTCAGCTGGAGGAAAGGCTATCTTCTCTCTCTGCTGGCAAGGTGCCACAACCTCTGACCTTTGACCTCTTCGCTGTCGTTCCTGTTATGGCAGTGTTGTAATTAGGCTTATTTTTCTGTGGCATCAGTTGCAGTGAGTCAGCAAAAAAAAAGAGAGGGTAATTGTAAGGTGGAAGGGGTGAGGGGGAAATCAAGGACAAAGAAAGGAGGAGGCGAAGAGAGAGAATAAAGCAGATGAAGTAGGAGTCGTAAAAGGCTAAGGAGAGAAAATGATAACGAGCAACTGTGGAGGTGGAGAGATGTAGAACAGATGGGGTTTGTTAATGCCTCAGTGGTCTAAAAGGTGGTTAGCTTCTACTGTCTGTGTTTCTGTTTGTGTGTGGGAGGGTTGTGGGTGTGAAATGACTTTCTCTAGAAGCACCCAGTGGGTCCATTTTGAGTTTTTATGTGTTTAAAGCCAAAAAAGTAACTTTTTCTGTGACTTGTGAGGGAAGAAAATCCAAATCCACTAATCCTCAAAGGGTAAATAAGAGATAGACACAACTACCATGATGGCACCTTTTCTAACTTTTTTGGAGTCTGAATTTTGAAGCTTTAACATTAGCATTTTGGTCACTGCCATTTTGACTTTTTTGAAGTCAAAAATGAACATATTTACATGAGAAGGTAGAGTCCTACGTTGTCAGCTACTGCTAGCAAACATGGCTAGCAAGCTGTATCCGTACAGTAATTTTAATATAACTCACCAAAACTACAGCTGGAGGATTTGTTGGATGGTATTTTAGTACAAATGCCCGCAAAAAAATGCTTCAAATAATATCATGGAAAATAGTCATAAAGAGTGGGTGCACCAACAACATAAACAAGAAGACCTTTAAAAAAGAAAAATCACCTAGTGGGGAAAATATATCCATAATGACCAAACCATTATTTACATCTATGGAGATTGGAAGGGAAAGGACTCTGAAGAAGATTCTCGGATGATAAGTCCAGTCAAGTTGCTTTTCTTTCCAAGCTCTTTAGATTACCAAGACCTGGATGAGTGAAAACCTACACAGATATTGTTTGCACCATTAACATGTTTAGTTTTGCTTTGAAGTTGGCCGTGAACCTCCATGGTGATTGACTTACTTTTGAAGCCAGCCTCAAGTGGCCATTATGTGAACTGCAGTTGACACTTTCCAATACCCCTCACGAGTCTCAGTTGACACTTTCAGCAATTGTTTCATTTTTCAGCTCCAGAGCCCTGAAGGCTACTCTTGCATTTAAGCAGTAACTAACAGGGCTGAAAACTAAAAAACATTAAATCTGCTCATTTCTAGCTCCATATTTTTCTTGGACTCTATCAGAGCAGCTTTTCGAAATTCAGAGTTTAAAATTAATTCTTATTTATCATATCAGTGGGCCTTCGTGCAGCGTTAAAGTTCAGCAGTTTAGTTCCTGCTTCTTAAGGACAACTTCCTATGCTCCTTGTAAATTTACAGTTTGATGAGCAGGAATGTCTGAGATCAGGTATATCCTCTTCCTACCTACTACCTACCCTACTACCCATGAGTAGTAAAGGCCTGTCCTAAACCAACTCTTTGTGAAGGTTCATTTATTGTTATAGTGCGTTCATAGTGTACAAGTTTACACATTAGCCTAAAAAGATGCACAACTTAAAATTTTAACTTATAAAAAGCTCATTGGAGGAAACAAGCTACCCCAGTGGAGACTGCTTGTAAATAAGAGAGCAGCTTTATTAAACCTCATTATATGAAACTTAGCTCAGTAGACTTGTCTACCAATCAGACGATCAGTGGTTCAATCCCAGGTCTCCTTAGGTAAGAGCCCCTAGAAGTCCCCTGTATGGATTCATCAGAGTGCGAGTCTGTGTGTGATATATAGAAAGTGCTTAAATGTTAGAATAAAGAGGGTGTGGCCTGTAATCAAAGCATTATGAGTGCTCAGAGTAGAAAGCAATACACGAGTAACAGCCCACTCAATTTACCATAAACACTCATGTTTATGCAATGGGAAATAAGCAAAAGCAGAATCAGTGCTCTTTAAGGCGTGTGTTTTTGTTTTTGAAAATCTGACACCTAGGAGGCATAAAGCTGCTCATGTGTTCATGATCATCGGTGGATGCTTTTTGTGGCCTGACAAAGACTGAATGGCACAGAAATGTTGTTAGTGTAAATCAGATTGTGTTTGGTCGTTGATGTGTGCTGTAATCTGTCATGTTTACGCTGTGCTCGAGGGTAAACGTGTTGTCATCACTTTATTAGGGTTTTGTTTTAGTATCTGTTGTCTGCATGAAGGCAGCTTTGACTCAAAAATAGACTAATGTCATGTTTGTAAAATTAGATGTGACAGCCTGGAGTCGGTGAAGGAGTGATCATTTGATTAGCGCCTGTTGCTCCGGTGTTCCTGGTAGAGTAAATCAGCTCATCAGTTATATGTAATTATGGTGTTTAGCAAATCTCTCTTCTATCTGTGCTGTGATAAACTCTTTGCATTATCAAGTACAAATATAAACAAATATAAACTGTATCTAAACAAAATCATGCTGTTATTGAGAAGTACACTGTGCTGTTTTCCACAGTACGTGGAGGTATTTTAAAGTAAAACTGTCTGTTTGTGGAAGTGGCCGCTCCTCAACAACTGCAGCTGCACTCTGTTATTAACATGCTGTAATGAAGGAGTGTAGGACTGTAGGAAGGTGCTTTAAATGTGTGCTGTCAGATCAAAGAAACACCCCCCAAAAAATGATTTTTCTAGTGCCAGTAGCAGTTGTAGGTGTAGGTTGTTTTCTGTGTTTAAAAACAGCCTAATCGTCTGGTGATGAAGTTTAATTGGTGTGTTTACTGCTGTGGAAATTATAGTGAGATGCCTTGTGAATTGCAGAGGCACCCACACACAAAGGTATAATTCTTTTATAATAGATTTTGACAAAAGCCACATTTATTTATGTTTTTCTTTTCTTTTATATGCTTGGCCTTTCTGGGTTAAAGGAAAATGTAGTGATTTGGTATTTGCTTCATATAAAAGTCTGACAAAGGGTCGGTCAGTTCTGTGCTCAGTATCCCACAGGGGTTGGTAACAGCAGCGGTCACAGACCTGAGTCATTTGGTACCGGGCCGCGAGAGCTGAGGCTTGGGTGTGAAATTTATGGTTTTCAGGGTTTTTATCAATTTTTGCGTTATTTTTTTTAGTTGTTTTTATCGTTAACTCAGTTTCCCTGGGTCTTTACCCGTGTGTTATGGATAAATCTTCTTTCTTTTTTTCTTACCGGTACTGGTTTTATTTTGTTGTATTTATCTGCGACACCTTAAAGGCCGGTCCCTGAAAATATTGTCCGACATAAACCGGTCCGTGGCACAAAAAAAGGTTGGGGACTGCTGGGTAACAGGAGAGCTAGCATTGCATGCATGGATGGCAAAAGCTAACAGTGTCAACAGGTTGGAGGTACCCTAATCCCTAGAATCATGTGATTTTGGGCTTTCGAAGGATGTTCACTGAAGTTAGGCCCTGAGCTGGCAACACTGTTGCCTCACAGCAGGATTGTTCAAGGCTGTAAGCTAGCTGGGGTGTTTGCATGTTTCCCCTGTGCCTGTGTGGGTTCCCTCCTCCAGTTTCCTCACACAGTCCATACACCTGCATGTTAGGTTACCTAGTGATTCTTTATTGGCCAAAGGTTAGGTAGAATGGTGACCTGTCCACCTTTTGTCCAGTAGCAGCTGAGTCTGACCTAGAGCTCCTGCGACCCTGGAGTGGATAAGCTGTGGTGAATGAATTGAAGTTTCTCAGAGTGTTGAAGACTTTAAGTTTTCACATTTTGCAAAGCCATCCAATGGGACAGCCAGTCATCGAGCTGCAAGTTTAAAGGCCTGAAGTTTAGCCTAATGTTACCTTACTAGCCTCTTCCTCAGGGTGAGGGATACAGCTTATTAAATTAACAGTGGTGTCATATCAGTAACCAGTATCAGTAGATTCCTAAAGCCCTGTATTGAAATACGAAAAGGGTTAAAAACATTATGGAGGTACAGTTAGACCTCGAGAGTGCCGGAAATGTGAATTTTCCCCCAAAACAAACTTACATCTTTTGCTAACATGTTGTGAAACTCTGTGAAGAAAACCTGACTTTGGTAGCACCTTTCTAGATGATGTACAGCTTGCAGTGTTTCCACTCTGAAAGATGAAAAATAAACATTAGCGAGCTGTAAAAGCAGGTCTTCACATATAGAATGGAGGGACAGTAAGAGGGAAATATTAGAAGAAAGTAACACTGCTGAGAGAGACGCAGTTACGTAACAGCGTGTCAGTGCGGCGCTCCGCAGCCGCCTCATAGACGACAGGAGGGCTGCCGATGGTTCTCAGAATTATGAAAGGATGCAGTCAGCTCCCTGTCTCCATGGTAACTGCATCTTCCTCCTCATCTGTCTGCCCTGCTCACTTTCTTTCCCCGCTATTGTTTTTCATTATTTTTACATTTTCATCATTTATATTTTTTCATTATTATGTCTCCTCGCTCTCTCTGCCTGTCTAAGAGACACACTCAGCCTTGTGTCATAACAAGCACACACAGGTGCTCAGGTGCACAAGCCATTACATAAACACACACATATTTATCTTTATGCTTGCATGGCTTGTTGCTTTGATGAAGAAGACGTGTGACATCTGCTGTACCAGACACATTTTTAGCTGCTCATTCCACGAATTGCATGTTTTCATAATTCGCTGCCATGTGTGCAGAAATTGAGAAATAAGTCTTACCAGAAAAATCCACTTTAATTTTTACCTTTGGCATGACTACATATTTTACTGTTGCTGCTAAAGTGGAGTTACTTTTGACTACTGCATATCCAGTTGATTGGCTCCTATCCAAGTGATCATTTTTAGAGGTTATGAAATTCAATCAGTCAATCATTCAATCAACCAAATGTTTATTTCGAACATATAAGCAACAGGTCTTAGTAACCATAAAACCAAACCAAAAATAAACATTAATCACTAAAACCCACTAAAACCCAAAACAAATCATAATGATTTCCTGTTGGAAAAGGAGTCAGAAGAAACAAATGCTTATTAATTCTTACCTCCCGATCTTCACTGTGGGTTGCAGTGGGTAGGGATATCTGGGTTCTGTCACATCTATGTGTTGGTCTTTAGGCTCTAATTTCGGTGGTTGATGGATGTAGGAGTTTCCTCACTGAGTGAACCACTATACTGCCAGTTTGTTTTTGTTGTTGTTTTTTCCTTCTTCTCTTGCCCTCCTCGAGTGTTTTGTTTCTGGATGTCTTTTGCCTTTTTAGGTAGAAGAGATGGTAGATGGTTGTTGGGGCTGCTGGAGCAGGGCCAGAGCATGCACATATATATATATATATATAACAATGAAATGACATTATTCTGTTTTATAAAAAAAAAAAAAATCCAAATTGCAGACTGTTAATGTTTACAATATGTGTATTTAATTAGTTTTAACTTTATTTGAAGTAACTTTATTTTAAAGATGCTTTACTTTAATCATACAGCACATTTTGGTTGAATCATGTATGAAACTTAAGAGAAATGTTTGGCAACTGTTTCCGATGAACATTTTAACAGTTTCTCATAGTACTGCAATAGTGGCAACAGCAGTTTAAATATTCATTTTCACCCGTCACGCATGAGTATACATAAGTGCAGCTGTCTGCTGTTGTTGCCGTATGTTGTTTTTATGCATTTGTTTACTGGTATCTACTGCATAGATAAGTGGAAAGGTGCATATGAGTTCACTAAGCTGTGGGTGTCTGATATGAGTCACGATTGTGGAAAATCCCTCTCTCCTCCTTCCCTGCAACCTGAGGCGATTAGCAAGCAAGCAGTGTCACTCTGCAGCAACTCCCTCTCCTACAGTCACAAGCAGAGCAGAACAAAGATCTATATATAAGGAAGGCAATATCTATAACTCACTGAGTGTCGCTGTGATTGCAGTCGGATGGAGGTCACAGCATTTATGATGAGTCTGCTGTCTTTGCTGTGCAGACTTCATTCGCTCCACTATGTCTTTGTTATTACAGACACGGCTGTAGTTGTGTAACGTAAAAGTCCTGTTTTTTTTGTTCAGTCTGAACACTAAAAGAAGAGATTTTTAAAGGAAATAATTACATTTTGGTAAAGTGAACAAAAACTAGTACTACTTGTTCTGAAAGAGATGAATTACTTGAGGCTACTTTGTGTCATTTGTTGGTCGTCTGTGGACTCTGTGTGATTAATTTAGCTTGTCTTTGGCACCATTTCAGTAATTAAGTGTGTCTTTGTGTTTGTTTTGTCTCTTAAGTGTTTAATTTCCTTACTTCACAGGGGTGTCTGATATATGGTATTTCCCTTTCCTTGTTACTCATTTGTTTTTTCTTCTGTGTCTCTTCAGGGTTGTTCTGCTTGTGTTGGGGATTATTTTGGTAATTTCAGTCGTCTTTGTGGCCATTTAGTGGTTACTTTTGATCCCTTTTAATTGTTTTGTGTTGTTTAGCTTGTCTTTGGATGGTTGGTTTCTGGTTGTTTTGTGTCTCTTGTCTCTGGTTTTGTGTCTCTTGTCTCTGATTACACACACACACACACACACACACACACACACACACACACACACACACACACCCAACCCCCCTTTTGTGTCTCTTTGTGGCTGTTTACCTTCTTGTTTGGTTTATTTCTGTAATTTTGTGTGTCTTTGTGGTCACTTTGTGGCTGTTTTGGGTCTCTGTAAGCTTTTGTCTTTTTGTGGCCCTTTTGTGTCTCTTTGAAGTTCTTTTTTGTCTCTTTATGATTGTTTCTTTATAATTTTGGTGTCATTTAGATTACTAAGTGCGTTTTTCTCGCTCATTTTTTGGGTCTCTTTGTAGTTAATTTCAGCTATTATCCCTGCTTTTTGGGTTTAAAAACCTTTTTTGTGTGTCTTTGTGGCCCTTTTGTGTAGCTTTAAGGTCATTCTGTAGGTGTTTATCGTTATGTTAGATTGGGGCTATTTGGTAATTTGGGGTCTCTTTGGTGAGTTTGTGGTGATTTGGGTTCTCTTTGTTATCATTTTACACTGTTTAACTGAGCTCTGTGATCTTCGAAATGAGAACCATACTGAAGTGACTTCATAGAGAAGCCAGGAGGCTTTTTGGTGTTCAGACTCAACAACTGTGATGGTGGGATTGTAAGTGAATCCATTATCATCCATCACGTTCGTGTAGAGTCACACTCATTATTGAGCAATCTTCTGTTGTCTAAACTCATATTTTCACACTTTTAAGTGTCCACATTTTTCATAATATCCACACCAAAACTGCAGTAACAAAAGAAAAAGTTCAAGCAAAAAATGTGATTTATTCTCAGAACAAGTGATTACAAGTTTTAACCTTTTATTATTTTACTGAATAATGTAATCTAATCAGCTGAATATTCCAAGCTGGAGTTCCTTTGGTCTCTGACAAGGCTCTTAAAAAGAAAAGAATTCAGCTGCAATAAAGCAGTAATAGTGAGAAAGCTGCAGGTTTCAAAACAATTGTAAAAATATCTGAATTGCTTTTTTGTGGTGCGCTGCAGCTGACTTACAGGAAATATCTGTGTCTGTCGCGGGAAAGAAAAATCACATTATTATGTTTTCTTAGTACATTCATCAGTTAATAAGCCTTAATAAAATAAATTCTGGAGCTGGAGGTTCAGTGTTACGGTTCATTGAAACATCTAATGAGTGTGAACATAATACCCGGTGAACCCAGATTCAGACTGCCTGCTGTCTATGAACTCAGTGGTGCCGCTGGCTTGAACGTGTTTCTGAGAAAAATATTGAAGCATTGCAGTGAAAGCAGAAAGCCGGCTCGTCAGTTGAGAGATGCTTGGCCCTCTGAAAGAGGTTGTATTTATTAAGATGAAGAGACTATTTCAAACTGCTCAATTTCTGCCTGCAGAGGCCAAGGATGCAGATGAAAATAAACCCTTATTGACTCACTCTGAAACACTGTATTCTAATGGCATTAAAATAGAAGACAAAAAAATCGAGGAATATAAGGTTGAGTGAAAGCTATTGTCACTCCACACCGACTTTCCTTCTCGTCTCTTTTTTCCTGCATAAATTATTTTGTACAACACTTCCTTTTTTTCTGCCTTTGCTCTTGTCACACAGCGAGACTTTCTCTTCATTACCACTTTAAACACAATTTGGTGTTTCTTCCTCCGAGGGTGGGTTTGAGTAATTAAAGCTACTCAAATATGAAATTATTAACCATCTTTCTTCCCCTTTCTGTCTCTTTCCTCTAATTTCTTATTACAGAAAGTCAGCGAGAAAGTTGGAGGTGCGGAAGGAACCAAGCTAGATGATGACTTTAAAGAAATGGAGAAGGTAATTATCTGTTTGATACCAAATTTAATCTTAGCTTAGTGTTATGAGTAAAAGCAGAGAGAAACCGGATCTCTCTCACTCCCTGCTGGTAGAGTCTAGCTAATTTAGAAGTTATACTTGTTGATATAATCACTAAAATAACAGTTTTCTGAGAGAAGGTTTGGTGCCAGAATACTTCTTGGATCTAATCCACGAAGTAAGTGGCCACAGCAGAGAGATGGACTAGCAAACTTTAAATTATGCTTATGTTTTGTTTTTTTTTGTTTTTTTAAATTAAACAACACATAAGTACAGGTAAAGTTTGGTGCTCTAACTACAGCCTAACTGGCTGGTATCTGTTGCTTCACCTTGACCACATATGAGTCTTACTAACTTGTAAACCTGTATTACACCAGCAGATTTTTTTTAATGTATATCTAGATATATCTAGAAAATATTGCAAAGCTGTATTTATTGTAGTATATAGAGCAACTTTATTACTTGAGTAATAACTGATGAGCTGTTGGCCTTAATCAGGGTCATTAACAGAAACAGAGAGCGTTCACCTTCAAAGTGAAAGTGTACTTTTTAAAATGCGTTGGTTTCGACATTAAGGTAAAGCTTCTCATGTGAAGGTGAACGTTCTGCATTTCGAGTTTGTAGGAGACAATGGATCAAAGAAAAGGAGGCATCTCTCCAAAGTACTGGCAACTGTGGCACTCTGCTCTTGACCACAAGGAGGGTTTTGGTGCAGCACCCCCTTTGCAACTGATTTTGCTCCACTAATCATTCTTCAGCTGGTTTGGAAAAACACTTTTTTTTTTTTTCCCTAGTAATATATGGTTGGTCACATGTTGTTGTATTGATTTATTTTTTCTGCTTTATAAAATATCCTACCAAACATGTTGTTAACAATATGTTTCATAATTACCTTAATGAAGGCCACAAGCCTAAATACACAGGAAGAACAACAGAGTTATACTGGATACTGCAAAAGTTTCTGGAGCTTCTCTATGCACTTTGGGAGTAGTTGAAGTTGTTCCTGGACTTTCTACTCTGTTTATATGAGTGAGTATCAGTTGACATGCTGATAATCTGGTGTTTCCCCTGCAGAAGGTGGACGTCACCAGCAGAGCAGTGTTGGACATCATGACCAAAACAACAGAGTACCTTCAGCCTAACCCAGGTATGAAATATGCAAAGGTTGCAGCATATTAAAAAAATAAATAAAATTCAAAACTAATATATTGTAATTAAAGTGTGACTCCTGATGTCATTTCTGCCTTTTAAAGCATCAAGAGCCAAGCTGAGTATGATCAACACCATGTCAAAGATCCGTGGGCAGGAAAAAGGACCTGGTTATCCACAGGCTGAGACCGTCCTAGGAGACGCCATGTTGAAGTTTGGACGGGAGTTAGGAGAGGAGTCCAGCTTCGGTAAATGGGAATGTATACTTGTTAAATGGCTGCATATCTGCACAATTGAAAGTATACAAAGTTAGCCATTTTTATTGCATTGTCTATTCACGATTAGATAATGGAGAAAAATAGGTCATAAGCAAGTAGCAACCTTGCGGGGCTCAGAAATTCTCTTTTTTATCCTTCCTATTTTTCCTAATTTGCCCCATACTTCCTCTCACTTTCTTTCCAGGCTTGGCCCTCATGGATGCTGGTGAGGCGATGAAGGAACTCGGGGAGGTGAAAGATGCTCTTGACATGGAGGTCAAACAGAACTTCATTGATCCACTGCAGAATCTTCATGATAAAGACCTCAAAGAGATACAGGTCAGTAAAGACAAATCCATAATATTAGATATCCGGGAAATTGAATTTATAATGGTGGCATGTTGTTGAATTCTTCTTCAACATGAATCTTAAATTGTCTTCATAGTGGTTTATCTCACATGTTCCTTTCTCATCTATTCCAGCATCATTTGAAGAAGATGGAGGGCCGACGTCTGGACTTCGACTACAAGAAGAAGCGTCAGGGGAAAGTCCAGGATGACGAAATCAAACAGGCACTGGAGAAGTTTGATGAGAGCAAAGAGATCGCAGAGCAGAGCATGTTTAACCTACTGGAGAGCGACGTAAGGATAATCTAATATATGTATTGCAATTCCAATTCCACCATAACTTATTATTAGTTGAAGGTAAATATGTTCCTTAGCTCTACAGATAGATGAAAGCGTTAAATAATCTCAGATCATTATTATCAAAACAGAGTTTTGAAGAGCAATCAGGAAAAGACAAACTAATCATATTGTGCCCTCAGCAAATTCAGAGAAGATTTTATACCACAGCCACAAAAACAAGTTGAATGTTATTTTTTTAATAAAGGGAAAATAAAATATTAAGGTCTATTCTTGTTACTGACATGTTCCAAGTGAAAAATTCGATGCTATATACAAACATGGAAAAGACAAGCAATCTTGTGCCTTCCTGTGCCAAGCCAGTCCCAGCACAGCATGGGTATGGAGCACGCTTTGGAAGAAAAAAACCAACAAAAAAACATGTGTATGTGTGTGTTGCAGATAGAGCAGGTGAGCCAGCTCTCAGCATTGGTCCAAGCTCAGTTGGAATACCACAGCCGTGCCTCTGAAATCCTCCAACAGCTCTCCAGGAAAATGGAGGACAGGTATCGATCCAGCCTCCTACTCAGGATAGAAATAAAGATATAAAAATAGATTGTGTGGTTAGATAGAACTTAACTGTCTGGCTTCCTTCCAGGATAAAAGAAGTGTCCAGTAAACCGAGGAAGGAGTACACTCCAAAACCCAGAATGACACTGGAGCTGCTGCCCCCCAGCGAAAGCCACAATGGAGGGATACACTCTGCCAAATCCCCAGGAAGATCACCAGGTAGAGAGAGGATGTCAATCTAAGAAAGAAAAAACCTTTTTTTTTCTTCTTTGATCTGCATTTAGATGACTGCCAGAATCCAGCTTAATGGTATCTGTCAAATAATGTCCAATAGAGATGAGGTATCTGCAGTAAAACAGTTTTATCTGATGTAGTTTCTTGGCAACTCAGGATCTGGGATGCCTCATGTAGTCCGAGGAAAAAGACGAGCATGTCTACCAGATAGAAGAAGCCGCGGGAGTTCCCATCAGACTTAGAACGCCACTGGAAAGTGGTGGGAACATCGCTCAGTTATTGTAATGGGTTGGCCTACTAACTGCAGGGTTGGCAGATCAATTCCTAGCCCTTCCTGTCCATGTTGCAAAGTGCAAGGCACTGAACCCCAACATACGATACATCCTGTAAAAGCAGTAGTTACCAAAGACTCTACATAAAAGCCTTGAGAAGTGAAACCATTGCAGCAGTGCATTAACCCTATTTTAAGCAATCGGCAGGGAATAACTCCCCTGGTTAAAAGAAGTCCGATTGTATTTAAGCGTATAAGAAAATTACCCCAGTTCCCAATTGCTTGATGTTTTTAGTCTTAGTGGCTACTTTAAAGTCATTTTTAAGAGAGTGCAGTGTTCATTGCTTAATATATATTCCCGATCTAGGTCATAATTGATTGTCAAAAATGATTTCGGAAAGGCCTAACAACAGACTTATGTGGCCACACTCCCACTGGTTTTTGAAGTCCTGTTGTGAAGCCTCTGGGTGAATTCATAATTGTGGGGCAAATCTGACTGATTGGCATTGCAAACTTGTGATTGATAAGTCATTATCTATCTGTCTATCTGTATGTCTAATTTTCAGTCAGACTCTACGTTCAACACCTTAATTGGAAAAACACAGGAAAGATTTCAGAAATGCTTATCTCAAGGTTTCACAATGAAACTTCACCGTCAAACAAAGGGCATCACAGTGGCTCATTGCTCTATCTGCCAGCCAGCATCCTGGGCCCCCCCAAAAATAAATTAAAACATGTCAGAAAGGAGACACAAACCAAGCCTCAGGGGTCGCAAGCTAGTGTACTCCCAGTGCTCGGCATCTGGTGTAAACTGTGTTCCAAATTAGCATGCACATCCATCCACTGTGGCAACCCCTTGGGAAATTATTTAGCAGCTGAAAGTTCCTTTCTACGTTCCAGAGTAGTGTTAGAGTCTGTTAAACTTGTTTCATATTTGAGACTTTAGTTGGGAAACAAAATAACATTGTATAGACTTGCATTATTTTATTTTTAAGTTTAATTATGAAATATACAAAGTTATTTAAAAGACTCCTGACTTTCTCTGGATTTAAGTTATGCTTGGCTATGCATAATATTTTTTTATATTTATTTTACAGAGTATAACAGGATATCAAAGCTAGTGAGTTAGAATGGTTTTCAGTTAACAGGTGAGCCTTGTCAAACCATTATGTTGATATCCAGCAAATTAACCCTGTTCAATCCACAGCAATAAATTCATAAGTAAAACAAAACATTATGCCATTACTTGACCACCTAGGCCCAGTATGTGACGGTGTCTTTAAGCTACGCCAAAACAAACCAAACTAAACCAAAAATGCCTCATAGAGAGTGAAACTGACACGGTATGTTTTGCTTCTGTCCACTCACAGCCCCTATGGACCAGCCATGTTGTCGAGCGCTCTATGACTTTGAACCAGAGAACGAAGGCGAGCTGGGCTTCAAAGAGGGGGATGTCATCACCCTGACCAATCAGATCGATGACAACTGGTACGAGGGTATGATCAACGGCCAGTCGGGCTTCTTCCCCATCAATTATGTGGATATCCTGGTGCCGCTCCCTCATTAGGTCCTGTTACCAACCTTCCCCTCCCCCTCGACCAATCCAGACACCCAGAAAACAGCCTGTATTTGCATAAACAACAAACCACGCCCTCCTTCAACTTCTTCTTCTTCTGTGCTTGTGTGCGATTCTGCTTTCACAAAATGGACTGAAACGAGAGAGGAGCCCGAGATGGGATGCATAAGATGAGGCAGTAGAACAGCGATTAGAGTAGAAGAAGAAAGGGAGAGGAGGATTATAGCGTGAGAGATGCATAAGCAAGGGACTGAAAGAGATGAAAAGACAAAGCAATGATGTTCTTTTATAGCGCAGTGCTCGGCCGGGCAGCACAGAATACCAGTGAGGCTACAGAGACTAAAGCACGGTGTATAAGTACGTGCATGTATGTGTCTGTATGTGCGTTTTGACCTGTTCTTACTGTATTATGATCAAGCCAGCACAAATTCCTGCTTGTCGGTTTAGCTGCCTGACAGCTTTTTTGTGAGACTGTCTTCTTTCTTCTTTTCTTGCTGTATTTCTCTAAAAGTAACTGTTCTTTCTACCTTAACTTGCCTTCTTGTGCTCTTTTTCATACCTAGATTTTTCAGCAACTGTCACAGTTTTACCAGCTGTCTATCTTTGTTACTTTCACTTGTCTTGTTATTTTCTTTCACTGGGTAGCACTACCTTTTAGCAAGGCTCCATACTCCAGATTGTAGACCATCAAAATAACAACCCAGAGCCACAGATCCTTAGAGCTTACAATTTAGGTATATTTCAACCTGTTTCTAGCTCTTTTTGTAACACCCTCTGCCTTTGCCGACACTGCATAGCATTTAAATTCAGTGGCTGAATGCATGATCCAGCCCCAAAAAAAAAAAGATTCACAATGTTGAAATAAGCTTGGTCTTGCTAAAATGGAAAAGAGAACATTTATCCACTCGTTTCGAAACCCATTTATCTTGTAAAATGGGACTTTTAGGAGGGTTTTGAGGCTTGAGGATCAAGAAACTCATTCAACACATCACTAAGCAGGAGTTCAAGTGATGAAAAGGAGAAACTTGGGTTACTCTTTTTACCCAGCAGCACTGATTTGCCATCACAGCCACAGATTAATTTTATTGAACAGAACCTTTCACTTTTTTTTTTACTTGATGCATATTTGAACATTCCAGTATTCATAGTGAGAAAGAAGTTTGCTTGTTTTTTCCTTTCTGTATACTGTGGTTTCCTTGTACTCCGTGGAGTAGGTCCTTGCTTATTTGTCTAACTATGTGGCTTTTGCATGCATGAGTATGTGTGGCTAGATATCTAAAATCGCTGTTTTTCTTTTTTTTAAGCCTTCTTTAGATTTTCAATAACTGAGGCTCAGAACCATAATTAATTAAGTTTGGGAGTTGATACTCCCTTGCCAAAAGGCACATCAGTAGGACATGTAGTAGCTGATGAACAGTTACAACTAGTGCTGTCAGCGCTAATCTCGTTAAAATGGCGTTAACGTCATTTTAACGAGATTAATGCTGACGGCACTAGTTACAACCATTAATATCTACCCAACAATCTATCGGAGAAGTGTCAGTGAAGTCTACGCTTTAATCTTTAGAGTGCAGTTAGGGGCCCGACTATTTTACATGATCCTAGTTCCCACTAAACAAAGTTTCTGAAATTCCTTGGTGAATATTTCAGAATCTTTCCAACTTTATAGTTATTTAGCAATGGGAAATTTCTAGTATTTCGCTCTCAAACACTAAAAGTCTCTAATACTAGTAAGCTTTATATTGAAACAGTAAAGCAAGATCAAAACATTTTGCTGTCATGAAACCTGCTGTAATGCTAATGCTAAATTCCAGATTCATATTGTTTCTGTCAAAATCCCGATAGCTCAAATATAGCTTACCAGGGAGAACATCCTATATTTTTCCCTGGTCATGATACCAGATACCTGTGGTTAATGGCAGCTGACTGGGCCTACAAAGGTCAGTGCAGCTCAGATGTGCCATATTCACAATAGAAGTCATGCGCTAAACAATGTGCATCGAACAATATCTATAGTGTGAAGTTGCACACAATGGAATTAATTCATAGCAATGTGGCAACCAGAGGCCATAGGAAGTCCGTGACATTCGGTGACTTCAAGCAACTATGGCCAGAGTAACCACTGGCAATGGGAAGTAGATGGGATCCGAGATAAACTTTTTCGTCTTGCAGGTGAGCAACTGAAGTAAATAACAATGAAGAGTGAAGTCTATTGAGTTTGGAAAGAAAAGCTTCCGGACTTTCATCCAAGAAGCTTCTTCAATTCTAAGAACTGAAGAAGCTTCTCAGATGATAGGTGAAACATCTTCGAGAAACTTAAAGAAATCCAGACGCTTTTCTTAACAAGCTCCTTAGACTATGATGACCTGGATGACTGAGAACCCACAGACAATGAAGAGTGAATAATACCTGTATTGTCATATGACCTGATAGTGAATAACAATAGAAGGTCACCTAGGCAACCAGTGGCCAGAATACTCACAAGCAACCAACTGTCAGCTTCAAAGTAATGTGTGACAACCAACATCGCTTCTAGTGCGTATGCTTCTAAAGGCATCCAACTTTTTTTTAGCTTGCACTAAAGTTTTAGAATCTTCTTTGCCTTCTTGTCCCTAGAATGATACATTTGGTCATATTGGAATGTTGTTAATGTCCCCAAACATCTCACTTAATTCAAGATTTACTCATTTATTTATTTTAACCCTACGATCTTGACATTTTTTGCTTCTGGACCTGTTGTCATAATCTCAGGCATAATTATACCATTCTTCAACCAAATGCTTCGGATATCTCATTCTAGTTTTCTCTTAAACAGTTGTTGGAATAGTTAAATGTTAGTAAGAACTCTGTGTTGGTGGTAGTTCCCTGCCGCAAACACGATGTGTAGCATCTAGCAGGATGGCTACAATGCCAAAATGCGTCTCACTATTCTCAGTTTCTGGACAGATCAGCAGTATTGTTAAAAGCAGTGTAAAGAAGTCCACTTTGACAATGACCATATGAAAAACATTGATATTATTTACTGTTAAAGGTTCTCTGATAAAGCAACTGATTTATCTCTGATAGGTTAGTTTTAGGTTATATAGATAGTGACAAAACTACGTTTGAAGGGAAGTGGAACCAGGTGTTAGCAGGAAAATATCATGTTTGAGGATGTAACTTTAGTGGTTTTGTATACAAATGTATAACCTTTAAAGATCTGGACTCTTTTTAACAATTAAAGAGATGACTCAGTTTAAATAATTGAAACATTCTAGCAATATTAAGAGCTCTCTTCGAAATAGAGGACAAGACTACAAACCTATAATTATATGTGTTACTTGTTGAAATAGGCATCTAAGTATAGTTCTGGGTTTATGTCAAATCAACGGATAAAGGAAAAAAATAACACCCGGGTCATCTCTGCTTTGAATTCTAGTAGTAATTTACCAGTTACACATGTTTTAAAATGGACTGTTTGATACTTATTGTACAGAGTTTAGGAATAATTTTTAAAAAAAAGTCTTAGGGTTTTTCTATCTGAGCATTATTTATGAACCAGCAGGAATCTGTGCTAGCAGGGCTGATGCTAATGTGCCAGAAGTGGCTAACCAGCTAGCCTTTAGCTTAACATTCCTGTACTCGTGCTTTGGTGATGCACTGTTGAGCAGAATACGTTATTTTAGTGCCTGATTACTGAATACCTCATCTTAAATGTAACATACAGGCGAATATTGAAAACAAAAGAGAAATATGACATATTCAGAATTTTTTTAGAATACTCCGCCAGAAGAGCGGCTTTCATGTTAAACAGGTTATACTACAATCTTTTTTTCCTATTACTTACAGATCATTAACATATATGATCATTTTATATTATTAAAATTAACATACTAAAATCTATTAGCAGGTTAATGGTTTACATGTATAACATGGACCATATTAAAATATATAAAATCTTTACGGTTTCTACCAAACTTTAGGTAAAATAACGGGTTTGATTGTCTGCTTGTTAAGTAATCAGGTATTAAACCCTGTTTCCAGGTCTCAAAGCTCAAGACATTGAACTTAGGATCACATTTTTTTCATACTAAGCAATCCAAAACATGCAGTAACATATTGATTATTATTCATGTGTAGTGGATGGTTTCATCTCTGACCTCTAGGCTGATGTTTTATCTGTGTCCAGTGTTTTCTGTCTGCCATATGAAGCCTATATCTGCCAGCAGGGAATCCTCTTCCATTTTTTATTGAGAACAATTTAACCCTCATCCTACATCCTCGTCCCTGTGCTGATGTGTTGATATTAGCCTACCTATTGCTCTGTAGCTAGCTAAAAAGGAGTAGATCATTATGTCAACTAACCCAACTTCAGTGACCCTCTATATGTTACTGCTAGTTTACATTCCAGTCTTCATTTGCATCTAGAGTTACAGAAGTCCTGGGTGTCTGTAGGCTTTTCAGAAAGATGTCAGTAAAAACATGGTATATTGTCTTTAAATGACAACTATTTCAGTGACTAAAGTTAGCTTACTGCTAACTCTGCCAAACCCCATAGATCATTGTTTTAATGGATGCCTGGATAACACCTGGAGAACGCCACACTGATAATTTTATTGGAACCTAGACCTTTAAAAAACAAAAAAACAAAAAAAACACTGCTCAGTGCTCAGAAAGGGCATTTGGACCTAGAAATGGCTGATGATGTTAGGCTTAAAAAAATAAAAATAAAAATAAAAATCGTAAATTTTTATCTGACCGTTTCAAATATAATTGAAACTGTCATGAAACAGTCATGTTTCAATTATATTTACGATCTCATCGCTTTCTCTTGCTAAAGTCTGGTGATTAATCAGTGCATGACAGAGAAAGTGTATGCCACCTAAAATGGTACAGATACTTAAGAAGTGTGACAGAGTCAAGAAAGAAAACAACAAAAACAAATTGCTTTAGTTAAAATATTTTTCAAGATAAAATATTTGATAGAAGTTTGGTTGAAGGACAGGAAAACCTAAAGCTACTGTACAATCCTTTTAAATAGTAATAATAATAGTAAAAAAAAAGGAAAAGTACCGGTTCTGACTAAACATTATCTTCTATAAGCTGTCAATAAATACTGAATATAAAGGCAATAAGTTCTGATGGAACAATAAAATTTAATGTTTCATCAAAGGAAGAGGTATCTACCCATCTCTCTATCTCTCTATCTGTCTGTGAAAGAGCTAAGAGATCTCTTCCATCGCCAAAGCACATTCGTGAAAACAACAATACAATCATCAAATAAAACTTGATAATTATCTCTTTCCAGTCTTCATTTTTTTTCTGCCGTATACCTGCTTTTGCATAACTGTTACAGGTTTTTGTAAAAGACGGAGGTTTTGTTGGCGCAAACGTATGTTCAGTGTTTTCTTTTTATTTATTCTGTTGGTAAGTTCTGTGTCGGAAAACCTGATTTTTCTGAGTCTGCCTGTCGAATGTCTGTGAGCTGCATGCAACTGGACCGCTTCACGTCTGCTGTTTGAGATGGATTTTTTAAAAGACAAAACATTCAAAAAGGGAGAAAAAGAAGGGGAGATGTTCCTCCTGCTGGCTTTTGTCTCGCAGTGCAGTGAACCTAGGTTAATTCTGCTACTCTTGTGTTTCTGTTGTTCAATTATTGTATTCTTTGACCTGTTGAAAATTCATATGGCACTCTTCTTCAACTTACAAAGTGCTTACAAAGACTTTTTTTTTTTAATTTTTTTGAATGTTGTATTTAATTTGCTTTTTTTGTTTTACTTCCACTGCGATTTGCCCTCTATGGCGACATGTATTCTAACCTCAATGAGGGACTTGTACAGTGTTACCCTCCATTTCCCCTGTTCACTTTGGTAAGAGTCAGACCTCGGCCACATTACCTACCTAAAGTCAGTTTCATCTCTCCAGTTGAGAGATCAGTCATAACACTCCAAACAAAGCCTGCAGGTCTCCAGTCTTTCCTCAGAGGTACAGCTGTTCTGGAAGGAGAAACACTGTCATTGTTTTGGGCTAAACTTGAGAAGCACCAGCTGGTAGATTCTAATATACATTTACATTTGGACTTCTGCTAACAAAATTATTCATTTTACATTAATTATATATTAATAAGCAGGTTAATAACCTCAAAAAGCATTTGCGAAATTGTATTGTATTATTGGTGTGTCATTACTGGTTAGAGAAATGACAGACTTTTCTTGCTAACAGTAGCTTTAAAAGATTTAGGGGCTTCTCATAGCTCAAGGTTTCCACCAGTGTACAGCAACAGTGAACTAAAAAAATATGTTGTATAATTTAACAGTAAGATGCATTATGACTATGAATGCTGTGGGAAGAAACAATATTTACATGTCTTTGAATGTGGCATGGTTGTTTGAGTATTTTAGAAACTGCCACACAGGGATCTCCAGGGTTTACAAAAATGTTCCAAAAAAAGAGAAAATATCCATTCAGTGGCAGTTCCCTGAGTGAAAATGTCTTGTTAAGGTCAGAGGTTGGAACTGATAGGAAGGCAACAGTAACAGTAACACTGTGCCATTCCTTTCAGCTAAGAGTGGGGGAGCAAGATAGCAATTCACATGGGATCACCAAAATTGGACAACAGAAGAGAGAAAAAACATTTCCTGATCTGATCAGTCTCAATATCCGCTGTGACATTCAGACGATAGGATCAGAATTTGACATAAACAAAGCATCTTGCCTTCTATTAACAGTTCAGGCTGGTGATAGTGTTATATTGTGAGGGATATTTTCTTGGCACAGTTTGGGCTCTTTGTACCAACTGAGCATCATTTAATGTGACTGCCTACCTGAGTATTGTTGCTGACCGTCTTCTGATGGCTGATCAGAGTTCATTGTATTCACATGGTTCCCAACAGTCACCAAATCTCAATTTAATCGAGCATCTTGGGTGGAAAACGAGAGTCACATCATGGAGGCGTAGCTGAATAAAATCTGCAGCAACTGTGCGATGCTTTCTTTTAATATGCACCCAAATATCTGAGGAATATTCCCAGAACCTTGTTGAATCTATGCCATGAAGAATTAATGCAGCTCTCAAGGCAAAGGTGGGTACAACCCAGTGGTAGCAAATTGTACTTAATAAAGTGACCAGTGAGCACATATACTGCCTGTGCTTCAGAATTAGTGTTGGAGTGATAAGAAAACCCTGAAGCTACAGCCAGTTATCTCAGAGAAATAAGGAACTGCTTGTCTTGCTCGGCTCAAAGACGGCAGCATAAGCCAATAAATTGGGCTTGATTGATCAACAGGTTATGGTTTGAGGTGTAGTGTCCACTAGCAAAAAAAATCATCTATTACACTTTACTTTGTGCACCAAGGATGATAATATATTTATTTAAATAACAATTGGTGCTTTATTTTTTTAACTCTAGCTGTTTTTTGCTTTTTTGAGGCTCCACCTGTGAGGTTTAACTCAACCAGAAGGATTTATCCCAAGGGAGCAGGTCTGCCTCTGAGAGCTGACCTGCTTCAAAGAAACATTTGTAAAACTAAATCTAATCTCTGCACCGTGATTTTTGGGGTGTAATAATGTGGCCGGGGTCTGAACTGTGGCTGTGTTACATAATAATACTTTATGCCTTGTGGCTGTATGAAATGGCCCTACGACTATGGACCTGCTGTCCACTGGTGAGCTACTTGTGTGTATGTGAATATATACACACACCTTGTTGGTATTTATTTATTTATATATGTATTGTATGTATTGATTTGGTTATTTATTAATTTATTTATTCCTGTGTCCTATTTAATGGTTGGGCACCTGTGACGTATTTGACAGTCGTCAATACATTGGTGTATGGTGTTGAGTATGGGAGGGGTGGTGATTAGGGGGAGGATGAAGGGGTATTTTGGGGGGTTTGCGGGTGGGGTTGGTCAATGGAAAAAATCTAGCTGTGATACTAACTCTAACTGTTGCTCTCCTCGTATTGGACGATGATATAATCTAAGACCACTGTATGTATAACTGCTTGTCGTGAAGATGAACTACAATGTAATGACAATAAAGATAAACACTATGATGACACGGTTCAAACAAGGCTCCAATCTGTTCTTCACAATGAGTCGATAAACGGATGGACAGGACAAAGAGCTACAGCACCACTGACTGCACAAAAGTGGAACTGCATCAACAACCAGCAATGATTGCTAGTTTTGAAATCCTACCTGTGATTTCACATCGGAAAGGTTTCAGTTTGAGTCTTTAGCACATAATCGCAGGGCAGAGAAAAAATGAATTCATGAGCCAACAGTTTTAATCTGCATTTTTTTGTTTGTTTGTTGTACATTTTCTCAAAATTACTGTTAATATATTATGTTGTAAGTTGAAAATGATAACCAGAATGATACATTACGATACAACAACGATGATAATAATGATAATAATAATAATAAGTAACTATAGTGTGTAGCAGGGGCGATTTTAGCCCAAAATGAATCAAAGCACCCCCAAAGATTTCTTACTTTTTTGACAATATTTGCTGTTTGTGTGACACACTACTAAAAATATAAAAAGCATTCAGTACTTGTTTGAGACGTAACATTTTAACAACAAAAGTATAGATAACCCCCCCCCCCCCAAAATGGTTTGCTCCAGCTCGCCTCTCCCCTGCTCTGGCTCTAGCGCCGTTGCTGCCAGAGCGATGGTGGCTGAGACGCAGCGGAGCGGAGGTGTAAGTGCCTGGCTTAAAACAGGACATATTAGCTGCATTTAACCTTCAGTTACTCTTTATATAGTTAGGTAGGAGTCAGACCATGTTTCTTTTTAGCTGAAAAACATTACACCCAGGTAACCTGCAGTGTTGAAAACGTGTTTACTGATGATGTTTGTTACCCTACAATCCGTCCTGCTCTGTAGTAAATTCAGCGACATTTGACCATCCTGTTGCTCCCACTGAAATTTATACAGCCTATTTAAAATCTAAAACTTAACATTGTCCGTAGCCTGCTGTTGTTACCACTGTCCTGTTTGAAATGGAATGAGAGAAACTGGTTATTCTGTCATATGTGCCGATATTAAACCCAGGAGCCACATTCAGGTAAAAGTGTGAGAACAAATGATCCATCAATAAAGGATAATGTTGGATCAGTGTTTCAATATTTATATCTTTTATTAGATGTACATGTGGTTTGATTATTTGCCTTTTGGTTGAAAGTAAACTGAGAGAGGACTTTTTTTGTTAGTGATCTTAATAGTATTTTTTCATATTAATGTAATTTTTTCATCTAATTGAATACAATCTATTTGTGTATGATTGTCAGTCCAAAGAGGGAGAGAGGAAAGAGGGGAACATGAGGAGAAAGTACAAGATCAGGAAGAACCAGGTAAGAAAACAGACAGGGAACAGTGACAGGCACAACAGAAACTGTTAAACTGCTTGAGAGAGTTGATCACCAAAAAGTGATAGACAGATTTGCCAACCTCAAGGTGAGGCCACATAGGTTAAAATAAAAGAAAAAATCTGCAGAGCCATAGTAGTATCTGCAGTAAAGATATTTTCATACATTGTATACATTGTACCAGAGGCAAAGTTGCCTCCATTTTTATTATTTTTTTTATCAATATTTTGTACATTTGTACATTTCAAGAACTCTATTTTTGGAGTGTATTTTTATATACCTGTATTATATTATACAAACACATTAAAAGTTAATCTCTGTCCAAAAAATGCACTCAGTTTACTTTTTACTCACTATGAGCATCATTCATTATTCTCCCCCAGTAATTAAGGTTAGGATATGTGTTTTTTTTTTTAAATTCCAATCATTCTTTGTTTGCAGCATTTAAATAATCTTTATCTGATATGATGGTTTTGTTACTGACTTTTAAAATAGTGTTTTGCTTTTCTTTCACAAATGTGGGGATTAAATTGTGTTAAAATGTACAAAACAGTGATGTCATGTTTTGTGATGAGGACCCAGGCACAGAGAGACTTGATGAATTTAAGAATCTTATGATTTAATAAAGAAATTTGCAGACTTACACAGAGATGGTAAAATTATGATGACTGATAATGGAGACGAAGACAACAGACGATGAGGACAGGGAGGAACAGGGGTTTAAATGCACCAAGGAGACAGTCAGAGGGAACTCGGGACAACTGGAGACATTTAAGGATGCAGGGACTGACAGAGACAGGGAAGAAGTCTCCTCGTGACAAGTAAAGTTTATCTTGCCTGGCTGGGCAGCTCTCTGGGTGCTCAGCACCCCCAAAGCTCTGATCCTAGACTCGCCCCTGGTGTGTAGTAAAAATGTCATAAAGTCATAGTGAAACTGAATTAGTCTCACATGCCAGACATTTTTTGTTAGTGATAAACAATTCTTCGTTACCGTTTATATTATGTGGAAATAAATTAGATATGATTTTTCTTTTACAGTTAAGTCACTGCACGTGGTCTACTTTTTATCTCTGTGTAATGACTCCAAATGACTGTATAGTGGCGCTGTAGAGTATTGTTTCCCTACTGCTGCCGTTTCCCTCCATTTACAAATCAATATCTGATATGTTCAAGAGCACCTCAGGAACTCGAAATTTACATGCTCAAGCTGAAAAAAAATCAAACTATCTATATCACAGGAAAAATTGTGAATTTAAAAAGCATCTAGTAAGGTTTAAGGAATCCAGCAATCTTTATCCGTTTTGTTATCAGTTTAAAAATAGTGCCCGCAATTAAATGTTTTGGCCTATTTGGATTTATTTTCTGTCATTTTCTGTGCGAAGGCTAAATATCTGATTTCTAACTGAGGCATTCAATGCACCAAACGGCTTGACCCACTTTTCCACATGCGCCACTGGAGCGTTCCGAGCATACGTCAAGCTAAAGCGAATACACTAGAACCTAGAGGAAGTTTTGTGTGTTCCCACTAAAATAGCTGTATGAGACGTAGCACTCTCACGCGCGCTGTATAATCTCGTAAAACGAAATCAGAGCATATACGTGGATCAATTATAGAGTACATGTCCTCAATGTAATGTGTGCCTACCCCTCGGTGGAATAAGCCCTGTTTCTACTTCCGCTATACCCACAGGAACCTTATTTTGAAAGCCATTCCAGGAAGTGACGAGTGTCTATTGTGGCTAGCTTCACACCGGTTCCGCGTGTTGATGCTCAAGAGAGGACGAGAGAGAAAACAAGCTTTCCCCAACGCAAAGAACCAAAGCCAGGCAAAACCGGAGGAAAATGGACATGAAGAAGAGGGTCTCCTTAGAGCTGAGGCACCGGTCGCCCTCGGAGGTGAGTCTCCCGGGTTGTGTGCTTCTTTATCGGAATTGATCTGCTGTAGACCGGCAGGAGGAGGGGTGGCGAGCACATGGCAGCGTGTCTGCAGCTTGAAGAAAAAAGTGATAAAAATGCGTATTTAAAGCTAAAATTTAGATCTAAGCTAACACAAAGTCTGTGATATGCTTGAATTAGCTGCTTCCCTTCAACTAAGTAGCTGTTTGTTATCGCCGCTCGCAAACAGCGCAGTCACGCAGTTGTTTACCACGTTGTTTTCATTTTTATGCCCACGCATTGCTCGTTTTATTCATGTTACTGGTGCTCTTGTGAATTGTTAAAATTTGAAAGTAAATCCCCACGCATGAAAATTAACTTAAAACCGCCTGCTTATCGGGAAATAAAAATAAAATTTACGTCTCTCGGGCCTGGCTAATTCTAGAATTTCATTTATTTCGAAGTCGATAGTTGGCATTTTGATTCTAAAAAATCATTGCGTGTTATCATTTTTATTTACTTGTTTATTTTTGGTTAAAACTCTTTTCCTGCAACTCACAGAGTCGCTTTGTAAAAATAACTGTTTACGCGAGCGCGTTTCCAGAGATTAGTCGGATCCAGTGAGCGTAAACGCGCTAAGGGCGCGTAGGCAGCGGCGTGCTAAGCGCTACTTTTATAAAGTGGCTGAATCGTTGTGTCCCGAATTTACGACACTCACTTACTCATATCATTTCTCATACAACCACCGTAAAGAGAGACATTTTCCGCCGCAGTACCTTATCATTTTGGGGCGATAAGTGAGGGCTCCGCGGAGCGGAGAGGCTGGTAATAACACGCAGCTAGCAGCAGAGCTAACTAGCAGCGTCACGTGTTGCTATGAGTTTACAAACAGAGCCTCGGTCGGGCCTCGTTCCAACATGAAACCGCACAGGCGTCCTCTGTAGGTAGGATCCTAGTGTGTTTTTCTTTTTGAAACAACCGAAAATGACGAGATTTACAACAAATAAACTGACATACACCTAAAGTGTTTTTTGTTTTTGTTTTTTTGCCAGATTTTGTTTTATTTTAATTGACACAAACATAATAATTTACTATGTATAAAGTAAATGATTTATTTTAAAGTTAACGTATTGTATGTAATGTTATTTTGTTTTAAACATTACAAAAGGTTTAAATACTGAGGGTAGTGTATGTACAGGTAGTCTCTGTGAGCTCAATGCTTAGGCATTAGGCAGTCTCTTTTTTTCTTTTTCTGTACTTTTGGCTGTCCCCAATCTCCCTACTGTGGCCATTTCAGAAGTTTTTGAACCAGTCAAAATCTTGGAAAGCTACTCTTGTAGTTGGTGTAATGTTTGGGCTAATGTGGTAGGAGTTCAAGAGTGAAAGGGAAGGTTTACAAGATGGTCGTGAGACCTGCTACAATGTATGGTATAAAGACGGTGGCATGGTCAAAAAGACAGTAAGCAGAGCTGAAGATGTTAAGGTTTCTGTTTGGAGTGAGCAGGGTAGGAAAAAATTAGAAATGAGAACACGAGGGACAGTTCGGTTTGTGCGGTTTGGGAGACAAAGTTGGAGAGCCAGTTAGAAGCTGAGATGGTTTGGTCATGTGCAGAGGAGCGATGGTGGATATACTGGACAAAGGGTGATAAACAGAGAGCTGGCAGGCAGGAGGAAAGGAGGAAGACCACAGAGGAGGATGCAAAGTATAGGGTGATGTCCGAGCTATGCTTCGGTGGGAAATCTGTGTCGTATCTTAAATTAACTCAACCCTGTGCTGTAACCTTCCACCCCAATCAGTCATCAAATTATTCCATAGATTTCCAGCTGAAGCAGAGTTCAGGTATGAGGTGGACACTTTAAGGTGTTGCTGTTGCGCCCACTAAAGGCAGCACTCAGAGAAAGGAAAAAATGTTTAAGTTTTGTTCACATTATTCAAATAAGTGAAAATTATTAACTGATGATGCTTTTTGTACATTTTAAATCTGGCTGAAAATAAATGTCACTACTACACCAGGAATACTAGCTCATTAACTAATTAATAAAGCCATTGCATATTTTTAATACAGACCACACTATTAAATAGTAAAAAGCTGCCATATGTTATTGCCCCCTGGTGGTGACTAAAAACACTGCAGCTTACAGACTCTGAAGCTTCATCCATCTTTTATGGTGTCTCTGGGTATGCGGTGTTTTTCGAACCTTGTTAGGCACATATAGACTGAAAAACTGATTGAATGAATCATCAGTTTGAGGTCAAAGGAAGTCTTTTTTTTTTCTTTCTTTTTTTTTTCTTTTTTTTCTTGGTTTGCTTGTTTTCCACATGACACCCAAGTGCTGCAAGAAAGTAAATGGGTAACTTGTGTCAGCTTAATATTCTGCAGAAGTCCTCCTGTTTATATGTAGGGGATGATTGGGTTTTATTACAAGGGAGGCGCTGTGATCATACAATGAAACATCGACATGTTTCAACGAAAACGCCGTGGAAACTCCCGTGTTCTCGCGCTGCTTCTGTGGGTAACCACGCTTTCTATTTGAAGTCACCTTACCCGTTAGGCAGTGCTCAGTACAAGGAAAATAAATTAGTCACAGTGACTTCGCTATTTAATCAAACCATCAAATGAGTCATTTGAGGTTACAGATTTGTTTCATGTCACCAGCCGACAACGAGATTACAGCAGCAGCTCGACTGATTTTGCAGATTCTTCGTCCACATGTAAACGCAGAAAGTGGAGTTTCTGAAGAACTTCAGCCTAGAAGAGTTTCAGTGATCTAAAAAGCTGTTTACATGTGAACGGAGGGCCAAAACACACAGGGGAAAAAAAACACAAACCCTATGAAACCCTGTGTATGTGTGGAAGCATAACCACAGATTATTATAATGAAGTTTTTTTTATTTTTGCATAAACAGCAAAGTAAGCAGAGAGGAAAACCTCAACTAGATTAAACATACAAGAGCACTCAGTGTATCCAAAAAAAAAACTTTTGATTTTTATTATGTTTTCATTACAACATGCTGTTACTGTATCAACCATCACGCAAAAATTGAAAATGATATGTTGAAAACTGTGGAGGCTACACTGTAAACAAGCGTGAAACATTCAGGGTTAAAAATGGCAAAGAGTCACTGAGTCAAACTGTAACCAGTTTGATGTGTCACTCTCCTCACATACTGCTTAAAATAGAAATAGTGTTTACAGTTATCCACTGGCGACTTTGAGCCATGCTGGATTAACGCTGCGCTGTCCCCTCTGTCATCTCAGGTCCAGGAGCTGGTCCTGGATAACTGTCGCTCGAGCGAAGGAAAGATCGAGGGAATCACGGAAGAGTTCTCGAATCTGGAGCTGCTCAGCCTCATTAACGTCGGCCTGACCAGCGTCGCAGACATCCCAAAGCTGGACAAACTCAAAAAGGTGAGAGAGCCTGCAGAGCTTCAGGAAACCAGATGTTCATGTAAATATTTGAAGAATGTGCAGATGTTCAGCTTTGCAGAGCTTTCAGTTCCTTTTCCAGCACATTTTCTCTTTGTAGTTTCTGAAAGGTGATTCAAATTTGATTGTTTGGTTTGTTATTGGTGAATTTCTCAGTTACATAGTCCGTGGGCAGATACATTTGCTTTTTTTTTTTTTTTTTTTTTAGTATATTTCTGTTTGATTTTTAGACTCATAGTTTTTCTTTGTGTTTCTGCAGTTGGAGCTCAGTGACAACAGGATATCGGGTGGTCTGGAGGTCCTGGCGGAGCGGCTGGTGAACCTAACGCACCTTAATCTCAGCGGGAACAAGTTCAAAGACATCAGCACCCTGGAGCCGCTGGTGGGTGGAGTCGACATGATATTTAAAAAAAACAAGTGACAGAGATCACTGCTGTGTATGTGGATACATTGTAACTATCAGTAAATCGTGTAACAGCATGAAGTACACACACACACAAACACATGTGTATATACGCATATATAAACAAACAGCCAACTTGGAGGACAGTCAGCGGCTCTGGTATCCTTATACTGACACTTAGGTATGCAGCATATGTGCTA